>NC_092873.1:485707908-486014666 GCF_028372415.1 Notamacropus eugenii
AGCCAACTGAGCCGGGCCAGCCGGGCTGGAGCCTGGCCTCCAAGGGCCTAGCGCAGGCTTTGCACTTTATCCAGGGACGAGAGGGAGACGCTGAAGATCCCGGAGCAAGCGGCCTCCCAGCTGCTGGAGGAGACGGTTTGGGGGAGAAAAGAGGCGGGGGATCTGGGAGTGGCGGGAGGCGGAGAGGACCTGACCAGGCTGGGCAAGGAAAGGAGGTCTGAAGAGTGGGCATTCGAGCACGAGCGAGATTATTAGAAAGGGAGAGTTGGGGGGACACCCTTCCATCTGGGGGGGCTAGACCCACTAATCTCTTCTCTCTAGTTACCCAAAAGAGGGAGAGATCACTTTCTCCTGGAGGAATCCTAGAAGGCATCAATTTGAGCTGAGCCCTGATTGAAGGGACAGGGCATCCTGGGAAAGGATATTGGAGAAAAGGAGAAATCTGTGCAAAGGCCCATCACTGAGTCCCAGAATGCCAGAACGGCGGGGAACCTTAGAGATCACCTGGGAGCTAGAACCTAGGGCCACCCACCCTCTCTTTGCAGATGAGAAGAGAGGCCTTTAGATGAATTAACGGCCCCCACGGATCTCAGTGAACTCCCCCTCTCCCGAATCATACCAGGTATTATGATAGATAGGTGGATAGATGATGATGGAGAGGGGGAGAGAAACAGAAAGAGGGAGAGGAAGAGATAGTGAGAGGAGAGAAGAAGTGAGAGAGACAGAAATAGAGAGAGGTGGAGAGAGAGACAGAGAGAGAGAATGGATAAGTAGACCAGAGGGGGCGAGGGGGACGTAAACTGCCTGAGGGCAGGAATTGTCTTTTGTATTTGTATCTCCGAAACCTGCGCGGACTGAGTGGGTGTGTGAAAGAGAGAGGTGGGAAAGAGGCATGGAAAGGTGGGTCAAGACCAACGCGGAGGACCTGGCGGGCTCCCGTCAGGCTCTAAGTACTGCGGAACCACGGCGGAGCCAGAGTCACAGGAGGCGGCTGAGACGCAGGAACCCGGGCCAGCCAGGTGGTCACGTTCTCGGAGCCTCTATCACTCTTCGTCCCCCCGTAGCCCAGACCGTCAGGGGTCTGCCCTTCTAATAGCCCTGGAAGGGGAAAAGGCGGTGGAAAGGGCCTCGTGAGTGCGGAGAGATGAGGATTAAAACCGGAGAGAAGTAGCAAAGCAGAGGAGCCTGCCCAGGCTCCAGGGGTCGCTGGCTCTCGAGCACAGATCTCTTTCAGCTGTCTCGGATCCCTTACCATAAATGACAGAGAGAGCTCGGAGGCCGCGTAGACATCGGGGCTCCCTCCTTCATATTGAATGTGGGCAGATATTTTTAAAAGTTTCACACCAGGTATTTACGGTAGCCAGAATCCTGACTGACAGCTCCAGTTTGCAATAGTATCCAGTAGAGGAAGAAAGACGCGTTTTTCTCGTAGTCAGGATGGCCGAGCGGTCTAAGGCGCTGCGTTCAGGTCGCAGTCTCCCCTGGAGGCGTGGGTTCGAATCCCACTTCTGACAACTGCTTTTTATTTCTCCTTATCAAATGAACTCTGCAGAGAAACGACTCTGCGCGGGCGCCAACGCCAGGTTCCTAGGGAGAGCCCAAGCAGGACGCCTCCTCCCCTTTCTATAACGCCTTTCGCTTTAGAAAGCGCCTTCCTCCACACTCTCCTAGCCAAGTGCGGGGAGAAATACCAAGAGACCACTTTCCCTAGCTGGGGTGTCCTTCCTCCCGGGGGGATGATTACTGAGCTGCCCAAGTGGTCGGTCAGTCTCTCAGTCAGGCAATAAGGACTTATTAAGCACCTACTATTTGCCAGGCAGTGTGCTGAGCTCTGGGGGTGCAAAGGAGGGCAAAAGGCAGGCCCTGCCCTCTAGACGCTCACAGTCTAAGGAGGAAGATAATGTGTAAACACCGCTGTGCCAACAAGAGACAGAAAGGATTCATTGGAGTGGGGAGGGGGAGCCGTTCATTCATACCGTCTTCTGTCAAGAAGGATTCTTTGGCATTTGCTCTGGAGCTGATATTTATTCCATTTGCAAGGAAAATAAAACAATTGCAACATCCCAATGAGGTGATGGTGAGGGGACTGGCTGGAGGATGCTCAGGCAGGGTCTTGGACCAGAGGTGTTTCCTTTCATGGGTTCGAGGGTGGGTCCAGCGTCCCTGTATAGAAACGTGGCCACCTGGCAGGTCCAGAAAACTCCTCTGCCCGGGACACCCACGAGGTGATCCGTAAACAAAACATACAGTGACCTCCCCTGAAAGCGAAAACAGCATTTTATATTTGTAACAGCCCCCTCCCCCTATTTTAAACTAACTGAAATGTTTTCCTTCTATCGCCATCCCTTCCACTCCATGGAGAGAGAGAGAGAGACAGGGACAGACAGACAGATAGACAGATAGATGATAGATAGATAGATAGATAGATAGATAGATAGATAGATAGATAGATAGATAGATAGATAGATAGATAGGAAGGTAGGTAGGTAGGTAGATAATTAAGGGAGGGAGAAAGATAGGTGGATGGATAGAAAGATAAATAGATATATAGGAAAGAAAAAGGAAAAGAAAAGAAAAATAAATTCCTGGTACCAAGTATGTATAGTCAAGGGAAATAAATCTCCTCAATGACTGTATACAAAAATATTTATGTCTCATTCTGTGCCCTAAATCTGCGGCCTCTCTGGAATGGGTAGCATGTCTTGTCATGTTGATTTTTTACAATGTTGTTTTTGTATAGCTTGTTCTATTGGTTCTGCTGATTTCATTTTAATCGGTTTATAGAAGTCCTCAAAATTGTTAATTTTTATAATATTGATGTTACAGTATAAACTATTCATCTGGCTCCGCTCATTTCACTCTGTAGCAATTCATATAAGTTCTTCCATGTCTTTTTTGAAATCTATTTCCTCATTTCTTATAATACAATAGTACTTCCTCACATTCATATACCACTAATTATTCAGCCATTCTGCAATAGATGGGCATCCCCTTCATTTCCCCCTTTTTTTTTTTGTTACCACAAAAAGAGATACTATAAATATTTTTTCAGGCAAAGGACCTTTTCCTCTTTTTTTGATCTCTTTTGAGGATAGACCCAGCAGTGAACTAGCTGGGTCAAAGGGCAGGCAATATTTAGTGAGTTTTTATGTATAATTCTGAATTGCTTTCCAGAATAGTGTTATGAGTCCACCAACAGTGCATCAATGTGCCTGTTTTCCCACAGTCCATCCAACCTTTGTCATTTTCCCTTTGTGATCATCTTCGTCACCCTGATGGGTATGAGGTGGAATCTCCTCAGGCTTGCTTCAGTAATGACTTGAACATTTTTTAATATAGTTAAAAAATAATATGTATATAAAATATATCCTTAAACCATTTCTCAATTGAAGAATGATTCTTTTTCTTATGAATTTGAATTAATTCCTTATGTTTCTTCGAAATGAGACCTTTTTTAGAGAAACTTGTTGCAAAGATTTTTTTCCCAAATTAACTGTTTCTCTTTAATTCTTCTGTTATGTTGTAGACCAAATCTGCACCCCTGACAGTGCTAGGTCCCTTAATTGGAAATAGTTTCATTCTAAAATTTCTTCTCATTATTTCTCTGGAATTCTGGACATGAATTTTATTATTATTTTTCTAATTCTCTTAAAGAAGTCTTTTCATAGTTGAATCACATAGAATAAGTAAATTGGTTTAGGTAGTATTGTCATTTTTAATATATTGGCTCAACTAGCAATTAATATCTTCAATTATTTAGATATGTTTTTATTTCCAAACAGTTTGTAGTTGTAATTATACAGTTCTTGTATATATCATGGAAGGTAGATTCCCAAGTATTTTATATGTTCTGTAGTCATTTTAAATGGAATGTATCTTTTTTTATTTCTTCCCATTGGTTTTACTGGTGATTTATTTTAAAATATTGATGATTTATTTAGGAACTTAATGAATGTTCATTGACTGGTGGAATTGAATTGGATGGTTAAGCTACACTTTTTAAGTAGCCCTGACAGTCCTCAGGAGGCTCTATGGTTTTCTCCACTTTTCTCTTCTTGTGTAATGAGAGACCTTGGCCTTTTAGGCTAAGGCTTTTTCAGGAACTCAGTTAAAGTGAGGTAATGCCTATTCAGTGATTAGGCCTCTTTAAAAGGTAGGCAGGGGATGGTTCCTTTAATAGAAAAGAGAAAATAAATAGGTAAATCATTCTGGGAGAGGCAGGAGCCTCAGGGTTGTTGTTTTGAAGAGAAACTGTTACTATTGACATTCACTGTGAGCCAAGTGGGTCCAAAATCAGCCACTGAGTGTCTCCTATTGCATCCTGGGCCATATCCAGTCATTCTGATGAATATATGATCATTGGATCCAGATGCTCAGGAGGAGAAAGTGAGGCTAGTGGCCTTGCACAGCCCTCCCTCACTCAGAACAAAGTCAAGTGCAAGTCTTTTCTCTGTCATGGTTCTCATCAAAAATGAAGGATGAACACAACCTGTGAGTAGACCGAGCTGCCTAAATGGGGACCCAGCTAGTTGGATAACTCCTTTCCTTTCCTTTCCCCTTCCCTTCCAGTTTCTTCCCTTCCCTTCCAATCCCTTCTTTTCCTTCCCTTCCCTTTCCTTCCCTTCCCTTCCCTTCTTTCTTGTCTTCCCTAAAGCCTTGGACCCCATGCACTCTGAAGCCCATGGATTGAATAGTGAAAGGTCCCTGCCCATCCTCCACTCCATGGCTGGTTTTGAACCCTCCTGGCTTAGTGAGAATGTTAATAGTTTCTCTTCTTAGTTATAGTTAAATGAGAAATTTACATAACTATTTTTATTATCAGCAGCAGACTAGAGCATAAAGCCAAATTTTATACCAATCAAGATGAAGAGAACTTAATATTTAAATACTTTAAAATAATTGAATAGCACTGAAAAAACAGTTGAATTGCACTTCTGATCTGGATAATGGATTTTGTTTTGGTTGGTTGGGTTTTCCCAATTCACAAGCATTTATTAAGTGTACTGTCATGTGCTCTGCTGGACACTGAAGCCATAAATAGAAAGAATAAAACAATCCCCTCTAACATGACTTACATCCTAATAAGGCTAATGAGTACATATAAAAATATAAAACCTAAGTATCAAGTTTGTAAATGGAAATATATACAAGAGAGTTAAACACAAGGTGGTCTGGGAGAGAGGGCACCAGCATTGATATCAGGAAAGGTTTCCTGCAGAAGATGGGGCTTCAGCACCATCTTAAGAGAAGAGAGATTCTGTGAGTTGGAAGTAAGGAACCAGTTTAGAGAAGATGCAGATCACTAGGGCCTGATACATAGTGAATTGAGCAGAACTAGGAAAAAGAGGAATATAAAGAAATTCAAATTTGAAGTGACCCTTGGGAAGGAGAGGCAGCTTATCAACTACTTCCTCAGTTGTTTCAGTCACATCTATTAAGAACTCAGACTCAGAGAGGAAACATCTTACCACCAAAGCTCTTGGCCTTGCCAAACGGTTCAGCATCAGAAATGATTGATTTTATTAGTAGAAATAACATTAAATAAGAGGCATTAATATTACTTTTTTTGCTGTTCTGTAAAGACCATGAGGCCTTTACATCTGACTTGCAGCTGAAACTTTCCATGTGTTCTCTCCCTGATTAGAATGAGAGGAAGGATTGTCTCACTTTTCTATTTGTTTCACTAGCACTTAGTATAGTGCAGGGGTGGGGAACCTGTAGCCTTGAGGCCACAGGTGGCCCTCGAGGTCCTCAAGTGCGGCCCTTTGACTGAATCCAAAGCAGGCTTATTCTGTGAAGTTTGGATTCAATCAAAGCGCCATACTTGAGGACCTCGAGGTCCACCTGTGGCCTCAAGGCTACAGGTTCCCCACCCCTGGTATAGTGTTTTGCACATAGTAAGTGCTTGCTTCATTCATTCATTCATTCATTCATGATGTTCTTGGCAATTTATAGAGTTGCAAGGAATACTAGGATGTCAAATGACTTATGCAGGGTTGAATAGCTAGGATGTGTCAGAGGTAGATCTTGACTCCAGGTCTTTTCTGGCTCTCTATCAACTACACCAAAGTCAAATAGAAACAGTGGACACAAAACAGTTCATGAGTATCCCTGCAGGTTGCGTATTTACTTAGTTTTTAAATGAAATGTCATCATTATTGTATTTTTATTTATTTTGTTAACAATTTCTAAATTATATTTGACTCTGGTTTAGGTGAATTCATTGATCATGTGTTAAATGTGACATTTCTGTGTTGTGCCCTCTCTCATATTACTAGTATTACAGAGACAAAAAAAGTGGTTACAAATATTTCTAGGAATTTTCATTCAAAGCCTGCTTTATACTAAAACTAGGCAATTCTAAATTGTGGGCATTTCTCTTAATTCTAGAAAGTAGAATGGGCATGAGTAAAACATATTCCAATTTTGTGAAAATATAGTTTACAAATTGTTTGCCCAACAAACTGCAAAGTCTTTGAATTTTGTCCAATTCAAGGCCTATATCTGAAAGACATCAAGGAAAGGACACATAAGGAGGTCTATATATAGCAGCATAAAACTAGACTATAATGAACTGCTTATCTACTGGTGAATGACTGAAAAATTTACAGTATAAAAATTCAATGGAATATTATTGTATCAGAAAAAAATAAGGAATGGATAGTTTCTGAGTAAATTGGGGAGACTACTAGGAACTGATGATGAGTGAAGTGAGCAGAACTAGAGAAAACTTTTTTACAAAAACATAAAGAAAACCAGCTTTGGAACTTGATAAATCCCTGATCGCTGCAATGATAAACCATAATTCCTGAGTCCTGAGGATGAAATTTGCTACGCCCCTTCTCCCCCTTTTCCTGCTGCTAGAGAGGTGACAGACATAAATAAAAGTCAGAATGAGACCTACGACTGATTTCAGAGAGGAGTTCCCATTTGGGTAACATAGTTGGGCTAACATATGGACTGCATACATTTCAAGTGGGGTGGAATGTTTTGATTGACTCTACCCTACCCCCTTACATGAGCAAAATACATTTTGGGATATTTTGTATTCATGTATTCATACATGAAACATACATGTTCAACTACTTTTTTTCTAGTGAGGATAAACTGATTCCTCAAGACTTCAAATCTAAGTCCTATGGATTTTCCTCCTCTCTTGCCTTGTGTCAAAGCCAAGGGAGACATATCCATACAACTCAAGGGATATTTAAAATGGAAACAAATTATTTCTGAGCCCTGTGATTGTGATTGACCTACTGTAGTACACATTCCTAGTTTTATATGATCACAGTCTTTTTAGCTTGTTTCTTCTTCTGTAAAATGAGTTAAAGTATATAATATATAGAGTGCCTCCCAATTCTAAATCACTTTTTGTTAGATTTTATACTTAGAGTTTTAAATTTTATTTTTAGTGGATTTTATAATCTACTTTTGTTGTCTTTTTCATGGTGTGGTTTCCTGAGAATAGGAACTAAGATCAAAGGAAGCAATCTAGATAACAGAGGGGAAGCAATTGATGTTATCTATAGAATGTGTGATGAGACTTTCTCTAACTTGCAGACTTATCATCCACTTTTAAAAAAAACTAAACAAAACACCAGCCCAGGACTGGAAATGAGCAATTCAAGATAAAGGAGGGAGGCAATTGCTTAGCATGCACTATCTTCCACTTGCAAAGAAGGGGACATGCTTTGGTCTCCTTTTTCATAAATCCCAACCCCTGTCCCCTCCAAGGCCCAAGGGGCTTCATAATCTCTTTGACCCAGGAATAAAATCACATTTGATGTTTTTCACTGATAAAGGTATGGGTTGTGACTTATTAATAAGTCTGATGAGTCCTGCCCTCATTTCAAAGTCTGGGGGAATGTGGTTGTGAAATAGTTCATGAATGAGACTTCATGTGTTCATTAGTTTTGCTGAACTGTTATCACATCCCCCTTCACTTTTAAGTGATGGCTCACTAGTTAAGAGAATGACATATTTGTAAATAGAGATGATGCAAAACCAAAAATTATCAATAATAGTTGATATTTAAAACTCTGATATGTTTCTATCCTTGCTCTAATGATACTTAATTAGCAGCCGAGACAAAATAGTAGTTGCTTTTTATCATTTATTGAAATTGTCTAAAGAAATACAACCATTTTTCTAATAAATTATTCAAATGAATAAGAAAATATACGTTACAGCAGGTGAACAAAGATCTAAATAGACAATCTTTTGCTTGTCCTGACTAGAATCTTAGAGTTGGAAGAAAAATCAAAAAGTCACCACCTCGAAGGGAATAGGGCTGCTGAGAACAGAGCTCCTCAGTGATAGCAGTTGGGGAAAGAGCAAAGTCCTGGGACTTACTCTAGAGACATGAGGAATATTTGCACCTGTTTGTTCATTAGCTTACTAGCAAAAGTCATTTATTTAATCCACCTCTTCAATGGTGGGTCCAGGGGTGGGATTTCAATGCCGGGCCTGGGCCCCACAGCTGTTCCCTCCCTGAGAACCAGGTGCTTGGTAGAGCTGAGCAATGATGGGATGGCACACCCGCTCCAGTTCCTTCTTGTGGTGTTCATACTCCTCCTTCTCTGCCAGCTGGTTCACCTCCAACCAGGAGAGGACTTCCTGGCACTTTTCCAGCACCTTTCTCTTGTCTTCCTCCTTGATCTTGTCCTTAAGTCCATCC
The DNA here is from genome assembly GCF_028372415.1 of Notamacropus eugenii. Lineage (NCBI taxonomy): Eukaryota > Metazoa > Chordata > Mammalia > Diprotodontia > Macropodidae > Notamacropus > Notamacropus eugenii. Next base: position 485,716,586 of record NC_092873.1, read on the forward strand.
TCTTGTATTGCACTCTTCACATGGAAGGCATAAGACTCCAGAGAATTCTTAGCAGCCACCCTTTCACGCTGAGCCTCATCCTCAGCCTTGTACTTCTCAGCATCCTGCACCATCCTCTCGACCTCCTCCTTGCTCAGTCGGCCCTTGTCATTGGTGATGGTAATCTTGTTGGCCTTGCCTGTGCTCTTGTCTGTGGCGGAGACATTCAGGATGCCATTGGCATCGATGTCAAAGGTGACTTCGACCTGGGGGACCCCACGGGGCGCAGGGGGGATGCCCGACAGCTCAAAGCGTCCCAGCAGGTTGTTGTCCCGAGTCATGGCCCGCTCCCCCTCGTACACCTGAATCAGGACACCAGGCTGGTTGTCCGAGTAGGTGGTGAAGGTCTGGGTCTGTTTGGTGGGGATGGTGGAGTTTCTCTTGATCAGAGTTGTCATCACCCCGCCTGCTGTCTCCAGACCCAGGGACAGGGGGGTCACATCCAGGAGCAACAGATCCTGTACCTTCTCTGACTTGTCTCCCATCAACACAGCTGCCTGTACCGCTGCCCCATAGGCCACGGCTTCATCGGGGTTAATGCTCTTGTTCAGTTCTTTGCCATTGAAGAAATCCTGAAGCAGCTTCTGTACTTTGGGGATGCGAGTGGAGCCCCCGACCAAAACGATGTCCTGGATCTGGGTCTTGTCCATCTTGGCATCTCGAAGGGCCTTCTCCACTGGCTCCAGGGTGCCCCGGAAGAGGTCTGAGCACAGCTCCTCGAAGCGAGCCCGGGTGATGGTGGTATAGAAGTCGGTGCCCTCATACAAGGAATCAATCTCCAGGTTAGCCTGGGTGCTGGAGGAGAGGGTCCGCTTTGCCCGTTCGCAAGCCGTTCGCAGTCTCCTTACGGCCCGCTTGTTCTGGCTTAGGTCCTTCTTGTATTTCCTCTTAAACTCTTCCACAAAGTGATTCACCAGGCGATTGTCGAAGTCCTCCCCACCCAGGTGGGTGTCCCCTGCCGTGGCTTTCACCTCAAAAACGCCGTCCTCAATGGTGAGGATGGACACATCAAAGGTCCCACCGCCCAGGTCGAAGATGAGTACATTTCGTTCCCCCCGGCCTGCCCTGTCCAGGCCATAGGCGATGGCCGCTGCCGTGGGCTCGTTGATGATCCTCAGCACGTTGAGGCCCGCGATGGCCCCCGCGTCCTTGGTGGCCTGGCGCTGGGAGTCGTTGAAGTATGCCGGCACGGTGATGACGGCGTGGCTGACTGGGTGGCCCAGGTAGGCTTCCGCCGTCTCCTTCATCTTGCTCAGCACCATGGAGGAAATCTCCTCTGGGTGGAAGGCCTTGCTTTCCCCCTTGTAGGACACCCGCACTTTGGGTTTCCCAGCCTCACTCACCACCTGGAAGGGCCAGTGCTTCATATCCGACTGAACCACCTGGTCGGAGAACTGACGGCCGATCAGTCGCTTGGCATCAAAGACGGTGTTCTGGGGGTTCATGGCCACCTGGTTTTTGGCCGCATCCCCAATGAGCCTCTCGGTGTCCGTAAAGGCTACGTAGCTGGGGGTGGTGCGGTTGCCCTGATCGTTGGCGATGATCTCCACCTTGCCGTGCTGGAAGACACCCACACAGGAGTAGGTGGTGCCTAGGTCAATGCCGATGGCCGTTCCCTTGGGGGCAGACATGATCCTGGGAGGATTCTTCCCTTCCGCTTTTCTGGGACTGGAGAGGAGAAGCGGCGGCTGAAGGTCTATGGATAGAGAACAGGAGCTGGTGGAGGTTCTCGGCACTGATGGTCTCTCTGGATGAAGGACGCAGGCGAGTTCTGCTGTTCCGCAGCTGCAGTTGCTCTCACTCTCTGTGGATGCTCAGCTGGGCTATGGCAAGCTTAGCTCAGGGCCGGTCTTTTTATGCAGCGACTGGAGACCCGCCTCCTCTCTCCTCCCCCGGCCGGGAACCTTCTGGGAGAGACGAGAGCAGAGCCCTCTATTTGAATAACTCCTCCCCCTCTGTCTGATCCGACCAATCAGAACCGAGGACTCGACCCCTCTAGCAAATTCTCCGCGGTTCTGGCTCTGGCTGGTATTCTCGAGTAGCGGGGCGGAGGGGGCGGAGGCGGAGCTTGGGCAGACTTGTGTGTGATGTCACCCGAGCAAAACCTGTTTTGAAGACTTTCGGGAAAGTTCGCCATGGTTCCCTGGGTTGGGAGGGGCATTTGTCGGGCAGAGAAGGTTCCAAGGAGAGGCTCTAATTAGTGTCATAATTACCGGTCAGAGGAATTCTCTTTTCCTGACATTAACTATGCATCTGGCGATCCCTGCGCCTAGGGTCCTGGAACGCAGGGCCTGGGCATCAATAAGTGTAACAGCACCGCGCTTCAGGATGGGCCCCGGGGAAGATCGGAGAGGAGGGAGGACAGGCGGGGGAGCAACAGGGGAAGGTGGGCTGGAGCAGAAAAAGAATGAGGAGTTAGTGCGGACATCTGTCACCAAGGACATACGAGTAGGATGCCAGTAAAGTGTTTGGAGAAATGAAGCTGGGTGTTTCTTCTGGAAACCTGTCTGAATCTTTTTCTTAGGGAAACGTAACGCAGTAAGTCTCAAAACCCTGTTACCATAAAGACTTGACCTTAGTTGTTTCACGCCACTGACACATACTGAAGGACAAGGTGAAATAAAGAGTTGGGGAGCCCTATCCTGTCGCGCGCATTGGTGGTTCAGTGGTAGAATTCTCGCCTGCCACGCGGGAGGCCCGGGTTCGATTCCCGGCCAATGCAAGACGTAACATTTTCTTTTTCTTAATTAAGTAAAGCTTCACTATTCATGGGGAAATTCTTTTTAGTGTTTTGTGAACCTTGGATTTGTCGTTAAATCAGCCATCGGGCTCAGTCGGAACGGATTTTTCCACCACCTTCCCTGCTCTTGGGTTCGTCTGTGGGTTTTCTTCCCGGATCCCTGGAGGAGAGGGACCAGGAGACCCCAGTTCCTCGATGGAATCAGGAAATGGAGCCCCGGGCTGTACTTACAAAGATGGGTGTCCATCCATCCGTGAATGATTGGGGCATGCATTCTGGACACATCATAGGCGCTTTTAATCACTGTTGATTTAGGAATCTATTAACTATGCATATAGGACTTTGTTGTTCTTTTTTTTTTTCTGTTTGGAGGATAGATAATGCTTCCGCATGAAAAAAGGAAGTTAAAATATTTTTTAAAAAATAAAATACATAAATTAATAAATATAATCAATAGTAATAAACATAAAGCTAGCTCTACTCGATCTCAGACCCTGCAAGGAGAGGTTTCCTCTCACTAGAGGATGACCTTGACCTCTGGGTACCCTGGCCTAGGACACTGACTGGATCTCAGTCTAGAGGATGACCTTGACCTCTGGGCACCCTGGGCTAGGACACTAACTGGATCGCATTCTATAGGATGACCTTGACCTCTGGGCACCCTGGCCTAGGACACTGACTGGATCTCATTCTAGAGGATGACCTTGACCCCTGGGCACCCTGGCCTAGGACACTGACTGGATCTCATTCTAGAGGATGACCTTGACCCCTGGGCACCCTGGCCTAGGACACTGACTGGATCTCATTCTAGAGGATGACCTTGACCCCTGGGCACCCTGGCCTAGGACACTGACTGGATCTCATTCTAGAGGATGACCTTGACCTCTGGGCACCCTGGGCTAGGACACTGACTGGATCTCATTCTAGAGGATGACCTTGACCTCTACGTACCATGGCCTAGGGCACTGGGTTGAGTTCTAGACGATGACCTTGACCTATGGCTACCGACACTGGGTCTCATTCTAGGGGCTTACTGACAATAGAATGGGACGATTCGATGCCTGGAAAACATCAAGGGCATCAGGGAAGAGCTGAGGGGCTTGTAAGGGGGAATGAAAAACAACGAAAAGAAGCCCCCATCTCCCCGTCGGGGAATCGAACCCCGGTCTCCCGCGTGACAGGCGGGGATACTCACCACTATACTAACGAGGAGCACGTTGATACGTGTTTTACTACTTTCTCCAAGTGAATTATAAGAATTTTTGACATGGACTTCTCTAATATTATTTTATTGTTCCTACATTAAAAGCGTTTAGAGATCACTCTCACTTGATGAGAGATCTTGTAAAAAAAATGTACCAATACAATTTCACTCCACCTGAAAGTGCAAGCACCACTTCCCACGAGTCGACAGACGCACCTCTCTACTGAAATAAAACGCACCAGTCTCTTTTCTCTTCCACCCCCATAATGAGGTACTAAGCCCAAGTTACCATCAAAGCTGCGAAACTCATTGTTCTCCAAGGAAATGTCCTTTTTGATAGTTAATTAATCCTAGAACGAAGAGAATCAAGACGGGATATTCCACGGACTAACGCGCTTCCCCACAGGGTAAAGTGAGACTAGTCGGGGCGACATGACCTTTTTTATTTTTAATACAATGCAAAAGATTTTCACTTAAAAAGGCTGTTTCCCTGACCGGGAATCGAACCCGGGCCGCGGCGGTGAGAGCGCCGAATCCTAACCACTAGACCACCAGGGAAGCTACGAATTTGTTTTTTTCCTATTCCTCCCTAATAATTGTTAAAGAAAAAAAAAAAAAGACGTCACCTTGAGGTGTATCCGAATTTTTATTGGTGGATCACTTCTTCCTGCTTCCAGAGAAGTTGTTGCCTGAAATCTTCATTGCGCCTGCGCCATGCGCTATCCTACACCCCACCCCCCTCCCCCTTGCTCGCCCAGCTGGCCGAACTCCAAACCCACTTTCCTACCTCTTAGTGGTGGGAATGAACTACGAGGGAGCTTCGGGCCCCCTCAGAAGGATGAGACAAGGGTCGGACTGATGCTAGATGAGTGTACAGCAAAGACTCTCCAGGTGGACCTACAGGGAGGGTGGAGTAACGGGCAGCAGTCCAGGTCCATTAGTTCCTCGAGAAGTACAACTGGGGTTCGAGGAGCCTCTGGATAACCTAGTGAAGGCGCAGTCTAAAAGATAAATAAAAATTATTTTAAAGTTTTTTTTCTTCCCAAAAGACAACGTGCGTTGGCCGGGAATCGAACCCGGGTCAACTGCTTGGAAGGCAGCTATGCTAACCACTATACCACCAACGCAGCCGTGCTCTCTGGTCTTCATAACTCTACATCAAGTGAATGCTGAAAGACGTCACTATTTTTAGTCCCAGTTTTTTGTTTTGTTTTGGGTTTCTTTTTTTCCTATAGTTAGATTTCAACAGTCCCAGAAAATACGGGGTTGCCTCGTAACAACTCCTACCAGGATACTCTAGTTGCCTTTCTCTCTATTCAACCTCTGGAGAATGAGGCAGTTGGATCTGGTACACTGCAGCCTATGTTTGCAAAATTTTCGGTGATTAGAATTAGTTCCTATGCGATATTCGCATTTTTTTTTAAATGAACAGAAAGAAAGAACTGCTTTATCCTTAAAGATAATGACAGAAAGGATGAGCGGTCCAGGTGAAAATGGTGAAGATGTTGGTTTCACGTTGGTAAGTTTCAGTTTATGCCTTTATTTAGAAGCTGAATAAAGCCCAATAGCAAACTGTATTGTCTCTAAATAGTGTGCCACCAGAGATTATGGGCTGCAAAAATAGTAACTAGAACAAAGCACGTCAAAGCAAGATTGAGTAGAAACACAAAATACCAAAGCACAACAAAATGCTTTCAAACAGTCCACAAGCGTTTATTTTTTAATTTAATTTATTTCTTTTCAGTTTTCAACCATCATAAATACCAAATAAAAACATAAAATTCCAAATTTTCTCCCCCTTCTTCCTTTCTCCTTCCCCAAGATGGCATGCAATTTTATATGAGTTCAACACATACATTCTTATTAAATACATTTTCATATCAGGTATGTTGCATAGAAGAATTAAAATAAATGGGATAAATCATGAGAAAAAACAAACCAAAAACATAACATGACACAAGAGAAAATAGTCTGCTTCATTCTGCTATTCTTTCTCTGGGTGTCGATGGCATTTTGTATTGAATCTTTTGGGAATATTTTAGGTCCTTGCATTGACAAACATTTTTTAAAGGCCTGCTATGTGCCAGTCACTGTGCCAGTCACTGGGGGCAGAAAGAAAGGCAGAAGAAAATCCTTGCTCTGAAGACAGTCAGATGGGAGAGAAAACACTTTGCTTGAGATAGAATACAAACATTATGTCTTCACAAAAATCATGAGCTATCACTATCCCATGACAATTTGCTGTATAAAAGCGGGTTATCACTGCTTCATTGGTCCTTAGATAGATTTCCTAAATAACTTATAGGTATTCATCTGGACAGTTCAACATGGTGCTAGTTGGGCCAAGCAGGTCCCTTGGCTGCTGATTTGGCTCTCCACTGCAGCCTTGACTGCTGCAAGTCAAGCGACCTGTGTATTGACTTGTCCATTATGCCCTACAAAAAACAAGCCCAGCTAATTGGTGGTGGGGACGGGGAGCTCTGCCAGCCACAGTTTTCTGGAAGGAGAGTACTTTAAGCCTAGCAGCAGAGCAAAGCCTGGGAACATCAGCTTTTCCTCACCCAGAAGTGAATTTGGTTGGTAGAATGTTGGTAGATGCCACTTTAAATTCTATTCTCCCTGCCTTCCTGTACCACAAGATAATCTTTAGACCTCCGTGGGGAGCGATTCCTGTTTTGGGGGACCTACGCTATTAGTCAGAATGAGAGCTGGGGTATCAACTCAAAAAATCCAAAGACTGATAGCCCTAGCTTTTTGCAGATTACCTGAAGCAGATTACTATTCCCAATAGTAGTTTGACCTGATAAACCTAATTAATACTAGTTTGGGGATATTTGGGGGTGAAGGTTGGTTGTGATAGAGTGTATTTGGGCTATAGATTTAAACTTCAGCTCCACATTGCAAACAAAATAACTTGTGTAACGGAGATTTTGAGAGGCATGGAGAGTAACTCTGACCTCTCTCCTAAGTAGAAAAGTTTAGAATTAGTTTAATCTAAATTAATAAAATTGTTTCTGGAAGGCAGGTGCCTAAAACAGTGTTGTATTTTTTTTCTTTCACAGAAAATTTGAAGTTAAATTCTTCATAGACTTTAATCTTGTGAGGCTATGATGATTCACAAAGTAAGCTCTTGGCCAAAAATGCATAGACTAAGTTCATATTTAAATTTTAAACAATAAGTAGGTACTCCTGAATATAAAAAACATTTCTTTTAGTTGGCTTGAGATTCCCACTGAGAAATGTGACATATAGCTCTAATTTTTGTCATCACTTATGACCTAGGCTCCACTGACCCTGTAAATGTATGACCCGTTTCTCAGATGGCTGGTTACCAGATGACGACCAGCTTGTTTTACTCTCAGTTTAGAAACCATCAACTCTGGACCCTCCCCAATTTGGTAGTTTTATGACCCTTGCCTCCTTCAGGATTAAAGGATTTTTGAGGAATTTACAACTACTCCTATCATAACTCAATAGCTCTTAATTGGTGAATAAATAATGCATGTTAGATATGTTTAAATTACAAATGTATTCACTCCTTTGTTGATTCATGACCTCCTCTATGTGGGCAATCCCTCTAATACTACAAATTTAAACTCCTCCTCCCCATCTCATCATGTGGATTCTTATTTGTACCCTCTCATCACGTTTTCCTAGGTCTTTCAACATTCTTTTGTCAACAGTCTTGTCACTGGGTCTGTGCATTTATTATCTCCCATTCTACCCTTATAATTGGCTTATTATCTATTTCTTCCAGTAATATCTATCCTGAGTCTTTCTTAAGTCACTTCTTCCATGAAAGTAATCATTGGTAATATATTCTAACTACAAACCACTATATATCTCATGGATATAGACTATGTTGAATGTCCCTAGGCCAGATGAAAAGAATTAGGCCAGTTCAGAATAAAGCTTTTAAAAATACGGGTATGAGGGGCTGGCACACATGCAGATTTCATTCCTTTACTAAGATGGGATCTCCTAAACAAATGCTAGGGTACTACTTCCAGATGAATTGTGATGCTCTGTGATGAAAGTGCCTTGGACAGATCTGAGCTTGGGTGGACATTCTGTAACTGGTCCTGGTTGGGGGTAGCTTTTTTCCATTGACTGCATAACTGGAACTCTGGACATCTGAGTCAGCTATGGATATTGTGGTTGCATGAAAGTCAGAGGGGAGTAGAAGAATTCCTTCCTTCACTCATGGTATCTGGTGAGACCATGAGACCATGAAGTAAAGAGATGAGCTCAAGATCTCAGCCTCCACTCTAAGGCCATAACCCTCCTGACAGAAGATCAACTCCTGGGACTTCTTATTCATTGTTTTACATGATAGCAATAGGAAGTGGAATCCCTCAGTCTGTGAGGGTCAAGGGCTGAGAAAGCAAGACTTCTGAGACTCAGAATCCAGCCTGGGTTTTGAAGCCAGTGCAGGAATGATGCCCTGAGGAGCAAACAGCAATCTTTATAAATGATATCAAGGTAGAGACTCATTTGGCAGTGTCGCTGCTTTTAGGCATGGACTTGGTGGGCCCAATGCTATGTAAGAACTGAGCTGTACTTATAATATTTAATAATAACTAACATTTCAGTTTGCAAAGTGCTTTACATTTATTATCTCATTTGATTCTCACAACAGCCCTGGAAGATAGGTGTTATTATTATCTTCATTTTAGAGACAAGAAAACTGAGGCAGACAGAGGTTAAGCGACTCACCCATTGTCACATAACTAGTAAGTGTCTGAGGACAAATTTAAACTCAGATCTCCCTTTAATTCCAAGTATAGGCCTCTATCCATTCATTACAGCATCTAGCTGCCACTAGACAATAATTAAGTTTTTTGATAGGGGGAGTGACATGGTCAGGTCTTCAAAAGATTATTTTAGCAGTTTTATGAAAAATTGATTGGTGAAAGGAGAGATTAGAGGCTGAGAGATCAATAAAAAAGACTGTTGCAACAGCTCCAGAAAGAAGTGTTGGGATAGAGGTGGGGAAGTCTAAAGGAAGGTGGGATAGTGGAGAAAAAGAAGGAATGAAGGTCAGAGGTATGAGGAGGGGAGTGAAAAGAACGGAACTTGGCAAGTGATTGGATGGAGATGGCAATGGAGAGGAAAGAGTCAAGGATGGATGGCAAACAGAAGGATGGTAGTACCCACCACAGAAATAGGAAAGTTGGAGGAAGCGTGGTTTATCATAAATCAAATGAGATAGTATTTATAAAGCACTGTAATGTTAATTAAAGATCTTCCTGGTCCATTAATAGGCCTCAGGTGAAGTCCGTGAAGGGACGCTTGATTAGGGGAGGCTTATTTTTGAGGAAGGCTCATACCTTTTGTTAATTAATGAGGCACTGAATCAGAGGGTGGTGATGCCCTCTGGCTCTGAAAAGTGTGCTTTTACTCGGAGGTGAGGTTTTGCTTTAGGGGCTTACTCTTTGGAAGAATATTCATGTAATATGACCAGATGAGACACTGTAGCCACCAAGGAGCTTTCCCCTATCACTTTCCCTTTGAAAACCCAGATGTTGGTGTTTCTCTCTCTGGTAACTACGTATATAATGGTCAGATAGTTGGATCTGTCTGTTGATCTGTGATGTATATTTTGCTTATGGTCAGACAGAAGCCCTGTCTGCTGGTCTTTATTTCTCTGTTTGTATTTTCTCTGTTGATATATGTAATTAAAGAAGATTATTGACCCCTCAAAAGTTGCTTTCCTTTTAGAAAAGCAGCTCTAAAAACCTGTGCTAGAAGGCCATCCTGGATATGTCAGGGTGTTTGCTGCTACAACCACTTAGCCCAGTGCTCACTATTTCAGTTAAGATTTCATTGATCAATAACAGAACTTACTGTTGTAGGATTTTCTGCAAATAAAGCAATCTCATGAAGACCTTCCATGCTGATAATACAATACATAATGTATACACAGTGGATTTCTATAATGTAAAACCAAGAACTCTTACCCAAAAGGTATTTATGAGAAGCTATAGAGCAATCTGTGTGGTTAATCAAAGTTGAAATTTACAAATTAAAAATATCCATAATTTATGTATAATATATAAATATTTATGCATTTAACCATATTGTGTATGTTCCACATCATATATTATATAGCACATTGTAAATGCTAGCAGATAGAGTGCAGGACCTGAAGTCAGAAAGATTCATCTCCCTGAGTTCAAATCTAGCCTCTGAAACTTCCTAGCTGTGTGACCCTAAGCAAGTCACTTAACCTGTTTCCTTCCTCTGTAAAATAGGGATGATAGTACCCACCTCAAAGGGTTGTTGTAAAGATCAAATGAGATAATACTTGCAGAGCACATAGTACAATGACTAGCAAATAGTAAGGGATATGTAAAATTAGCTGTTGTTATTTTTTCCCTCTAGTCAATTATCAGGAAAGTAATTAATGTTGCTCCTGGCTGCTCAGGACAACAAGAAAGATGTCCTAAGTCTTTAGTCTGTTGAGCCAATCAAGTCTGAAAGATTGTTTTAATACCTTTTAAGGAAAATCTACACTAATTTGTATGGGGTAGAGGTTAGATTATTGCTTTTGCCACAATAAAGACCTTCAAAATCTGCCCTTAGTTTATCTCTTGAATCAAACTTCCTGCCAATACCCTAAGGGAATCTTCCACTCCCTCAAAGTAACTTAGTCAGTGCTGCTGGCAACTCAAAGAAAGGTAAAGATTTCAGTAAGAACAAATAAGATTGTACTTTTGTGCTCAGTGTAGGATGGTAATGAGACAAAGATCATTCCAAAGTTATAGCCTTTGGGAACAATTTGAAGGTGGTTTTTCCAGCAAAATGGTGAAGTTGAAAAGGTTGGAGAATCTTTTGGAAAGATAAGCAGTTTCATTATTTGCCATCTTTAGTTTGTAGTTATCATGTGTGTATGACTAGGCCTGGTTGCTTTTCTTTTAATACTGGAATTTTTAGTTGAGTTTCGTATAATCTTTCTGAGAAAAGTGGTAAGAAAAAAATTACCCCTAAGATCAGGTCCTCAAAGCCAAATAAAAACAGAACTGAATAAAATATATGTAATATGAGAGGAATTGGGAAGTTGGAATTAGTCATGGTCCCTCGGAAAGCAGTCAGATATGTGCAACCAAGGCCTATGGAGTAATATGTATGTTTTGTAGCTTGCCAAGGAAAAAGATTGGCAGCAGCTTCCCTTTCTTGGAACCTCTGCCTGCCAGCCAAGGAGCTATCGCCAGCTGTCTTGACCTATGTCTTGCCACTGGACTCTGAAGACCCTGGAGGACAGACTGAAACTGATGACTTTGCACAGGTATGGTTCCCTTAAATCCAATTCACTTGCAAGTCACAACATCACCCTCCTGATATCATGGGTCCTCTTCAAGAATGAAGAACAAACAACTACAGGCTCCTAACCTGGCTTCAGCATTAGCTGTCAAATGCAAATGATTTTCGTGCAGTATATACTGACTTATTGGCCTATTTTCTGGTTTAAAAGGGGTATTTTTTCTCTCATGAATTTTAATTCTAAAGTAAAAAATGAAGCATATGAAGGGTTCATTTTATAAACCAGGCCCTCAGACATTTCTTTAAAGATTGATGGTAGCGTTCGTATAAGATACAAAGTCTGGTTATAAAAACAGTTAAGACATGGAGGACTTAAATTCTCTGATGTTTCATGTATGGGTTCCTAATCTGATGTTATATTGTTCACCATCTCAACTAGTTAATAAACTGTAGTAAGATCTGTTTTGTAAAAAGGGATTATAGCAGAAATACTCAGGGACCTCTGCAAGTTACAAACTATTCCTAGAAGAGCTGTCATCAACTGAGATTTTCTCCAGAATGAGACCATGGGATGTTGTATCCAGGGACCACAGGAGTACCTGAGACATCTGAAAGTCAACCAGAGATTAAATGGACTTTAGGAATTGGTTACTAGGGTAAAAAGACCCTTGATCACTGTACTACCTGGAAAGATGTGTAAATTTCACTTTTTCCATGTGCCAACACCTACTCCTTATTTGGACATTCAGAACAAGACCATGCTGCTCTGTGTGGTCTGCAAAAATGCTGCACCCCACAACAATAATGATATTTTTGCCTGCAAGAACCATCTCATCCCTTTTCCCCCTTGCCCTATCTGGTACTTGGCATTGCCCACAGAGGACTTCCTTCTATGTCTCTCTAGGCCTTATCAATTCATAAAAGATGGGTTTTTTAAAGATATATCTTCTGACATATTTTTTAAGACATATCTTTTGAAGTGGGGAAATAATTTTGGTTATTTACTCAATTTAATCAGTATTTACTCAGTTCACTGTGATTTAATGGGTGTTAGTGATTGTATTAGTGAGTTAAGTAGAATAGACTTAAATTTGATTTAATTATGTTAGTGAATGCTGTAAGAATGTCATAATTAACTTACCATATATATTGATTATAATATTTTATTTGATTTAGAGGATAAATTTATATTTTATTAGTTAGGCCGATTATAAGAATTCATATTAAGTTGTGTTAGGAATTTACTGTGTTGGCACTGCTCCCTCCCTACTCCTAAGAGAGCTGTGTTTTAAAAAACCACAGCTTCCTTGTTCTTCCTTGTTCTCTAGGCTTGAACATTCTGAACAGCTGGTGGAAAGTTCCTGAATACTGCTGACAAAGTGCTGACTGCTATGATGTGTCGACATCTCCTTTAGCCAATCACAGGAGATCCCCCCTCCTTCTGAAGATCCAATCATGACTTTTAACGAATGCACCATTAGTGACCTCCCAACATCTATAAACTCTCCTCAGCTATGAGCTGAAGGATCCTTGACCGTGAGGAAAGATTTGGTTGGATCTAGTTGCTAAGGAACCAATGGTCTCCCTAAAAATGATTTTGCTTGAAGCTCTGCCTCAGTTTCCTTTTTTTTTTTTTTTGTTTTACAGATTGTAGTTTTGTGGCCCACAAAAGTAATGTAGCAATAACAGGGACCTAGAAATAGGGCTCTGATTCATTTGAAATATTATGACAAACATCCATAGGGACCTACAGCTTAGGAAAAAGAATGTTCACTATTGATTAGAGAAATGCAAATTAAAACAACTCTGAGGTACCACCTCACACCTATCAGAGTGACTAATATAATTTTTTTAAAAAAAGGAAAATGTTAGATGTTGGAAGATATGTGGGAAAATTGGGACACGAATATATTGTTGGTGGAGTTGTGAACTGATCCAACCACCCTGGAGAGCAATTTGGAACTACAGCCAAAGGGCTATAAAACGTGCATATTCTTTGATCTAGTAATACTACTGCTAGGTCTATATGCCAAAGATATCCAAAACAAGGGGGAAAGACCTACTTGTACAAAAACATTTATAGCAACTTTTTGTGGTGGCTAAGAATTGGAAATTAAAGGGATGCCCGTCAATTGAGGAATGGCTAAATAAGCTGTGGTATATGATTGTGATGGAATACTATTGTGCTATAGGAAATGACAAGTAGGATGCTTTCAGAAAATCCTGGAAAGACTTACATAAACTGGTACATAGTGAAATGAACAGAACTAGGAGAACATTGTACACAGTAACAGCAATACTATTCGATAAAGAATTGTGGATACCTTAGCTATTCTCAGCAATACAGTGATCCAAGATAATTCCAAAGGACAAATAATGAAGCATACTATCTGCTTCCAGAAAGGGAACAGATATTGTTGAATATCTGAAGCATGATATTTTTCACTTTATTTCATTTTTTTCTTTTGTTCCATAACTAATATGGAAATGTTATACATAATTCCACCATGTATAACCTAAGTATGATTGCTTACCACCTCAGGGAGGGGAGAAAGAGGAGGGAAAGGAGAGAAAGAGGGAGGGATAGAATTTGGAACTCAAAACTTGAAATAAAAGGCTGTTTGGTTTTTTTTTTTAAGACAGAGGATGTTTAAGAAAAAAGTTAAAGCATATATTGCAATTGTTAGGCAAATGGAATACAGCATCATGAACAGTCTAAAGGTCCTTTCTGCAATGCTGGTTGATATGGTCAGCAGCAAAATATGCCTTCTTAGGGGTTTAAGTTCTGCTAGTCCATTGAAAGTTCTTTAATGTAAAAGTCCAAAAGTCTGGTTTGTACTGGAGCCTCTGGCTGAGAAGGTCTTTCAGCTAGCTTTGAAATTTGATGTAGGAAGAGGAACAAGCCAAATCCTCAGAAGGGGAAAGATCCTCAAAGTAAGGTTTCTAAGTCATCATTCTGCCCTCTGTCTGTCTGCATGTTACCTGTGCTAGGTGAGTGTAATTTTTGTGGCAATTTGATCTTTTTTCAGCTAAACATAACAAAAGTTTTCTTCTGTGAATCATACTTAGCTGGGTAGCTCATGTTGTCCGTAAAGTTTGACCATTTTGTTCACATAAGAATGAATGAAGATAGAGGTGGTCCAATCTGTTCTACTTCTCCCTTGAAAAACTGTCTGTAGAACATCTTGGCAATAAAAGCCTGTCTGGGGGCAGGGTGGGGGGGAGGCAGATCCCTCACCCAGGTGGGAAGTATGGAAGTCTAGTAGCTACTCATAGGTCTCCTCCCAGTTCTCTGGCAACTTTAGATGGGTTTCAGAGTAAAGCTTGTCAATAAAAGTTTCGTGAAATAAGTAAGTTGAAGTAAGTTATAGTGACCAGACTAAGGCATAGATATGAAGTCAACATGCAGATGTTCAAACTGGTTGAATGTGTGACAAGTTGGACACCCACCATAAATAGTACATTCTGGAACTTTTACGCATACAGTGAATTCTTGATGGTCTACTCAACACATCAAGAAAACTGTTGGCACTGTACATCTTAAATATAGTTTTGATTGTTACCAAGCTATAACTGTAATAATTCCTTTTTAGGAAGAGATACAATTTTATAAATCTCACATTTTCTGATGGATTTATCACTGTATACAAATGGGTAATTTTCCAGAGGCTGACTGGGAGAGGACCCAGTTCCCATTAAAAGTTCTTGTTGGGAGTGGGAGAATTGATAAGATTGTATGCTCATCATCATTAACAGTAAGTCACAGTATTATTACTAAAATATAGCCTGTTGAATATATAATAGTTTTTAAACAATCACTCATTTAGCAATCTAATTCCTAAGGTATAAAACTTTTGTTAGTCAAATAGCAGCTTAGAGAATTTGAAAGTAACCATTTATTCTAACATGAGTGGTTTATAATCTCACAACATACATGTTTTGGAAAAGAATTACTGCTAGACACAGTTTATTAAAGACACAACAAAAATCTGCATGGCAAATTGGAAAGCATTGGAACTTTTCAACAGCCTTAGGGGTGGATGTTGCTAATAATTCATGGAGATCAGGAAACAGGGGTGACCAAGGACTTGTTATGTCTCCTCTGTTTACCAGTCAAAAGGACAGTCAGGAATGGGTGACACAGTTTGATCACAGTCAGAGGAGAGCTTTTGCCCATGCAGAAGGCTCTAAATTGTTTTGTCTCACTCTAACCTAGTGTGATCTTACTTATTCAAACTTCAGTCCCTTACTCCCTTAGGAGGGCTGCTGAGAGCCTCTGACTTCCCTTAGGAAGAAAACCTTGGGAAGGTAAAGAAAGCAACAGTTAACAATAACATAATGCTAGGCATGTTAGTTATGTATTTATTCAACATACCTGAGAGGGGGATGTTAGGAGACAGAAGGCCCAACAATCTGGCAGGGAGATTTGATTGCCAGCCTTTAAAGTAACTCTTAGCTACTTTAAGAAGCTTAAAGAGTGATTTCACATTTTCCTAAGACATTATTATCCTTGATAGTTTTAACATTCGGGGGTGGGAGACTGCCCCTGATAGCATCACATTCTCATCGCCGACATTGAAGTCTAGAAACTAGACAGGAAATGGTTTCTTAGGGGTTTTTGATTAAAGCCTGATCATTTCCTTTTTTACATTTAATTTAATTTTTTCTCAATTACATGTAAACAAAAATTTTTAACATTTAAAACATTTTTTTAAGTTCCATTTCCTTCCCTTTGTCTCCTCTCTCCTGTTATATAAATTATACTTGTGCAATCGTGCAAAACAGTTGCAAATTAGCCATGTTGCAAAAGAAAATCCAGACCAAAAAAACCCCCTGGAATAATAAAGGAAAAAAAAAAATCAAAACATGTTTCAATCTGCATTCAAACTCCATCAGTTCTTTTCTCTGGAGTGGACAACATTTTTTTTTAATCATAGGTTCTTTGGAATTGTCTTGGATCATTGTATTGCTGAAAATAGGTAAGTCATTCACCGTTGATCATCATACAATATAATGTTACACCATGCCTCTTTCATTTTATTAAGTTTGCATAAGGTGTATCGCAGTCCTTTGCAATGCTCTTATTAATGAAATACATTGGAGTTTTGCATGTTTGCGTTTCTTGCTGTTGATACAAAATGTTGCTTCAAAACAAGTTCTAAGTGGAGAAAAAAAGCCTCCCTCCCTTTGCTAATAAGATTTTCTAGAGTTCTGGCTTGAGCTGGAACCGCCGAGGAATTTGGTGCTGAGTAAAAGAGGCTTTAAGCTGCTCCTTTATTTAATCTGTCTTTTAAAACTTCCCAAAACGGGTTATCTTCAAAATCCTGTATTCACAGTATAAACAGACTGCAACTTTCTTAAGCTTTAAATCCTTGTAAGTTGCCTTTTTCTTTCAGATTCCAGCACATCTCTTTCTTCTACTAGCTTCAAACATTCTCTGAAATGAAACTTTACCTACTTCCAAGTTGTTCTGTCAGTTTGTTCAGGGAAGAGAGCCATGGGACAGCTACCAAGGACTACTAGCTGACTGGTAGCTTGCAGTTCTAAAGCGTAGTAAAATGCAAATGCACTTCCCAGCCTACGGAGCTGGATAAAATTTCAGGGACGTTTTAAAAGTGAAAGTGAGCCCACAGCCCAATCTCAGGAGTCAAAACATTTATACAGATACCTTTAAATTGCAACTTGAAAATATTTAATTGCTAAGTTACAGGACCGTTGCCCCCACATCTCCCAAATTGTTTTCTAAGTTGTTCACTGCTGTGTGCAAGGACTTCGCTTACGTGGTCTGGAAAATCGAGAAGAAAGAGAAAAAAAATCTCAACATGTGTAAGATTCGAGGGGACCTGTTTTGTCTCAAACTGTGGCGTCAGTTCTATACTGGGGGTCCTTGGGACAAGGTAGCAAATGTCAAAAAGGAGGCAGGTCTTGCCTCGGCTCGAATTAGAGCGGCCCAGACCCATCTCAAAGGGCCTTTGTTGGTAGGCAAATCAGACAAAACCTGACATCTGTGTCCCCTTTAACCTCTTGGGGAAGGAGTCTGTTTTCTCAGATAAAAAGGCAAACAGGAAAAAAACTTCTGGATGAGTGGCAAGTGGCTCCACATGGGTGCTATTTGTTTTAGAGGAATAGAGCTGTGTTAAGCCACTCTGCAGCACTCCAAAGGATAATTAGGTAAATGCCTATAACCTATTTATAATTCACCCTTTAACGGTCCTCTACGGGTTTTAATATATCTCGGCTAAACAATTTATTTTATAAATATTTCCCAAATAAAACTCCTCCTATCTGTCTTGCTTGGAAAAGACCCTAATCTTCTTTAATTCTCTCAACACTCCAAAAGTCCCGTCAAACCCCTATGTAGAAGTTCTTGTATCTAATAAACAATTCTACAAGGTGTGATCACCTAAATGCTGCATGTGGTTCACCAGTAAAACGAGAGGCGAAGACCCGCATTTTCGCATGGTTCCTTTCCTCGCTTCTTAGCATCATACCGCGGCCATTTAATAGTTTTCCTTAAATCATGCTTCCTTCTGACCCTGCACTGATTGATGCGATAGCCCTTCTGGTGACAAAGAGGACATTTACAATCTTCTGAGAGCTTCTGCACAGGAGTGACCACCGGAAGAGTCTGCGTTCTCGTTTCCATTTCTTGATTCTTTCTTAATGAACGTACTGGGCGATGTTTTTTCTTAGCTCAACTATGTCATTTTTAGACCAACTCTGATTGGGAATGATTAACAAAGGTCGAAATGTCACATGTTCCTTTTTCCTCTTGTGAGATCTTTTGAAATTGATTCCAGTTTTGGGGGTAACCTGTGCAGAATATCATTTCCCTGATTAGGGAGGGAATTCTTAGCTAGTAATAGCCTGGCATAATCTGCTGGCTGGTTAAGGTTCTATTGTGGGTCTTGTAAGGACCAATTAGGAAGACTCCCTGGACCACGTATATTTGCAGCTCTCAGGATGGCTGTCTTTAACTTGGGAGAGAGTAGGATTTCCATTAAGTCAACTGTACTCTTTAAAGCAGTCCTGCTGCTTATCAATAAGAGGAGCAGATTCCAAAGCACAGCTAGTATTCTCTTAAAAGTTTCCTATGATTCCTCTGAGTCTCCTACCTATGTCAGACAGTCTCTTTGAGTTCCTTGGAAAAAATAAAAAGAAAGTACTGTCAGTCACAAACAGCATGACATACTTCAAGGGAAAAATAATGATATATTGAGGGTTCCCTGGTGAGACTCACCCATGTCCTGAAGGGTCCCCCAGGGGAACTATTTTCTTAAAGATTTCCTATTAATTCTATCAGTCCTCCAGGACGAAGTTCTAAAAGGACTTACATATGACAAATTGAGTGAAACTTGATGCTAGCCTACAGTATTTTAGAATTTAATTAAAATTTAGTGTATGTAGCTTTCAGAAAGGCCAATGTTGCTCTTGAACTGCAGTGTCTTAGAATTCAAGTTAAAAGAGCAAGTTACTGGATATTACAACTTTGTTTCAAGTCTTACTTCCTCTCTGAGAATTTACTTTCTTTTTAGTTAGTCAAAAGTTAGTGCACCATTTTCTAAAGAATCAGTTTCAAGGCCTCGTCACCAGGATTTTCCCATTTGGGACTTACCTTAGCTCAAAAGCCTTGAGGTGGAGTCCTCCTTGCAACAGCTCTCCATGGAGAGGTTTCTTCGTGAAAAACAAAGAGAGCTCTAGGAAGTTTACCTAACGGCTACCTGAATACATGGAAGAGTCCCTCACTCACACCCTATATTGGGTGCTAATTGTCACAATAAAAATCTTTAATAAGAGAAACTAAGGTACAGAGTTCTAGCAGAACTGGCTAGCAATTGTCAACAAATGTAACTGACAGGCAGAACAGATCTTTTATAGTAAAGGCATAGTTACAAAATTTAAACAAGAGCCTATGTCACTCCTGATTGGTTGGTGCTGTTTCATACCAGATGAACTAACGTTCTACAGCTCAAGGCCTGTTGCTAGCTATTTCTAAGGGGAAGGAACTCATGGTTTATATACTACTGTTTTTCAAAAGAATAGGAATCTCGTGGTTACATAAGTCCTGTACAAAGAGTGTATATGTGTGTGTGTGTGTAAATACACATACATATGTACATACACACATATGTAACCTGGAGTTGTCTCTGTTACCAGAGAGCTTACAGGTGGCAAGCTACAGGGGTGAAGTAGGCAATTGAAGTTACAGGCTTAAGGAATGTTAAATTCATGTAATTAGAGATAATAAGTAAATTGATTAAATCTTAATAAAATAACACAAAATAAAGGAGATCATTTTTTAATTCCTCACCTGAGATGTAATATACCTAACAAAGGTTAGTAAGAATATATTTGCTGTGTAGCTTGTATGTCATTAATTAATTGTGTGTAGCTGTGTAGTAATTAAAGTAATTAAAGAGTTTTAAACGTAAAAGGATGGGAGAGAGAAAACTTTTTGTACATCAGGGCACTTTCGATGTGGTCTAAGCTCAGGACACCCTAGTTTCATTCTTCTCCCCTGTCCCATCTCAGACATCCAGTAACCCCATTTGTCCTGGGTTCCAAGGCCACTTGCCAATCAACCCATTCCTACCTCATCCCAAAAATACAAAGGAAGTACAGGATGGATTTTCTAAGGACTTCCAAGAAGCAGCTCACAACTTCTCTTAATACAAGAGGTCCAATAAAAGTGGTGTCGAGGGAAGGGGAGCAGAACTGTATAGAGCACAGGGCCTAGAGTCAAGAAAATCTGAGTTCAAGTCTGGCCAGATACTTATTAGCTGTGTGACCCTGGGCAAGTCATTTAACCTCTATCTGCCTCTGTTTCCTTGCCTGTAAAATGGCACCTACCTCTCAAGGTTGTTCTGAGAACCAAATGAACTGTTTGTAAAGTACTTGGCACTGCTCCCGGCACATAGTAGGTGCCATCTAATGCTTATTTTCTCTTCCTTCCACTTTTCAGATTATGTCCAGTGCTATCCTCTTCCTCCTCATCTATCTGACCTCTTCTGGCTAATCTCAGGAATCAGAGCTGGACCTATAGAATAGATAGACCTATAGAGAGGTTTTACAAATCTCAGAAAAACCAAAACTCACCCAGAAATAGGAGATGTCAGGGTAACCAGTAGCAACTTAGTGTCAGCTACCGGTGGCCAGCTACCTCATGAGGATGACAGAGCCCATCTGGGGTTCTTAGGAAGAAATTGCAAAACAGGTAGGAAACCCCTCTCTCCCTTCCCTGTCCCCATATTGACAAGATTCTTCTTCTGCAAATCTCTCCCATATTCCTGGATGTCAGGAGGCTGAAGCCTCTAGGGCCTAGAAGGTTGTGGAGAAGGGAATATGGATATTATGAAAAAGCCTACATGACAGAATCTCTATCTGCCAGGACCCAGACTGAGTTTGTTTCCTGAGAGTTTCTCAGGTACTGGCTAAGACACTATGTTCTCTGAATCAGTTTTTTGCCCTAGATCTCAGCCAGTCAAGACAAGTTTCCTTGGCTGTACTCCTCTCCTTACATCAACATGAGGCTCATTCAGATTCTTCACAGGGGAAGCCTTTTTTATTTATTTGTAACATGCCCTCACCCAGAGTGCTCCTGACCCTGGGTATAGGGAAATATATAGGAAAGAAAAGAAGAACCCTTGGAAGGAAGCAGTGGTGTGGGAGAAGGAAATCTGTTCCCCAAGGATGGCATCTTCTCTCAAGAATGGGATCGACTCTCCTTTTCCCGTACTAACCAGTGGTTTTTTTTTTCCTATCCCCTCCCTTTAGCCCCAAGGTCAGGGGCATTCTGGGGCAGTCCTAGGGACTTGGAAAGCATGAGTCATCCTCCTTACACCATTAGCTAGAGTTCCTGCCTCCTCCCAGAATCTGTCTCCTATGGATGCCTAAGGCAGATTACACATTCATTGAATGACTTTTGGGTGCCAAAGGTAGGTTATACATTCATTCAATAACTATCTCTTATTGAACTGTGTTAGGCTCTGGGGCCATGACTCTGAAGAGGACACAGACCCAACAATTTAAGGGAGAAGAGGGCAGAAAATGGCATAAGTAACAGTTGCTCAGTGGTGCTGCTTTCTGATTAGCTGAGACGAGATGGATGTGGTTGTGGTTAAGTTTATGGACACACCTGTTGTTCTAGTGAACAGTGAGGCATATACAAAGAAGTCATGCTATTTGGCAGGGGGATGAGTGGTTAGGTAGGGGCAGTGGGCCTGCTGTTCAGTGGGGCCTATAAGGAGGTTAGAATATTGGGGTTGGGGGCAGCTTTATTAGGATTCCCTCAATTTCACCGATATTTCTGTAACAGTGATTACCATGCCCCTCTCTGCCTGAGGGCCAGGCTATTACATCTCAGCCCTTCTCTAGGATTCTCTAACACCTTTAAGGAGTTTGGGAGCGTCTGGGCTCCAGCCCCAGCCAATGGTTTTCCCTCAGTCTTAGAGGAGTTCCATTTAGCCACTTAACAGATTAGATTTTACAAAGAAATGTTTACTTTAAAGATAGGATAACAAATATATAAACATACTCAACACCTGAAGGGATTAATCCCCCACACCCCACATAAATCACAATCTGAGGAGGAGCAGGGGATTAGGTTGATGATTTAGCTCTGTTCCTATACCCCTCCTTGGTCTTGGGCATCCTGGCTTTTCAGAGCTTCCCAATTGGCTTGTTTGTCTGCACATGCAGTCTGGAATCCTGTCTCCAAGAGTCACCATGGCTTGGTTCTGGGTCCAGTGGAATTCCCACTTCTGTCCCCCAGAATTGAGAAGGACAAAAAAACCAGAACAGAACCTCTCCTCTGCCACCGCTACCTCCCACCCCTCAAGTGTTTCTCAGGCCCATGGGACCTAGAAAGATAGAAGAGGGAAGGGTAACCCTTCTCCCTTCACTGGTTCAGAAATCAGACTTTCACCCTTTCTGGACAACAATGGAAAGAAAATATTTAGTAATGAGATGGAGACTATCCCAGTCTAGCAATTTTAAAGATGCAACCTATTTTGGTTACAAAGTAAAAGTAAAAGAGGTTACTGTCACCTACAATGTGGTAGGAGAAAGCAGGATATTTTCTCCCAGAAGCAGGGTAACTCTATGTTAGTGATCTGAACACTGTCCAAAGCCTCCATTACACTTAACAACAATCCTGTGAGGGAGGTATTATGAAAACTTCCATTTTACAGATGTGGAAACTGAGGTTTAGAGAAGTGACTTGCCCAAGTGACAGCTAGTAATTACCTATGTGACAATGGGGACTGAGGTAAGCAAAAAGAAAAGAGATTTGAGATGAGGTAAGTTACTTGCATGTGGGGAAAGAGGAAGGACAAATTTATGAAGTAGGCAACAGGAGTAGAAATGGAGAAAACTAAGAACCAGAGATGAGGAGTGGAGAGGAATCTATTTCAGGTACTGCGGATAAGCTGAACAAACATCCAGAGACCAGAGAGGGCAGGAAAAAGATGAGAAGACCGGTTTGGCAGGATTGTAGAATATTTGAAAGGAGCAGTGTTTGGTATGTCAGGCAAAGAAGCACAAGGTGTAGCATTGTCACAGTTTTCCTGGACAAGCAGGTGGGTACTCAGAGCTCAGCTGTGGTTACTCCCCTCAGGGGTGAGGAAATTAAGCTTATACTGTATCATTTTATATTTGATTCTATTCTATAATCGACCCCATTACCCATTTTGTCAAACACCACATTTCTCCGTTAAGCTCAAAATTGCTGTCTTTCCTAGCTCAAATAAGCTCAAAGGCAAGGTTGAATAGCAATGATATTTATCACACACGAAAGTAGCCCTCAGGACATCCTTTCGTTTTCTCTAAACATAACCAGTTTGGCCTGGTCCATCCAAGACAAGTCCTTGTCTGTCCTTGTACAGTTAGGGATGGTGGTTTGACCTTCCCCCTAAGAGGACAAATAGCCAGGTGGTTCTGATTTTCTATGCAAGATTACAAGAGGCAGAGGAATCCCATAGAACAATTAATAGTTTTCAGCCCATAGTGAGGGAGTCACACCTGAATGCCAACCCTTTTTTTTCTACAGCCGTAGCCACTTATAAGGCTCCTCAGCTACACTCCTTTCCTATATATCAATACAAAAGGTCTTTTCCCTCTCATGGGTGTTGCTGGCCTTACTGAGGCAGCCAGCCAGTCTGACTCACTTTGTTAACAATGATATGTGTCAGTGTTAAACTAATCTTGCTTGGAGAACTACCTCAGTTTCTCTTTATTGTATTACAATTGCCACAGGGCTCTCCAAGTAACCCTGAGGGCATGTGAAGAAACAGTTGCTGTGGGCCTCTGGTTGCGTATCAGCAAGCACCCTGACACATCCAGGATGGCCTACTAGCTCAGGCTCTCAGATCTGCTTTTCTAAAAGGAAAGCAACAATCTTCTTTAACCACGTATACCAACAGAGAAAGTACAAGCAGAGAAATAAAGACCAACAGACAGAGCTTCTAATTCTGACTATAAGCAACACATATGTCACAGATCAACAGACAGATCCAACTGTCTGACCATTACATACATACAGTTACCAGAGAGAAGAAGCACCAACATGAGGTTTTCAAAGTGTGTATGTGTGTGTGTGGGTGCTTAACAGCTACCAAGAGTCTCATCTGGCACAAGAACCTTCTTCCAAAGCAAAACCTCACCTCAAAATGTATATGTGTATACACACACATACACACAACACCCCCCACACTTTTCAGAGCCGGAAGGCACAACCCTCAGGACCCAGTGCCTCATCAATTAACAAAGGTGTGGACCTTCCTACAAAACAAGCCTCCCCCAATCAAACTCCCCTTAACAGATTCCAAGTGAGACCTATTAGGACAGGGGAAGATCTTTAACTCTAATTAACATTACAGGCTGTGAGCTTTGAAATATCAGAAAAACTATCAAAGGTCCTCTCAGGAATGTGAGGTAAAAGCAGTCAGGTGAGGACTATCCTGCTTGACCCAGATCAGCAGTGAGCATCCATGCATAGCCATAACATTGTGTGTGTTGAAAGCAAGGGAGCTACTTGGTAATCTCATTTGGTAACACCCAGAAGTGGACTTTTTTGGGGTTCCTCAAAAGGAGACAAGAACTCCCCAGGCCGTGAAGTATTGCACCAGGAATTTTTTGTAGTAATAGCTTTAAATCTGAGTCCATTCTACTCAGAGTCCTGTGAATGATAGAAGGGCAGTCCTTGCCATACTTTCTCAGTAAGTATTCCTTTGTGAAAGATAATTGATCTTAATCTATAGCTCAGAGAAGTTAGCTGGACCTTCAGGTGATACTGAGAGGACCACACTGGACTGACACTCCTAAGCTCAAAAGGATGAACTTGATCCTTTCCATCTCTGGTACTCATTTATCTAAGATTAGGAAAGAATAAGCATAAAGAGTCAAAAGAAACAGAATACCCATATATTCAAGGTCATATGGAGGCCAGCTGGGATATAGGGCCCAATTCGTTCTCCTCATTCACAAGCTTCCAGGTAAAAATGAAAAATGGCCTCCCGTCTTCCTTTTGTTTGCTACTCAATTCCAGCTCAGCAGCCAATTAAAAGTCTTTTCCCCCCAACCATGCAGTAATCAGAACACCTGAGAGTGCTCTGAGTTGAATTTGAGGTAGCAGTTAAATGTTTCAGCTGAAGATATTCAGCAAGCAGTTGGAAATATAGAACTGGCTCTCAGGGGAGAAGCTGGGGATTGAGATACAGATTTATAATTATAAGATATATGTGTAACAGACTTGATGCATACCCAGACCACCTAAAATGGCATCATCTACATGAGAGGGGCTGGAGACCTGCTTCTGGCACTGATACATGCATGGACATTCTGCATTCACCTACCATGGGGTTGGAAACAGCCTTTCTCCATTGGCTGGATAGCAAGAATTGGTGGCATCTTTCAAACTACCCAACTAGGACAATTTCTTTTCTTTCTAGGAGAGAAGATTCTTTTCAGTCATAGAAGATTATGTACATTATGCAATAAGCGGGTCAGGGTCTGAGGGCCACCTCTCCAACTTCTTAGACCATGTGGCCCCAAGCAACAGAACTTGGAATTCTGGTCTGTTTCATTTGTCCTTGTAAATTTAATTCCAGTCTATCAGAAGGGAAAGGGGATAAGAGAAAGGGGATGATAAAAAAGAGGGCAGATTGGTGGAAGGGGTAATCAGAATGTACACCATCTTGGGGTAGGGGGAGGGGAGAGATGGAGAGAAAATTTGGAATTCAAAATCTTGTGGAAGTGAAAATAAATAAATTTAAATTTAGTTCTAAGTGCATGGAATGGAGTTACAAACTGGGAGCCTGAGCCATGGAGATCTGGGAGCTCAACAATCCAGGTTGATGTTGCAACTGCAGGAAACTTTGAAGGAACAAATGGTCTATGATGCTATCTCAGTGGAGTTTTTGGCTTGACCTTGGGTGAGATGATATTTAAGCTATAGTGTGAGCCTAATCCCCTTCCTTTCCTCAGTGAGAAAATTGAAGGGATTAGAAAAAGTGGTTACATGTGGGAATTGAGTGAACCACAGTAACCATTTTGTGACAATTCTGGATGTGGTTCAGTTCCCTTTCTATTCATTTATGGGTCTAGTCCAGTTTCTGTCTTGTGAGAAAACTTTATTCTATCATGAGAATTGTGAAACGATTTTGTTGCACTGTTTGAACCCAGCCCTGTGTGGTTGGAAAATTGGATTACCCTTACATATTGCTTAGTAACCACTAACTAAGAACCTAGGTTCTGCTGACCAGAAACCCAGTCAGATCCAAAGGTTGATGCAAGGAATTCTCTCACAATTATATATCTCAAGTAATGCATACATCTTATCTGAAAACTAGCCCCATACTGGTCAGCTATTGTTTCTATATTCCTTTGATTTAATATAGACACTTGGAAGGAGTAGGATATCTCTTTTTCTGATTTCAGGGAATTGTACCTGTTCACTCTTCCCCTTCCAACTTGGAAGGTCTCTAATCTTTCTTCCAATTAGAAATCAGGTTACCTAATTTTGTATCCTAGTTAATTGTTTTCTTTGAATTAATTGGTCATATTTGATTAGTTGTTTTGAACGCATAAAAAGCTATCTCCCCGTAATTAGTGCCAAAGCTGAGGAGTTCTGGTCCCAGTTTTTTGAGCAATTGGCATGTGTTACTTAATAAAACAATATGCTAGGAAGCTCGAACCTTTGTCTCCTCAGTCATTTCATCTTTTACCCTCTACATCAGAGATATAGCAGGGATTATGCTTTCAGGTATTGGAGGAAGCATTTATATGTTTTCTCTTTTTATACCTTTGAAGCAAATAGTCCTTTGTAAAAGCTGATCTGACTACCAAGTGGCTAAGTGAAACTGAGGTACTTAGATACCCCAAAATGGACAAATACACAATTTGGCGGGGCTCTAGTTGTAGCAGAGAAGACAGATATTCCCTCAATCCCTGTAAGGTAACAGAGAAGGGGGAAGGCAGGAAATGTGACACACATGGCCTCCAGGCAGTGAGGGCTGGAGAACTCATATTAAGCATGAAAGAAATGTAATTAATGGGGCAGAGAAGATATGTAAATAGATTGAACAGAAACCTCCAAACACAAAGACATAAATTACCCAGAAACACAATAAGAGCCAAGTGTACTTCTCTGTTTACTTCCTAATAGAATTTGTCAACCATTACTAAGTTCATTTGTAGAAAGACAAGCAAAATTAGTCTGAATATGAGTATTTATTTCTCCCAAAACTTATGGAACATGCATATAGAGATATGCATGAGAGTTCATCGTGAGACAACGAAATCAAAGACGGACAGACAAGGCAGATCTTATATCTTCAGAGCAATTCCCTCTTACCCTTCCCTCCCTTCCTGGCTCAGATGCCCTATGTCAGCCAAAATTATAGTCTCCATATGGTTAACCACAATATGAGAAAGGAATTTCTTAAGTGAATGAGTTATAGATACAGCAAAATAGGGGTAGTATTAAAGTGTCAATTGAAATTATAGATCCAGGATATCTGTGTTTCCTTTACCATTAACATGGCATGACGTATATGTCCATAAAACTCTTAAGAAAAGTCCCATTATTCAAGATGGTGTCCCATCCCAGGGATCCTGTCCTTAGTGGTCAGAAACACAAGAATGTTTTAGATCGGCTTCAACTGTTGACATAGGAAGGAGCATTTTGAGTTCACTCAGAGAGTGATGAACCTCTGTCATCCCAGAGCACTGGAAAGCATTGTGGTAGATTAAACTCAGAGTGAACCACAATGCTTCTCCTGATTGGTCAATACAGGTTTTAGGCCTTTCTTAGATCTTGGGGGTTCAAAATGACTTAGGGAGGGGTCTATAGATTATAGGTGCAAACTACCAAGTTTACCTTGCCCTAATAGCTTCCATTCAAATTGAAAATATGTGTTTCTTGGGGCCTAAAGATGCAAAAAAAGAAATTTCTAGCAATTAGAACCTCCTAGCAATGCAGTGCCTTAAGAAATAGTGAGCTGAGGGATCAATCAGTGGAACAAATTAGATACACCACAAATGAACACAACAGTCAAGAGTTTGATAAACCAAAAGGCCTCACCTACTGTGTGGGATAAGATTCAACAAAAACTACTGGAAAAACTGGAAAACTCTGACAGAAATGAAGTATGGACTAGTGAATTCATAATTAATTTATAAAATGGGACAGGCATGGCTGGTTCTTTGGGTAATCACCAGGCAGAACCACAATGGCAGCTGGGAATGAGGCAGCAATCACATTTTAATAAGAATATAGGGGTAAAGAACACAGAAAGTACAGAGAAAAGAAGCAAAAGAGGTACAGAGGTAGGGGAGGGGTGAGGGGACTGGGGATGGGATGATGAAGGAAGCAGGCAGTGTAGCGAACAGGATGAGGAGGGGAAAAGGCACAGAGTATTTCTCACATAACCATGGATGAGTAGGAGCACTCAGCAGTGTGGGCTTGGTAGACATGGATAGTGCTGGGGGCCAGCAGTTTGAGGTCTCACATTTTTTAACATGTTTTAGGGAGAATAGGCTCACTCTTCTCAGTGCCACTTTAGTGTTAGTTCATTAATATTTCCAAGTCATCTCAAAGTTAACAGCATCATTTGGTATTCTACTGGTCTTTTGGAACTTGTCTGAAATTTACCTATCATAGATGGAACCAAGGCCTTGACAGCAAAGCTTAGCTAGCCTCCTCTGATTCAGTATCTATTACCAGGATGTGATTTTTATTTAACATGCAATACAATTACTTGTCCTTGATCTTTGGCATGGTTTGTATTTGACATCTAGATTCCCCTTTGCCATCTTACTTCCTTCTAATACTACTTTATACTGGCTACTTATAAACTTATTTACTGTATTGACTAGAAGGGAAGGGATGGTCAAGGGGATCGGAGCAAGATATTATTTTAACATAACTCATATCTCACACTGTGTACCAAGATAAACTTCAAAGGAATATGTGCTTCCAGAAAAAAAAAGGGGGTAACTTCATAAAGAAATAAGAACAAGGAAGAAATTACCTTTCAGATCTGTGGACAGGGAAAGAATTCATAACCGACAAGGATAAGCAGGATCCCAGAAGATCAGATAGATGATTTTGATTACAAAAAAAGTGCCAAATTTCTGCATAAACAAAATGAATGCAGCTAAAATTAGAAGTGAAGTAAGTAGCTGAGGGGGAGGAATGCAACAAGTTCTTCTCAAACTTATAGTATATACACTTAGTTTTCTATTTACAAGACATTCAAATAATAATAATACCTATCATTTTATAGTGCTTATTATGTGCCAGGCACTGTGCTAAGGGCTTTGTCATTATAATCTCATTTGATCCTACAAAAGGTTAAGTGATTTACCCAGAGTGAGTGTTGAGGTCAGATTTTAATACAAGTTTATACTAATGCCAGACCCTCTTATACAAGAAGGAAAGTCCTTCTCTAATTGATAAATGGTCAAAGTGTATTAACAAGCAAGTTTCTAAGGAATAGATATAAGCTGTCAATAAACGTATGAAAAAAATGCTCCACATTATTAATAGAAAAACAAATTAAAGCAACTCTGAGATTCCACCCCACACCATAAGATTGACAAAGTTGGCAAAAAAGGAAAATGACAGATGTTAAAGGGGCTGTGGTACATTAAATACATTAATGTAGGAAGCTAGGTGGCACAATGAATGGAGAGTGGAATTTGGATTCAGGAAGACTTGAGCTCAAATCCTACTTCAGACACTTACTATCTACATAACCCTGGACAAGTCACTTAACCACTGCTGACCTCAGTTTCCTCATTTGCGAAATGGGTATAATAATGGAGAGATGTTGTGAAGATCAAATGATATAATATTTGTGAAATACTTTGCAAACCTTAGAGGACTATATAAATGCTAGCTATTATTAATGTACTATTGGTGGAGCTATGAATTGTTCTAGCCATTCTGGAAAACAATTTGGCACTATGCCCCCAAAGTTATTAGACCATTTATATTCTTTGACTCAGCAATATTTATTCTTCAGGCCTTTACTCCTAAAGAGATGAAAGAAAGATGGAAAGGACCTATACATACAAAAATATTTGTAGCAGCTATTTTGTGCTGGCAATGAACTGCAAACTTAGTGGGTGACCATCAGCTGGGAAGTGGCTGAACAAATTATGATATGTGAATACAATGGGATACTCTTAGGCTATAGGAAGTGATGAAGGAGTGAGTTTCAGAAAAACTAGGAATACTTGCATGAACTGAAGTGAACAGTGAAAGAGAACTATTTATATAGTATCAACAACATGGTGTCATGATAAAGATCTGTGATAAAAAGAAACTGAGACGCAAAGTGCCAAGCATGATCATTTTATTGGTATTGATGAGGACTGGAAGGTGGGGCTGAGAACCCTTACAAAAAAACAGAGTACCAGGGACAGGTCACCTGGAATGAATTCTAGGACTCAAACATTCTTGAGGTCAAGGTAAAGATTTATTATGCTTTTCAGCAGGCAAGAGTTCTTAGGGAACCTGCCACTTTAGAGGGGCATAGCTAAAGTTTATATAGGATATTCTATAGGAAACATGCCAAATATGCTAACTAGGTGTTTTGGGGTGGAATTAGGGAGTGGTTAAGGAGGGGTTAGTTCTTAAAGGAACGTTTACTTTTGGTATCTACTGAGCGGGTATTTTATCTAGAGTTCATTGGGAAATAGCCCAAGGAGGGGCTATATGGAGGTGTGGTTTTAGGCCTGAAATGTCACTAAGTCAACTAGCAATTAGGACTGACTCAGCAATACTAGGTTGCTCTCTGTCTAGACATCTAACAATGTCTTGTTAGACAAGATAAATGTAAGGGAGTCTAAGTCTAGGATATACATGATTGGCCATCAAGTAGTAAATGTTGCTATGATCCAGTGCACAGCCCATTCAGTCAGTACACAGCTGGCTCAGACTGATAAGTTCTATAGGTGGAGCTAGCTTCTGTATCAGGAAAAAATAAAAGTTTTGCTGTGGAAGGCTGTGTCCTTGGGATGGAGAGAAACTGCCTGGGATAGTGTTTTGAAGCTAGGGAGAAATGTGATTTTTAGAGAGAAATGTGATTTTAGAATTGGGACCCAAGCACATGCACCCAAGCATTGCATTGGTATAACTAGCAAATATGAATAAACTACCCCTCAGTAGTCAAAGATGCATCTGACAGTTGGAGTAGCTCTTTTATACAGTTGGAAAGGTAGCAGGTTATATAGGGAATCAAAATAATCCAATGATGCAAATGACATCTGAGGTTGTGATTAATCTGACCAGAGATGGAGAGTGGGCTATACTTGGCTTGATTCAGAAGGAGGATTTCAATAATCCAAGGCAACAGGGGAAAAAATGGAGTTTGCTAACATCCCCTGGCTAACATCCTTTGGAAAATCTTATGGTGGGGACAGTTTGTCATTAGATTGACTCACATCCCCTGGGAAGTTTGGTGGTGGGCAAACATACTATGACCAGGCTGACACATCTCCATCGGTCAGTCAAATTCATGGATTTGAGTTATAGGCTTACAGGAGTTCAAACCCACCTAATGAAAGGACCAACCAATACTTAAGGGACTGATATTAATATATAATAAATTGATTAAACTTTATTTAAAATAATACAAAATAAAATGGAAGTATCAATTTTCAATTTTACATTGGCAAAGTCAAACAATTTTAAAAGCCTTATGAACTCTCCTTGATGCAAAGATCAACAATGACTCCAGAGGACAGGATGAAAATTGGTACTATGCCCAGAGATGTGATGGATTCATATACAGTGTAGAATCACACACATACTCACATTGACATACTCTCTCTTCCTCCCTCTCTCTCTCTCTATCTCTCTCTCTCTGTTTCACTCTCACTTCTTGACTCTCTCCCTTCATCTTTTAGGCCCTTTGACCCGGAGAAATGGGCCTTGGTTTGTCTTGTTGCCATTGCTGTTTTTCTCTTTTATTTGTCCTGTTCAGTTTTATATGTAGGTGTCAGAATCCCCACAGAGTCTTGACTCAGCCATGTTGACCCTGGAGGCAGGATTCCAGACTGACCCCACAGGAAAGCCCTAGGATGCAAGGTGCCTAGAATTTTAACCCAAAGGGGACTTTGGATATGGAACTTGGTAGGATTGTGTTGTATAGGGACTGAGCCAAACAGTGAACCTAATTCCCCTCTTCTCCCCAGAGAATGAAGTGGTACAAGGGGGAGACTGATTATACCTTCTAGATATTGGGGGAAAATGTTTATATGTTCTTTTTAGTTTATCTTCGAGGTAAATATTTATATGTAAAAACTAATTTGACTATTAAGTGGTGAAACAGAACTGGGGTTCAGGAGAACTGTAAAACACAATTATCAAGGGATTGAGTCCATGACAGATAAGCTAAATTCACTCTAACACCCTAAAGGGTACTAGAGAATCCTGGGGGAGGTGGGAAGTATTTGATACCTATTCAGATATTAGGAGAGCCCCTGTTTTCCAGAGCTAAGGGTCAGCAAGCAATATGTTCTCTGAGTAAAATTTCACAGTAAAATTTCAAAATTGTTTCATATAATTATTGTATACCTGTGGTCTCAGAGCTTGGACAAACACCTGCTGTATCCACGTTCTGGTCACGAAGCCCTGCTATGAATCAAACCTGTTTCATTGTTGCTGTTACCACTCACTGTCAGGGCTACAACTCACTGCATAGCCTTTGGTAGAAGGATTGAGATCTCCCTACACTGCTTCAGGCCCCATGTGCCCCATCTCCCCCCACTTTCTCCACCTGCCTCCCACCCCCCCAGCACGTTCGACTTTATTTCCCTCACTTTGAAATTAAACTTTTGTTTGATTCCTGACTCTCCTATCTCTAGGCTACTCTGTTCTACTCCAGCCATCCACAGGCTAGAGGCTGGTTCAGTCCAGCTGACACACCTGGTTTCTAGGCAGAGGAAGCAAGGGTAGGCACTGTTACTCTCAACAATCCTACAAAGTAAATACACAGGTATTATTATCATTATTTTACAGATCAGAAAACTGAAGCTCAGAGAATTTAAATAATTTGATCACAATCCCAGGGATTATAAGTGACCAGTTCAAACTCAGGTCTTCTTGTTCTGAATATGATTTTCTTTCCACTGGGTCATCCTGGCTCTCTATGTCTATGGCATTCTTAAAACCTTAATGTGAATATCTTTATGAGAAGAGACAGATATACACGAAAAGTGAAACAATACTCAGATACATGAGCTCTATTGTGCAATAGAAAAGATAATGATGGGTGGAGGGACAGCAAAAAGAGTTGGGAGACTTTCCATATCATTAGGTTGATTCAGTCACAGCCGAGCTTGGTCACCCACTCTTCTGAATAAAAGGGTTAGTGGAGGTCCTCCTCCTTAGATTTCTGTGATGAAGCAAGTGAACTCTCTAACAAGCAAGTGAACTTATAACTTGTAGTTTAAAGTTTTGGAGACCTAATATGAGAAAGAATCTGTCTAACCTTATCTAATCATCTCTAAGGATAATATAAATTACATATACAATATGTACTGATGTTAGCTCATTAAGCTAAATGTGTATTAATAGACAAGTATAACAGAAATGATCACCACCCCTATGGAGTTAGGGAGACTCATCTTCTTGAGTCCAAACCTGACCTCAGACATTTACTACCTGTGTGACCCTGGGCATATCTCTTAATACTGTTTGCCTCAGTTTCCTCGTCAATGCAATGAGTTGAAGAAAATGGCAAACTACTCCAGTATCTACCAAGAAAACCCCAAATGAGGTCACAAAGAGTAGAATTAAACAAGTTAAGTTAAGTTAAGCACCAGCAGAGTGGGTTCTAAGTAAGAGGGAGGCAAAAAGAAAAAAATGTAAAGGAAAAGAAAAGAAAGAGAATTGTGTCCCTTTTGTGGGGCAACTCCAGTGACTGCCACTTAATATAAATATCCAGTCCAGTATCACAGTCTCGGAACAGGCTTTTCTTTTTTCTTTCTCTTTTCTGCTTATCTCCCTTGGGTCTCTCTGTCTGTCTTTCTCTCCTCCCTTCTCTCATTACAGGTTGAAGATCTCTGATGTCGTTTCTTCTGTTGTAGATAATATCCCCCTAACGTCAGAAAGGAAGCTGCTGTGAGAATTAGTGCATTCCTTTGGCTTCCGAGTCCTCTCCAGTCACTCAGGATTTGCTCTGTTCAGCTCTGTTCATACCTGTGGATGAGTATGACACCATAAAATATCAGAGCTTGGAGGAGTCTTAAATATTGTCAAGGAAAACCCCATCATTTTCAAAGGAGAGAATGGCAGCTCCGGTAGGGCTCAGAGTAGTCATCTGCAGACACAGGTGTAAGCCCCAGATCTAGTTTTGGGAGCTGCAGGATTGGGAGATGGGAAGAAACTGACAAAGGAAGAAAAACTGGGGAAAGTAAGTAAGGGCCCGCTAGTCTCGTTTTCTTCTGAGAACAAGAGACAGGAAAGGAAATAAGAGATAACAGTTGTAGTTGCAGGAGGTTTTGATACATGTCTCTAAGCAGTGTTGCATCGTTTTTTAAGAAAATTTCCATTACTGCGTTGGCCGGGAATCGAACCCGGGTCAACTGCTTGGAAGGCAGCTATGCTCACCACTATACCACCAACGCAGACGAGAGAAGTACTTTCGAATTCCTTAGACGAGTAATTCTAGGTAGGGAACTGAATAATTCTAGGTGGGGAAAAGGAAAAGGGAAGATTCAGGTTGTTTTTCTTTTACAAGTATTTAGACTGTCTGGATGAACTACGCTGTGATTCCTAGCAGCAAAAGTTTCCAAACTCAGACTTACCCTCCTGTTCTCCACTCACCGTACCCCACTGCTAGGGAGTGGAGAGAGTGGATAGACAAGAGGAAAGCAATCTGCTTCTTCCAGAGACATCCTCAACGCTCCAGCTTTGGGAAAATATCCAGCCGAGGGTGCGGATCAGCAGAGACGGGGCCAGAAACCCACCAAAAAGGGGCTTCTGCGAAACCATTTTCCACCCCTTCTCTCGAAGTTGCTCCTGGATGTCCCCCAAGTGCCCTGGGTCCAACACTCCGAGGAGGGAGTGGAAGAGTCCGCGGATCGCTGAAACCAGACCTGCCTGTCCTCCCGGCCCCCACTCCTGCCCTCCTCATCACCACCACCCCTCACCCGGTTTCTTATTAGATTCAATTAGATCATTATTTACTAAGCACCTAAGTGCCAAGTGAATTATGCCAGAACTAGAGATGGAAAGACCCTAATGGAAGCAATCCCTTCTTAAGGAGTATATATTCTACTAGGGGGACAGTAACACGAATAAATATAAAACATATACAAAGTTTATTTATTCCAAGTTAAGAGAACACGAACAAGATGGGCAGCGGCAGGGTGGATGCGGGTGGAGCAGGTTCAGTAAAGGCATTATGAATAGAAGGTCGGGCCTGGAATAGGGAAGATTTATGTTCAGGAGTTCAAAACTGGCCTCAGACATTTACTAGCTGAGCAAACCGCGTCATCTGCGTTTGCCTCGGTTTCCTCATCTATAAAATGAGTTGGAGAAGGAAAGGCAAACCACTCCAGTATCTTTGCCAAGAAAACCCCAAATGTGATCACAGAAAGTCAGACATCACCAGTAAATAAAGGAATTAGGAGGAGCAGAGAGGAGAAGTGAGAGAATTCCAGGAATAGAAGATAGTTGTGCAAAAACATGACTGCAGAAGGTGGAATACTGGGTAGAATATATATCAGGCAGGTCTGTTTGGACCAGAGTGCCCAAGAAGTTGTAAAATGAAATGTCAGTTCAGAGAAACTAGTTGGAACTAAGTTGTGCAATAGAAAAGTTACTGGCTCTAAATGACAAAGAGGATTTGGTATTTTATCCTAGAGGCACTAGGGAGCAACAGAAGTTTCAGAATCAAGAGAGTCCTAGGGTGAGACCTGTACTTTAAAAAGATTGTTATGTGTAAAAAGTTATGTGGAAGATGGACTGGAGAAGAGAAAGACTGAAGACAGGGAATACAATGAAGGAGACGAGAACGGCAGTGCCCTCAATTGAAACAGAGAAGGTAGGAAGATAGGTGAGTTGAGAGGCTGACAATACGGAGCTCAGGTGAAAAATGAAGATTCACCTGTTGATTCGCGAGTTATCTGTAAGAGACGCTAATTGAATTCTGGCAGCCAATATAAGCATCAGAACAAAGATCAAAAGGAATTAGGACAGATTATGGGAGACAGGGAAGCAAAAGAGATTAGACAGGCTGAGAAAAACAGGGAA
This sequence comes from Notamacropus eugenii, assembly GCF_028372415.1. NCBI lineage: Eukaryota > Metazoa > Chordata > Mammalia > Diprotodontia > Macropodidae > Notamacropus > Notamacropus eugenii. The sequence continues at coordinate 485,752,598 of NC_092873.1, forward strand.
GGGAGAAAGATGGGTAATTGTCAAAATGGTTATCTGTGTCAAAAGCTACAGAGAGCTCAAAAAAAAAGAACTAAGGAAAGGTCACTGGATTTCAAAATTAAGAGAACTTGTGTAATTAAGTAAGTTATATCTGTTCAGTGATTTTTTTTCTTAGTAGGCTATATAAATATCTATTAATAGTCCTTATCTATACTCACCCTGTTCCTTGGGTGAGAGTGGGAGGAAGGAAGAAGGAAAGCAGGGAAAGAGATGAAAATGGAAAGGTGATTAAAAGATGAGACGAAGCATTAGGTAGTTTGGAAGCCCAGAGGACATGGATACCAAGATCCTCTCAGGTTATGACTGGAAAAGGTCATCTACTATAAACATTACCACCATTCAAAGGAGCTGGAGGACCAAGTTTAGGCAAAAAAAAACAAACAAAAACAAAAAACAAAACAGCTGCAAAATTCTCAACTTGTTGGATTCAGAGTTAAAATTCTTGCCATGTGGACATCAATTCAGTGCAGCTCAAGAAACATTTGCTAAATACTCTTCCAAATCCTCTACTAGGTGCTGGTGATTCAAAGATTAAAACATATATATATATATATATATATATATATACTGTCTATACAAAGTTTGCAGTTTAGTGTTGAAGGACACACACACACACACAAAGTACTGTGCTGTGCATTTTAGACACAAGTGTATTAGGAAAAAATATTTAATTTAACCTTCATCTAATATCCAATCCACTCCTAGAATGGAGAGAAGTATGTCCAAACTGGCATAATTCCCTCATTCCCCCCAGACTCCAAGATGCTTTTAGGTAATGTTTATAGGACTCTTGAACAAGGAAAAATATTTTACAATACAATTTTGGGGTTAACAATACACAATTCCATTTTCCTCAAGTATTCTCCTGGAATAAACAAAGTGACCGTCTCTCTTTGATCAATATCTTCATCCTTTCTCTCTAGAGAAGTGCTGGACCCAACACCAATTCAGGGGATAGATATTCTTAAATGGATTATAGGGGCCACCTCCTCCATTGGAATATAAACTCCTGGAAGACAGGGACTGTTTTAGTTTTCTATTTGTTTCTCCAGGTTTTAGAACCATTCTTTGCACATAGTAATTAGTTAATGAATGCTTCATTCACACATTTAAATACCCCAACCAAGAGTTATTTTTTTAAACCTTGTCCTTACTAATCTTAAAACATTCTCTAAGGAAGTCCTTTTGTTTTAGATGTAATCCACCTCCAAACAAGGAAAACTGAAAAGGGATTCTTTTTTTTAAGACCTGAGAAATATTATTTCTTCATATTTCTAGAGAAAGCAAAAGGGTAGATTTTTATATGCTTCTACATTAGTAAGGGAAGAGAGACATTCACAAATAACCCTTGCTCAAAGTAAAACCATTAAGAATTAAGTACATAGGAAAGAGAAAGTGTCCTGAGAGTATATAATAGGGACTATTTACTTGTGGTTCAAGGAGAGAAGTTCAGGGAAGACTGTGGAGATGAGATCTGTACAGAGACTTGGAAAAGTAGTATTTCAGCAGGCACAATCGTGGGGACAGGGTACTTTAGGCATGGAAAAGGGCTTTTTGCAAAAGTGCCAGAGGCACAAAAGGGCCTGACTAGGTCCTGGAACAATAATGAGGATGGGTTAGCTGGAGCATAGGCTACATGTCAACTTTCCATTGTAAAGGCTGCAGTATGGAGGCCTCACTGAAATTCACTAAGTTTTGGGGGCTTCCAGCCCAGGGGATCCTTTTTGCCTCTGGCCCCAGGACATTCACTCTTTTCTAATCTTGCCTGATTGCTATGCTCCATCTAGAGAGACTGCTCTCCTTAATTTTCTTTTTTAGGAATGAGAAGTTCCCTAAATCTATTTGACTTCCTAGGTTCAGACACCCTTCCTGCCTGTAATGCCCAATTTCCTTTGCCTTTTTCTTCCATAGTCACCATTACAGAATTCACATTTTGTCAACTGCTCTGTCTTTCCCTTCTACTCTTTATCCATGAATTCCAAACAATTATGGGTTAAATTTCTGGTGCCTACCATAAACAAGAACCAGAACCAATACCAAGACTAAAACACAAAGCAAAAATTTAGGAACTAATGAAAGTTCATTGAGTTCACTAGCAAGGGAAACCCACAAACTTGTGGAGACTCCCCAAAGGAACAAAATGAAAAAGCTTATATATGTTTCCATTCCAGTAAGAGGTGAATTGGGCATAGGGTACCTCTGGATTGGACAGAGCTCTTGCTGAGGGTTTACAGGGTAGAAATAAGGACTGTGGTATTCTTTGATTGGAAAAGTCTGTTACTGGTGCAAGTAATAGGAAATGTTCTTCAGGTTGGCTGTCTCTTGTAACCCTGCCCTAAAAGATAGGACTGTGCTTTGTGTTTCAGGAGTCAGGAAAGTTGAGGACAGGGCTGGGGGTGCAACATGAAAAATCAAGATAGCCTAACTTCTTTATATAGGCCTCACTGTTCACTAGAATAACAGGTGTGTCCATGAACTCATGTTTCTCACTGAACAGTAGGTATGTCCATGTAATTGAATCCCAGCCATGGGTACTGCCCCCAGACCCATTCCTCATATTTCCCACAGATATAGCAGGTGTGACCATGCACTCAACCATAGCCACATCCATCTAGTCTTAGAGAGAACCACAATAGCCAGCAGAAACCAACACTACCAGGATGCCCAAGCAGGATGTGGACCCCAGAACAATAGAAGGGACTTTCCCTAAGTACGTACTTGCACAGTAATAGTAAAAGTTATTATAAAATATCATTATTATACATATTTACCCCCCAATAAGTTATTCTGTTTGCATTGTGGGTAATTACATGTGCAATTCCACAGTGGTTAGGACCCCTCCTCCATTATCAATCCCTTAACCAACCTTTCCTGCCTTTTTAATATTCATAATTTTTGTTATGAAATTATATCTTTACCCTATAAAAATCCATCTTACTTTCTCTGACATTGCTGGTTCCTCTTGGAACTTAGCTGACTTCATGAAAGGCATCAGCCTTAATAAATGCCTATATTTGAATTAGAGGTGGTCTGATTGAATTCTTTGAGATGATTCCACCACAATACATGATGAAACCGCAACAACAGTGTGTCTGTGGTTCATCTGTCTTGCCCCTGACCTTGTTCACATTACAAAACAAAAACAACTTGTATTTTATTTTACTTTTTTCAAAATTTTAAAATTTTCAAAAATATTGATTTTTTTCTCTTCCAGCACTCCCATTAAGGGAAAGAAAAAATGCTAAAACCTTTGCTTTGGGCCAAAGCAAAGGTACAATGGAGTCAGAGAGAGGGCAGTTCATTATAGGGAGGTTGTTGTACCAGCCACACTCTTACTGTTAAAGTGAATAAACTGAGTTACTCACAGTTGTTTTTAGTGATCAGCTCTATAAGAAACGATATTTATCTGTTATATTAAGCACTTGTTTGAAGGATGTTTGCCTTATAGAGATCCCTTTCTATCAACAAAATATTATGCATAAATACAAAAAGTCTGGAGTTGGTATATTTTTATGGAGATGATAGAGTTCTAGAAAGTATTAGACATTTCTGTTGAGGTTTGGTGTATTTGGGACCCCAAAATTCTGACACCCTGGGTCCTATCTGAATGAATTTGACATAAGCATTCTTTTAGCCAAAGAGAAAAGCAAAGTTTATAAAGATCTGCCATATTGGGTTGCCCCCTAAGAAGCCTCACCAATTGTGACACTTGTATTAATAAGTGGGCCAGATTGAACTAGATTGAATCTGAGCACCTTCATGGAGGTAAGAAGGATCTTATATACGGAAAGATTGTTGGAGGGATGTAGGATTGGCCAAGTAGTATGGGCCGATGGAAGGAGGGGTTTAGGAAGGGTCTTGAGGAGGAGTCTAAGGAGAATCTTGGTGGAACTGGGGTGACTAGAAGTCAGACCCAAGAGAATAGGATTTTGATGGGATCAAGGGTAGGAAACAGCAGGAGGCAATTAGACAAAGAGATAATGAAAGACTTATGGCCTCAGGTGAATGCCAGATCAAGTGGAAAGATTCAAGGAGAGTTCAAGGGGGCTCCCAAAGCCTGCACCCCATCAATTTCTATACACTACTGCGATGTTAATAGAATTTATGTTAATGTGAGTTAAAGATCTTCCCCCATCCCTTAATAGGCCTCAAGTGGAGCCCACAAGTGAGGAACTTGTTTAAAGGGAAAGTTTGTTTATAGGGAAGTTTTCTTGCTTGAAGGCTTTCACATCTTTTGTTAACTAGGCACTGGGTCTTGAGAGTCATGATGCCCTCCAGTTTTGAAAAGTGCATATATACTCTGAGGTGAGGTTTTGCTTTGGGGTTTACTCTTTGAAAGGTTTTTGTGCTAGATGAGACTCTGAGTAGTCATTAAGGATAGAGCCTTCCCTCCTTCCCCCACTTTGAAAACCCAAATGTTGGTGCTTTCTCTCTCTGGTAACTAACTATGTGTGTATGTAATGGTCAGACTGTTGGATCTGTCTGTTGATCTGTGATGTATATATTGCTTATGGTCAGACAGTTAGAAGCTCTGTCTGTTGGTCTTTATTTCTCTGCTTGTATTTTCTCTCTTGGTATATGTGATTAAAGATTATTGATCCCTCAAAGGTTGCTTTCCTTTTAGAAAAGCAGATCTAAGAACCTGTGCTAGCAGGCCATCCTGGATGTGTCAGTGTGCTTGATGTTACAACTACAAGGTTAATATTACCAATGTTGAGGTTTGAGATGCTTGGAACCACAAAATACCAACATCCCAGGTCCTGCCTGAATGAATTTGACTCAAGTCTTCTTTTAGCCAGAAAAAAACAAAGTTTATTAAAGATCCACCATATTGGGTTAAGTTTTAAGAAGCCTCACCATTTGTGACACTTGTATTGACAAGTGAGCCAGATGGAATCTGAGCTAGATTGAATCTGAGTTAGATTGAATCTGAGTACCTTCATGGAGGCAAGATGGAACTTATATGCAGAAAGACTGTGGGAGGGACCCAGAAGTAGTCTAGTACTCTGGGAGAAGGGGTCTAGGGAGGGTCTTGAGAAGGAATCTAAGGATGATCTTGATGGAACAAGGGTGGGAAAGCAGCCAGAGGCAATTGGAAATTGGAAAAAGATAATGAAAAGCTTATGGCCTCAGTTGGACCTACAGCAAATGAGAAGATTCAAGGAGAGTTCAAGTGGGTTCCCAGAGCCTATAATCCATCACCAATATAAATAAAAATTAGAGAGCTTATCAAATGGCAAAGGCAAACAGGTCAAAGACACTTTTGTGATATTACATCATAATAGTCTGTAGCCTAAAGCTTAAAGCACTCCAGGACCAGGTATTATAAATTAGTGGGATTGAAACAATAGTGAATTATTTGTACAAGGTAACTAATCATATAACAAAAATTGTTAGCTTTTTTTAATACATCTTGTTCTAACATGAAATTCCCATATTGGCTATTTAGTCTTGAACAATGACCAATTAAACAAATTATACAAAAGGCCTACTAAATTCAGTTAAGCATTAGGATTTACTTAATTTTCAATTATGTTTAAGTTTGAGATGAAAAATTTTGTTTCAGTATTAAAGGACTAACTCTCCCCTCTCTATTCTCCCTCACCTCTCACAAACACAGGCCCATTCAGAAAAGACAAGTGGATACAAAACAGGTGAGGACAATGTTCCTCAACCTCCTCATCACCATTTCCTCCTGCCTCCCCCCCACTACCTTCAAGTTCTAACTAAAATACCCCCTTTTGCAGGAAGCTTTTTCAAATTTCCCTCAGTACTAGTACTTCCCTCGGTTAATTATCCCCAATTTATCCTGTATATAGCTGTTTCTGAATAGTTGTTTATATCTCCCCCCCCACTCTACCTCTCATTACACTGTGAACTCCTTGAGAACAAGGACTATGTTTTTTCCTTGTGTTTTTCCTTGTTTTCTAGTGCTTAGCATGGTGCCTGCCACATAGACACTTAATAATACTTTTTAATTTACTTTAAGATTTTGACTTTAAGATCAGAATTATTCAACTCAACAAAAGGTTGCATTCAAAGTCCACAATAGAAAGTCTTTTTTATGAAGTGGAATAAGAAGACTGGTGAAATAATGTGAAATAAGACTGGAAAGCTTATTTAGAAACATTGCATAAGACTTGAAATGTCAAATATGAACCTACTATGTGTTGATTCCCCCTAATCCACTCTGTCACTAGCAAGTTGAATCCTCTGAGGGACTGCCACTACCTTAGATTCTAGGAGCAAACTTGTAGGTGGCTAGACTCCTAACTTTGATTTCCTACTGATATGATTCCAATTACTAGTAGACTCAGGTTTTAGTCAAGGTATCTACAAAAAATGGCTTAGTAAGAACAGTAGTTACAAAGCATTTCTTACAGAACCTTGGGGTTCTTTCTTTCTTTCTCCTGAAGGCCTTTATGAAGTTTCCTGGGAGGGTGTGACTGAGTACATTGGTAGGCTGGGTTTAAATTTCATCTCTGATGGATGGGTAGCTTAACCGGGTTTGGCTAGATAGATTTGCCTGCTACTGGGCTGGGTTATTTGATTGCTAATCTGACTCCTCAGTAGGTTTGGTGGGTTCCTTTAGTCCCATTGCTCAGCAGCTGGATTGCAGCTGATGATGGAATGAGGCAGGAAGATCACCTATTGCTGGATTTGTGCAAAAGTCACTGGATAGTGAATCACTGTTAGCTTTTACTAGTAAAGATCATTAAGCCACAGGGCTGCTGCTGTTAATCCAGTGCAGAGTATTTACCATGGGACATATTTTAGCTGAACTGAAATGAGATTCCCTGGATTTGCCCTTCAATGGGTTGCAGCAGTCTCTTCCACCTCAAGCCTGTAGCCTTTAGTTTAACTGGTTGTTATTTTTCTCTTTTTAGCTTAAGGGCTACTCCTCTTTGGTCCAGGGCAGTGACCATTAACCTAAGAGAGATAGAATCCACTTCTCTCTGAGGCCCTGAGTCTTGGTTCTGAGATTTATCAACTCCAAGCAGGAGATGAGGGAAGTCTAGTTTCTCCTATCCTTTAGCTTCTTGTCCAGAGTTGGTTCCTCCCAGAAGGATCTCACCATCAAGTTCCTTTTGCCATCTTAAGAAGAGCAGTCAGGGACAAAGGTACTAGAGTTGTCTTTGTCTTGGAACAAATTCATGGTTCTTGAAAACCTTTTCATATGCAATTAAACTATTCAACCATCAGGATCTGTCCAGGGTAAGAAATATATCCATAACTCCGAAAGGGTTCCTTTACGTTTCACTATCTGTGTTTCACCTCTTTCCGATTTTAGCTTTGCACGAGGTCTAAACAGAGGATTCTCTCTACCCCTTTAAGAAAATAAAATTAAACAGATAAGTTGGGGTAAAATAAAAATTTAAAAGTAATACAAACGAGAAGTGGGAAATTTATTTTGGTTAAAGAGCTATAAGAATTGAAAAGCAAGAAATAAATGTAGAGACTAGCGAAAAATCAAAACAAAACAACTATTACATTAGTCCTAGTAAGAGGTAATGAGGACTCGAATTACTGGCATCCCAAAAGAAACAGGGAAAGATAACATAAAAATAATCCAGAGAGAAATTCAATTTAAAAATATTCAATAACATCTGGTAATGAATTGAATGTAAAAAAGGAAAGAGAGTGAAAAGTCATATATGATTAAGAGATGTAAAGGTTGGACGACTGGTAGAATACTAGGCAGGTAGATCATTTTGACAGGAGCGGTCGATCTCTAGACGAAGAACTTGCCCCAGGGACGGAGCAAACTCGGATCTCTTATAGCAGGGCTGGGGAACCTGCGGCTTCGAGGCCACAAGTTGCCTTCTAGATCCTCAAGAGCGGCCCTCTGACTGAACCTAAACTTCACATCAGTCAAGGGGCCGCACTTGAGGACCCAGAGGGTCACCTCGAAGCTGCAGGTTCCCCACCACAGTCTTAGCCCTAAGCCCACGACCGAGCCCGAATCAGCCCGAGGCCCTGTGGGTTGGGTTGCCACGGTTTTTGAGTCCAGTGGACCCTGCCCCAATCCTCCACAGCCCACCCTTCACCCCTGCCATGGAGTTCTTTTGCACCCACTTTCTGGTCGGGTTGTATCTGCGAGTGTTTGCGTGTGAGGGGCGCTGAGAGTTTGGGGGGTGTAGACTGCGAGTCATCTGCAAGAGAGAGTACTTGGGATCGAAGACTGGTGACTGAGAGCTCTACCAAGTCAGGGGCTGCTCTGCCCAGCTGAGACTAGAGCCTGGGTGAAATTGGGACCGCAGAAGAGGATCCACCAGAAAACTCCGAACGTTCAATAAGATTAGAGCTAGAGGGGGCGGGGATCGTAATAAGAGCATGGGTGGTTCAGTGGTAGAATTCTCGCCTGCCACGCGGGAGGCCCGGGTTCGATTCCCGGCCCATGCAATCCTAATTTTTAAAAGCGCAATTCTCCTCCAGCCTCTGACCGCCCCGGGTAGCATAGTACGTCTTCAGCACCTTCATCCTTGGACCTCCGATCTATATCTCTCCCAGTGCCCACTAAAGGAAGCTCAGGTGGGAGCTCCGTTGTTGGCCTGATCCCCAGAAATCCATAACTGGTGCAAAAATGACTTCCAGGGCGCCCAATTTGCTAGTTCTCTGGCAAAAAGTTGGCTATCTCCCTGGCCTCCAGCCCTCACGCCCCCGGCCCACCAGAAAGTGAAAACCAGACAGTACAAGGGAGCCAGGAGCAGGTATGTGACGTTCGGCACTCCTTTCTGGATTTCTCTTGGCCTCCCAACTTGATGGCGGGGCCGAGAGAGAACACACTTCTTCACAAATTGTCCAGGGCCCACGCAGGGTGAATATGCTTTGATTTTCTCCTCGGTAACGGTCAAGCAAAAACTCTTTCCCTGACCGGGAATCGAACCCGGGCCGCGGCGGTGAAAGCGCCGAATCCTAGCCACTAGACCACCAGGGACCGGTTGTTACGTGGCCTATCTTCTTCATTTAGCTTAAGACACGACTTCTGCCACCTTCAGCTACTGTACTCGGCTTTTATTGAAGAACTATTGGACGCGTCTAGCCCACCCTTGGATCACTCTCACCGCAAAACCAATAAAACCAATCGAGGGTCACGTATCCTTCTGCCTCTCTCTCACAGGCTAGCCCATTCCCTTAAATGCTAACACCGGTTTTTCTCTTCTGAACAAAGAACCTACCTGATAAGGATTCAAAACCCAAATCTCTACCCACTCGGCCATCTTTCCTGGCTTGTCTCCTCACATTGTTGCGTGTTGCCCTTTCAACTTTAATTCCTAGGATCGCCTCAGTTGCGCCTTTGCTCTTGTACCATGTCCTTCCCCTCTTCAGAGCCTCCGAGAACACTTGTGCCTTCGCGAAGACTTTTCCTTGGGCTTTAATAACAATCCGTTTGTATCTGCTCTGGCTTCCTGTTTCTATCTCTTCTGTTTTCAGCTGGGTAGAGCACTGGATAGAATGCCGGGCCTGGAATCCGAAAAGACTTGTTTTCCTGACTTCAATTCTGATCTCAGATACTTACTGCGTGATCCTGAGCAACTCACTTAACTTTGCCCCAGTTTCCTCATCTGTAAAATGAGGTCGAGAAGGAAATGGCAAACCACTCCTGTATCTCTGCCAAGAAAATCCCAAATGGGTCACAAAAAGGCAGACGACTGAAAAATGGTTGAATAACAGCAACTCGTGTAACTCCGAAGGAACTTACCATGAACCCTAGAAGGAGAGGGAGGCTTTTGCATATTCAGACTGCAGTCTTGCTTTCCTGGATATGCTCAACAGCTCACCTCCAAATCCTCCAAATTCTGCCTTACACTGGAGTATATGCAACGCCTACAAACCCAAACTTTATTGGGAGGGGGCAGGGAGAGAAGGAAAGTAGGCAGAAACGAGTGTCCTGTCCCACAGCACAAACCCCTAAGAGTGGGGGACCTCTTCCTTCATTTATCATTCCTGTGTGACTGGCTCTCCGGTTTACTTACATAGCTCTAACCTTTCTCCCGTCCTCCAGTCTCTCATCTCCAACTTCCTATTAGAAATCCTTGAGGTAGAAGTCCTATGGACATCTTAGACTCACCTTTCCCTCCTCGTATAGGGTACCACCAATATCCTATGAACCCAGACTAGTATCTAGTCATCCTAGGTTCTTCACAGAACAGAGCGCTGAAAAAAAGGTCAGTTGTGTTGGCCGGGAATCGAACCCGGGTCAACTAGTTTGGAATGCAGCTATACTCATCACTATACCACCAACACCTTAAGTAAACCCTTCTGTCTACTCCAAGAGATCCTACCTACCGTTTCCTGGCTGCTCTTCCATCTGGGGCCATCACAAGAACCCTGCCCTCAGGTTGGGTTGCCATCTCTCTTGTCTCCCGCTCATTCTGTTTCAATAGCTCACGGCCCTACTGGAACCGTCGGTTGTCCTCCACTTGACCTTGACATGAGTTCCCTTGTGCCCACTTTGTGATCAGGTGGTTTTGGAGCATATTTTCGTGAGTGGTACTGTGAGTTCTGGGGATGTTGGTTGCGTGTAGGCAAAAGCACGTGCTTTCGGAGAGTGGACAGTGGGCTGAACTTCTGGGAAACCTGAAGTTGGGGAGTCCAGACCTTGATAATAGGCTCCTGACCTTCCAGGTCTTTGTAGCTTCCGACCTCTTGGTAGCTCAAGTAGGCGTGCCCAAAACTAATCATGGGCTTCCTCTGCTAAGGTCGGGCACAGAATCCTAGCTCCTGTCCCGGCTTCCTTTTCGGTCGTAGGCTAAGGGTTGGGCAAGAGAGAGACCCAGCAGTAGTGACTACAAGGAGTTAAAAGGAGATTTTGGGGGCCTACCGTTGGAGAAGGGCCCGCAGCGGGAGCCTATGGAGGTACCAAAGTTACAGAGAACAGCCTCCAGAAAGCTTGTGTTGGGCAAGGATTCCAGGAAAGCGATGCGTTTGGCTCTGGGTCTCCTAGTGCCACAAAGGCATCTTTGGGAGAGAGACTTTAATGGCGGGGGCTGGGGCGCGAGCAGAGAAAGAAGCAGCATAAGGCATGCAAAAAATGCACACCATCCTCCCCTTCTGGGAATCCAACCCAGGTCTCCTGAGTGACGGCAGGGATACTGACCACTGTGCTAGTGAGAAAAGTGCCAGTTTACTTACAGTTGTCCATAGCCCCCGGCCTGGGCACACATTTCCCTCTTCCCTGCTAATCTTTGTTTTAGGATTTCCTAGATCTTCTGAGCTTCATAAATCAGAAAGGCCCCTTCCTCCTTTCCTACCTCTTCTGCCCACCTCCAAAAACCTTTCACTCTCCTTCACCTTGCGAGCCACATCCCCAGCCTTCACACTTTTCTTCTGTTGTCGTCCAAGATGTTCATGGTTTTTCAGAATTGGAGACTGCTCTCCAAAGAAAGGAATTCTTAAACTTAGGTATGTACAAATGAATGTATGTATGTGTGTCTGTGTTTGACCCCTCTGAAAGTCTCTAGCAGTCTATGGATTGCTTCTAAAGATAACATTTTTGAATGTGGAAAATGAAATCCAAATAAATTAACATAGAAATCAACGTTAATGAAATAGAGACATCAATATGTCTTTAAAAAAATTAACCTAACTCAGGTACTCGAGTAAAAACCCTGTCCTTTCTTGATATCTTCTAGAAAATGGGCAGTGAACACTTGATGGAGTGGGAGGCCCAGAGGGACATGAAATGGGGGGAGGAGAAAGGAGGAGGAAAAGATAGGGGATCGAAGCAGGTGGGTGGGGAGGTGTAGCTGAGAAACAGTGGTCGTGTGAGGAAGCTACGCCTGGAGGTTGATGGGCTATGTGTAGATGGGTGGAGAGGAGAGAAGAGAGGGCAGCAGATTGCTCGAGGACCGCATCCTCTGCTCCTTTGAGGGGGTCTCTTCCCTCCTGGACGCTTTTCACTTCCACTGCAATGTTGGGCTGGTTCCTTTTCGGTGCCAACTCCATCCTTACCCGTCAGTCCTTTTTGGAATGTTCTCCCCCACCACTGGTTCCTCGGGTGGACATCCTCTCCGTACTTCTAGGCCCCTCCGGATCTAAGCTTTGCTTCACGGGCCGCACAGTCTATGTGGTACTTGCACACCCATTCTCCTGTGTGCCCTGGTCACGGCTAGGCTCTCCGACTTTGTGCCCTGTTTGCTAGAGAAGCGCTGTTTTCCCCAAGACACTGGACGCTGCGTGACAGCAGGTCTCCAGTTCTTTCGTTCTCTGAATCGTTCCCCACCTTTTAACCCTGGCTCCAGCGTCGGGAGAGCAATTGCTTGGCTCTCTCATTAGGTGCTGAGGATTTGCTCGTTTGAAAGAGGGCGTCCCTAGAAAGAATGGGCTCGGGGCTGAGCTGCTTGTGTTCTCGAGACAGGGGCAGCGGGGTGTCGGGGAGGCAGGGCAGAGGCTTTGCCGGGACGGGAGGCACAGGAGGGATCGGGCCAGGTGAGCGTTGTTTGTAGTGGGTCTTTGAGAATGTTTGAGTTGGCCTGGAGAGGCGGGCGGGAGGGAAGGTACGCTACGTGTGTGGAAGGATGAACTTTCTTAGTGCTGGTGTCAGAGCAAGAAGTTAGAAATGCTGTGTTAGAAATGAAGGTAGGTGAAGTGAGCTGGAAAATATAGTCTTGCGGTTGCTCTGTGACTGGTTTTGACAAGGGGAAGGGAGGGGCCGCCCTAGGAGCAGAGTCAGGATGGCCGAGCGGTCTAAGGCGCTGCGTTCAGGTCGCAGTCTCCCCTGGAGGCGTGGGTTCGAATCCCACTCCTGACAGCTTGCTTTTTTGCCTCCCAAAACAGTCCAGTAGCTGCCTCAAGGAAGTGGGAGTGACTTGCTCAGACCTCTCACTCCACGGGCACCGGTCCTTTCTCTCCAACTCACTGTCCATAAGACCAAGCATCCACGTGCGTGTGAATGAATGAAGGGTATGTGGCTGAACCATGCCTCACCTCAGGATCAAATTGGAGTTTCATGAGAGGGTAGGTAGATTGGAAGAGAAGCACACAGATGGAAGGTGGGCCTTATGAAAATTCCCCAGTAATATAGTTGTATTTAATTAGGTGGAAGAAGAAGAGGAAAGTTTGGGGCTCGGAGCATGACCTCTTAGAAATCTCATGAAGATCAGAGACGTAGATGGTCTAGGTTACCGCATGGATGGTTCAGTGGTAGAATCCTTCCCTGCCACGCGGGAGGTCCAGGTTCAATTCCTGGCTCGACCATACCTAAAGATGAGTTCACTGTCTTCTTAGTACAAATGCTCTCCTGAAAGTGTCCCCTGCCAAAGTTTTGCATCTCTGGAAAGGAGGTCATTTCCTGTTCATGATCATCATCCCCTCTCTCTACACTCTCCCCCATCCCCCAGACAAGCTCCTACCTTTCGGAGAGGCCAAGAGAAGCCCTTGGTTCTATAATCATGAAAACGGGGGTGGGAGACTGGGGAAAGACCTCCTTCCTTGGCACTTAAGGGACCAGGCTTCCGGCAAAAGTTGTTCTTGCCCACTGGGTTCTGCCTTACCTTCTTCGTAGGGAACCTGTCCTTGACCTCTTATTCCTTACAGTTTGCCCGCGGGACAACTTGGAAGGACTGAAAGGAGCCTCGGGTCTGGCTTTCCTCACTCACTTGATACGTGGCCACACGCCCAGAAGCAATAGAGCAAACGAAAACCAAGCGGCGGCTACAGGAGGTGTCCATCCTAACGTCGTGAAGACTTCTGAGAAGGTTTACGCGCTCTCCTTGAGGTGGGCGGCCACTTGTATAAAACAACGTTCCCTGACCGGGAATCGAACCCGGGCCGCGGCGGTAAGAGCGCCGAATCCTAACCACTAGACCACCAGGGAGTACATACTCTCTAGTCTCCCTTCCTCGGCTAGCATAAGACGGGCCTTTATCTCTCCCATGTCCTCTTCAGGTTCCTCTGGAGACCCAATGGATCCATGTCTGGCCTCTCCCCTGGACCATTTACCTTCCGAAGTGGACTGATGCCCATTACCCCGCTGTCCCGCTGTCACTTTTCCACAAGCCGGCCCATTCCCCTAAATGCTACTAGCCTCTGGCCTCATTTGAACAAAGCACCTATAGGCACACGAGAATGTGAATTCCAAACCTCTACCCCCTCTTCCATCTTTCCTGAACCTCTTCTCATTCCACCCTTTCTGTTTCCGCATTACACATTTCATTCATTGGTTCGCTTTAGTTGCCTCTCTCTTCTTATGGCATGCTGTTTTCTCTCTTTAGAGCATCTGTAGATACATGGGTGCCTTTGGACGGCCTCTTCCTTGGGCTTAGTAACAATCGGTTTGACTCTGCTCTGGATACCTTTTTCTTTTCTTTTCTTTCCCTGTCAGTATCAACTCCATTTATATGGCAGGAGTAACTCAGAAAGAGCTTGGTTGGGTCCTGAACCCTAGAAGGAAGAACTCTTATTCTCCTGCACATGCACAACTGTGAGAGAATCCCCCTTCAAGTCCTTTCTTCATTCTGGAACATGTACAACGAAGGGGAGGGGTGTGAGGAACATAGGCAAAGACCATGTCCTGTCCGGCTGCAGAAAACCCCAAGACTTCTTCCATTATCATCCCTGTGCAAATGACTCTCAGATTTACTTGTATAGCGCCAATCTCTCTGCTGACCTTCATTCTCCAACTTCCTATTAGACATCCTCGAAATAAAAGTCCCATAGACATCCTAAACTCACCATGCCCCAAACCCTTTCTTTACTTTCCCAGGCACCCAAGTTGGTAGAATCATCCTAGACTCCACTCTGCACCTACTCCCCCTACCCTATCCACAGTCAATAAATTATCGATTCCAGTCATTTCTACCTTTCTAACATTTCTCCAAGAGCTCTTTTCTTTCTCTGCAACACAGACACCAACCTGATGCAGCCCCATATCACTTCAAGCCTAGACATATTAGGCTGCTGGGAGGTCTCTGCAACGGAGACCCTAAGTCCTACTGAAAGATAGAAAGGAAAGCCAGAGGACGGACCTGGCTTCAGTTTGATCTCCATCTTTGGAGGAAATTTCCTAATGAGTGAGATCTAGAAGCTTTGGAGTGTGTGAGGACAAATTTTATCCCATTGTCGGTCTTCTCCAGGATAAATGCTCCGACGGAGTGAAGGCAGGGGCTCTTTTCTCATTTGCCTACCAAAGATGCGCTGGCCTAAAGGAGCCCCAAGACATCGCACGCATTAGGTGCTCCATTGTCGTTCAGTTGAAATAAAGGAGACTGAAGTGACATGATGAGACGTGACGTGACCTGAAGGTGAGGTGTTTTATTTGTTTTGTTTTGTTTTGAGCTCGAGACCCAGCATCTAAGAATTGGAAAGATCCGGAGGATACGACAGGATAGAGGTAGAGAGCCGCTCCTAAGTTCAAACTGGGGAACATGCCTAGAGGCCCCAAGGAGGTGATAAATCGGGGGGGGGGGTGTGGTGGGTGAATGAAAGATGGTCATTTGTGACTGTGTCCAGGTCGGTGGTGTGGCGAGATAAAAGAGCATTGTAGAAAACTGCTTTGGCCAGGAATCTAGCCCAGGTCAACCGTTGGGAAGGCAGCTATGCCACCAAGGCAGATGCCCGTTCTTCTCTCCTGCCAAGGTCTAGTGAGAGTCCCAGCTGTTATCCGTTGATCTGGGGCCAGCACGAGAGTCCTGCCGGCAGCTGTATTCCCTAACCTGGTCGCCCGCTCGCTCGACATACTAGCGGAAGCAGGTCCAGATATCTTGGCTCCACGGCAACCGCTTTCCTTGCCTGAAACCTTCAGCCCACACAGAGCTCCTGCCACTTCTTCCAGAGAGACCGCCTGGTACTGCTCGAACTCAGCCACGTATCCCATCACCCAGTTGTCTCGGCTCCTCGCTCGCAGGGGACCATCCTCGGCAGCGTTTCACGACTGCTAAGTGGTTCAAGGCTGCCCAAGGCTGTGGGATTGGGAGCTCAGGATACATCCCCGCCAGTAGGCCAGCCTGAACCCACCAGTCTTGTTAGTGGAATAACCAAAACCAGGGTCACTGGTACGTGAAGAGTACGTGTTGCGGAGTAAGGTGTAAGAAGACTGGAAAGATAGGACGGAACTAGGTCATGGCGGGTTTTAATTCTAGAGGCAATGGGTAAGCCAACCGGAGTTTATTGAGTTTGGGGAGGGGGTGGTGGTGGCATGAATGCAGAATGAATTGGAGTAGGGAGAGACTTAAGGCAGGCTATTGCAAGAAGCCAGGCATGAGGCCATGGGGGCCTACATTAGAATGGTGGCCCAGTAAGAGGAAAGAAGGGAGCATATTCGAAGTATGTTGCAAAGGTGAAATCTACAGGCTTTGGCAATAGATTTAATGGGGCGGAGGGGAGTCGGGGAGGAGGAGATAGTGAGCTATCCAGGATGACCCCTAGATTTCTAGCCTGAAGGACTGGAAGGATGCTGTTACTCTTTACAGTGAAAGGGAAGGAGATCGGAAGATTTAGGGGAAAATACAATTGAAGTGGATATTATCCCCCCCCCAGCCCCTGGGTTGAGAAATGTCTGTTGAGTTTCTAGGTAGGGTTGGGCCTAGTAGCCACTTTCTGTTGTGCCCCTTTGCCTAGTAGCCACTCTCTGTTGTACCCCTTTGCCTGGCAGCTGCTTGGGCCCCCCTCTCTGTTGTGACCCCTTGCCTAGCAGCACCTAGGAACCGCTGTCAAAACTGTTTTGTGAAAAATGTGTGCTATTGGAACCGCAAGGCTGTACCGAGAAGTGCTAAGATGCTTAAAAGGCACTCACACTCCTTTTTCGGGGCTGCCTCCTTTGTGGACAGCCGCTGGCTAATAAAGACGCTCCCAAATTCTCAATTGACTCTTGCCTGTGCTTGTCTAGGTCCGTCCATTTCACAATGAGTTCTGTTTTGGACGTACTGAGTGTCAAGTATCTATAAATATCCAGCTTGAAACCTCTGAAAGGCAGTTGGAAATGCACAATTGGAGATAAGAAGAGAGATTGAGGCAGGAAGGGTATATTTGAGAATCTTCATCATAGAGACGTAATTAAATTCATGGAAGTGTATGAGATCCACAAGTGAAACAGGATAGGCCGGAGAAGAGGACCCAAGAATTTTCAGTGATGGAAACCTACAAGTTGTGAACGCAAGATTTAAAGAAAGATTCAGCAAAAAAGGAAAAAGAAAGATTGTCGAATGGCTAAGAGACAGGCTGGGAGACACGTAATAAATTGGGGATTGGGGTGAGCTTGAACCGAGAGAACACAATCATAGGTGTGTGTAAAAGAAAATAGATCCTCCCCGTCGGGGAATTGAACCCCGGTCTCCCGCGTGACAGGCGGGGATACTCACCACTATACTAACGAGGAAGGTGGCAAGAGAGAGAGGGAGAGAGAGAGGCATTTTTTCAGATTGTTGACTGGATACACTCTCCTCTTCCCAGCAAGCCTCTGATTGGGGTTTCTTAGACTTCTGTTTCCGGAGGGTCACAAACCATAAATGCCACTTCCCCTTCTCTATCTCCACTGCCCGGTTCAAATTCCTCTCGCTCTCTCACTCCACTCCCCGAACCACCTCCGTAGCCATCAAATCTTGAGTCATTTATCTCCAGCAAGTCCATTATTTTCCGGAATTAAAAAGACTCCTCTCCAAAGGAAGGAATTCTTCAACTTAGACGTGTGCGTCAGCTGTGTAGACGTGTACGTTGGTGTGTTTGACCCCTCTGAAAATCCAGCAGCCTACGGACCCCTTCTCAGGATGACGTTTTTGAATGAGTGAAATAAAATTCAACAAATAGCCGATAGTATTAACATAGAGCCCTTACTTTTTTTTTTTTTATAAGTTAAGAGATGCTAGGGTAATACCCCTTGTCCTTTCTTGATAACTTTTAGGAGGCTGGCCATTGCTCTGGATCAAGGGGGCGTTCCTAGGGGAGGTGAAATGGGAAGGGGAGAGGAGGAGGAGGAATGTGTAAAAGGTAAAGTCAAATTTTCCCTAGGAGACTGGAGGCGGCATAAGAGCAGGTCTCCAGTTTTTTCCTGTTCTGAGGTTTTCCGCTATAGCCTACTCCGCGGGCGCCTAGATGTCACCTGTCTCTTCCTGCATTCATCCCTGGCAGACACAGGGGACCTTCTCGTTGGAAAGAGTGTGGCCCTAGTATGATGGCTTCGGGGGTTTTGTTGCTGTGTTGTTTGTGCTTTGTTTTCGAAGAGGACCATGACATCAAGAAGGTGATGTCACGACTTGCAAAGAAATGGATTTAAGTGAGAGAGGACAGTGCAAAGTCATCAGTCTCACTTTCTCCTCTGGAGCCGTATAGGTCTAGTAGCAAGATATAGATCAGGTAGACTGGAAATGGCTCTCAGTTCTCTGTGGTTAAGCTGCGTGCGTTCCTCAAAGAAGGGCCTCGCAGACGCAGTTGGGGAATGTCACGCCAGTGGCGGCTCCGGGACCCGGAGACACAAGAGGGATTGGGCTAGGTAAGAATGGTTGTGGTGCAGGTGTTAGGGCCTCTCAGGAGGGCTTATGTCTGAACCGAGAGCTGAGGGGGACCAGCACTGCGTAGAAGGACATGTGGACTTGTTTGGACACTGCTGCTGGCATGTGAAAGAGGATGGCATTTTGGAAGGGGATGAGTTTACAGAACCAAGAGGTCTTGAGCTTTTGTTTTTAAGGCTGCCGTCCTTAAAAGAGAGGAAGCTTGATGTTACTCTCTCAGAATGGTCAAGCAGTCTAAGACCCTGCGCTCTGGTCACTCTTCTCTGGAGGTGTCGGTTCGAATTTTGCTCCTGATAAATATTTTTTATTTTCCAATATGGTTACAAGGGTCTTATCAGCAAGGACGAGAGCTCTATCTTCTCTGACTCGTGACTCCACTCTCTTTTCTCCAATCCTCTAGCCTTCCTCTAATGGTGATCGTGGGTATTAGAGGTACGTGGAGAAGTGAGCTCCATCTGGGGACCAAGTTGGAATTTTGCCAAATGGTAGATTGGAAGAGAAATGCACACTTAGACATCACACCTCCCTCGACCCTTTCCACCAACTAAACTTCAGCCATTTACCCTTAAGACATCAAAGGCCTCTCCTGGATGAGAACGAGTAGCAACAGCAGCCAGCAGGAGGGGGAGGTGAGATGAGGGAAGAAGTGAGGGTGGAGGAGGAGAAAGTCGAAAGTGAAGAGGAGGAAAGAGTAGGATGGTGGATGGCGAGGAAGCCTAGGAAAATTCTAGGTAACGGTGAGGGTATATTTCGTCAAATATGGAGCGCTGGGTCTGTCCCACCAGAACGTTCCGTGTGCTCATCGAGATCAGAGATATGGAGAAAACCAAAGTCATTCTGCGCATGGGTGGTTCAGTGGTAGAATTCTCGCCTGCCACGCGGGAGGCCCGGGTTCGATTCCCGGCCCATGCAGATCAAAGATATTAGCACAACGTGGATGAATTCAGCTCGATTTTGGACTTCACCCAGCAAGACGCTTGCCTTCCTCAAGCTGGAGCTTATTGACTTTTCTGTAACACCATTCCCCACCTTGGCCCTCCACCGTTACTTACAAGCCCATCATTAACTAATTTGAGAAAGCCCGAGAAAGTCTGTGCTCTCAAGAGAGGAAAACTACTCCCTATATATACAAATCCATATGCAAAACTATATTAAAGACATTAAGACATCCAAAAGCCATGGCCTCTTGGAAATTTGATGGTGCCCATTCAGCTTTTCTTCCAGCCATCCTCACCAAGATTTCCAGACGAGACAGTCCCGGAGAGTGGAAAGGACGTTTTGGATGAACTCCACTCTACTCAGAATTTCCACTTGGCGACTGGGCCAGGGGATACGAAGCAATACAGCAAAGGAGCAGAGTGCAGGGACCATTTTCATTGGGAACTGGACAGAAAAGAGCGAAAGAATGAGCATAAAATAAAACATTCCCTGACCGGGAATCGAACCCGGGCCGCGGCGGTGAAAGCGCCGAATCCTAGCCACTAGACCACCAGGGAACACACGAACAGTTTACTTCCTTCCTAGCTCAGCACAATATTCTCCGGCTGTAACCTTTCCTTATTCTCTTCAGCTTCTGGGAATCCTTTGCATTCGCGTCTGGCTTCTCCAAACTACTTTCATTTGTCGCTCCACCATCACTACCAGCCGATGCTCATCTACCAGCAGTCCCTTTCCCCTAAATGCTACCACCTGCTTGCCTCTTCTGAATGAAGCACCTACGTACACAATAAGAATTCAGAACCCAAACTTTGGCCTCCTTTGCCGTCTTTCCTGAACCGAACCTCTCCTCCTTAGTCACCTTGCTGCTTGCTCCCCATGCACATTTCGTTCGTGGATCACTTCAGCTCCTCCTTTGTTCCGGTGCCATACCTTCCTCTCTCTTCCGTGCTTCCTCGGACTTCTTTGAGCATGTCTAATACGTAATTAAAGATGAGAGACTGGAGGTCGGCAGAGAGGTTAGTAATTTATAAGTAAATCTTGGGAGTCACTTGCATAGGGACATTTTGATCTAAATTTTGATCTAACCATGTCCAAAACTGATCTTATGATGTTCCCTTCACACCTTCCCCTTTCTCTAACTATATAGGGTACCACCAATTTCCAAGGCACCCAGAATGACAGATGTCATCCCAGACTCTTCACTCTCTTTCATCCTCAACCCCGCCCCCCAACCCAGTGCTTGGTCTCCTTTCATCGTCACTCTCCATTCCAATCTAACTCGTCTCTGCTGTCAAATTGATCTACCTGAAGCTCTGGTTTGACCATATCTTTCCCCTATTTATTCAATGAACTCCAGTGGTTCCCTATCGCCTCCTGGATCACATATACAGTCCTTTCAAAGTCCTTTATACTTGCATGAACTGATGATGAGTGAAATGAGCGGAACCAGAACACTGTACCCAGCAAAAAGAACGTTGTTCAACAACCGACTTTATTAGACTTAGCTCTTCTGAGCAATGGAATGATCTAAGAAAATTCCAAAAGACTCATAATGGAAACTGTCATCCATATTCAGAGAAAGAACTATGGAATCTAAATGCAGATTGAAGCCTACTATTTTCTCTTTTATTTTTTGTTTCTCATATATTTTTTCCCTTTTATACTGATTCGTCTTTCGCAACACGACTAAATAATATTTCCATCCATACATGTATAGCTTATATCTGCATGCCATTTTGGAGATAAAGGAGTGGGGGAGGGGGAAAATTTTAGAAATCAAAATCTTATAAAAGCGAGTGTTGAAAACTAAAAATTAATAAATTAATTAATGAAGAGAAAGAAATAACACGTTGAATTCCAATTTCCACCCCCAAGAATGTCTAGCTTTCTTTGATCTATTAAAAAGTTATAAAGTCTGGTATATGAATATAATGGAATACTATTGTGCTATGAGAAATGATGAACAGGAAGACTTCAGAGAGGCCTGGAAAGACTTATATGAACTGATGCTGAGTGAACCAGGAGAACTTTGTACACAGCAACAACCACAGTGGGTGAGGAACTTTTCTGGTAGACTTAGTCCTTCATTGAAATACATGGACTTAAAAAAATTTCCAGTGGACTCTTGAGGCAAAATGTCTTCCACATCCTGAGAAAGAACTGTGAAATTGGATCGTGGATAGAAACAAACCATTTTCTTTTGTATTGTTTTATTTTGTTTTTATGGTTTCCCCATTCATTTTAATTCTTCCATGCCACATGCATTTCATAGGAATGTACATGTAAAACCTATATAAGATTGCACACTCTCTGGGGGGGGGGGGAAGATGAGGGAGAGGGAGTGGAAAAAAATCTAAGATATATGGAAGTGATTGTCGAACACTGAAAACAAATAAAATAATTCAATTAAAAAAATAGTAAAGTTCTTCAAAACTTGGCTCCTTCTAACCTTTTCTGTCCTTCTTACTTCTTACTCCCCTGCATAACCTGAGATATAGTAATACTGGTTTCTTTGTTGTTTCTCTAAGTAAGAGATTCCATCTCTGTACCCTTGATGTCCTCCGTACCTGGAACTCTGCCTCCTCATCTCCACCTCCTAGCTTCCCTGGCTTCCTTCAAGTCTCAGCTAATGCCCTATCTTTGCAAGAAGCCTCATTAATCTGTAAAACCTATGCTCTGAGTGTCTCTTGTTTTGCTTTGTATTCAGAACATTTAGCACAGTCAGTGCTTGGTACATAGTAGGTGCTTTAAGAAATGCTAGTTGACTGACACCTGGCCTGAGCAAAATTACCACTTTCATTTTTTCAAGGTCAGAAAAGGAAAAGCATTCTTTCTTGATTGGGACATCTTTAACACATTTGGTAGCTTGTCACTGATTCATGCCCTTGATAAATAGGGAAGCTTCTTAGGTATTCCTGAAGTAGAATTGAACATTGGAATCTCCTGTGCCCCAAGATTTCTTTGGAGTCCTCAAATCAAATAAGATTGAACCATTCTCCAGCCAATAACCAGAAAAGGAAGGTCTGGGCCTCCTGGAGACCATGAAAGTTCCTAGATTGTCTAAACTCTTCTTTATCCCTACCTCTACCTTTAAGTTTCCTCTATACTCCCCATCTTTCCCTGTTCCCTCTCCACTTCTATATGCTTTCCTGCCTTTTCTCTTTAACTTCCTATTATGCACACTAAGATCAAACAGTTCAAAAGTATTTCATCAATTGTCCTGAATTCCTTCTTTACTATTTCCCCACTTGCTTCTTCATAAACCAGTCATTTGTTATCAAGACCGAGCCTTGACTTACTGAACCCTGCACTATTATCACCCCTACCTCTCTCTTCCAATGAGGATTGCACCCTCTTCCCCAATCAGACATCCTCTTTTCCCCTTCCTACTCAGCCCTCAGTGAAGAATCTTGGAGAATGCTGTGGAAACCAACTCAGTGGAACACCTACAAATTTACCATATTGCATCTTAGCTGGTCCCACTGAAACCTCACAATACTTCTATTCCTTCAGGATTGTCCATCAGGATCTCCACTCCTATTGTGCCAGACCTTCTCTTCTCTCTTAAGACTTTTTGCACCACCTGCAGCATCCTTTCCCCTTCATAAGACCTCACATCCTACTTTTCATCCACATGGACTTTACATTCTCACATCCAGCACCAGTTAATTCTACTACCCCACTCTACATTTCAAAGCACCTAGTCTGCCCCCATTCTCTTCTTGCTCCAGTCTCTGATGGAAGAGGTGAGCCCTCCTGCCAAAATTCTTCTTCTCTTGTGTTTTGATCCCATCCCCTGCTTTCTCTTTTGGGAGCTTGTCCTCTTCATTCTTACTGACTCATTCCTGCACCTACAGACATGCAATCTTCTTTTACCCCTGCTGTTTCATCAAACTCTGGAAGCTCCCTTTCATAGCCAATCTCCTAGATTGGGTGGTAGTGGCTAGTTGCTTCTATTTTCTCATCTCCTATTCACCTCTGAATTAGCTTACTATCTGGCTTCATACTTTGACTAAGTCTGCCTTCTCTTGGACAACCACTTATCTTAACTGACTATCCAAACAGCTGAAAGTTTTTTTCCTCATGCTACCTCCAAGGGTACTTCTCTGCATGTAGTTCTTTCATAATTTCTTTTGGAGCAATAATATTCTGTCCCATTCATATAATGTAATTTATTCAGCTACACTCCAACTGAGGGGCACCGTCTTATTTGGCAGTTCTTTGTGACAAAAATAGCTATGAATCTGAAATTTTCTTAGAAATCTGGGCAAGTATTTTGATGAAGCACA
Organism: Notamacropus eugenii; assembly: GCF_028372415.1. Taxonomy (NCBI): domain Eukaryota; kingdom Metazoa; phylum Chordata; class Mammalia; order Diprotodontia; family Macropodidae; genus Notamacropus; species Notamacropus eugenii. The sequence goes on from NC_092873.1 coordinate 485,776,311, forward strand.
TTAATGAGTTTATGAGGGCATTGTGTTAATAAGGATAAATTACTTAAGTGGACTAGTCTGGACTTAGGAGAGAGTAGCATTTGAGAAGAAAGTTTGCCTTATTAAACAATGGGCATAGGAGGAGAGTGGAATTTAACTTAATCAATATAATACCCTGTGTTTAGACCCTGGGGGTATGCATAAAAACTCTACTCTACTTACCATTTCAGGATTTCCAGTCTGGAAAACCTCACTTCAACTTGGACTTCATACACTTACTAGATCTCTGACCTTGGGCAAGTAACATAGCTGTTTTTTTACTCATTTCTCAACTGTAAAACCGTGAAGTGTGAAACTGTTACAAGAGTACCAACTCCCCACAGTTGCTATAACGTTCAAAGGAGATAAATGTAAAGCACTCAGCATAGTGTCTGGCACATAGTAGGAGATTAATTTTACTTGTTTCATTCTTTTATTGGCATCCACCTACTTCTATATATTGTATTGAATGACAAGAGGCACAGACAGGCTTTTACAAGTGATGTCCCCTAATAAATTCCCGTAAGTGAAGACATCTTCACCATCCCACAATTGACAGAAAGATGTAGAGAACACATCTTTCTCTAGTTATTACCTGATGAATCTTTAAAAGGAAACAAAACAAGAACATTTTATTCAATAAAACACAACATTGCTTTTCCAGAACAGAATCTGTCTCTCAAGTGTATCTCAGAATTCAACAAAATAGTTAGGGAGTTGAAGCAATAGAGATTTCCTCTGTTCCATAGGACCCCTCTATTATCCCATGATAATAATCCCTTGTCCCATCTGACAAGGTGTAAAACAAAGGGAAGTGTGTTCCCAATGATATTAGCCACTTGTGTAGCGCCAACACAATATCCATCCTGCAGAATAAAAGCTCCTAGGGAGTGTAGGCAGGTGCTCTTTCCTGTTCCTCTACTAAAGAAGCAACCCTCTCTGACCACACCTTGCAAGTCTTTGTCACTCAATTGTTGTTCAATTGAAGTGAAATGAATGAAGTGAGGTGGAGATTTGAGCACAAGTACCAGCAAGCGGCCAGATGTCGATGATGTGAGTAGACCGAGAGAAGGGTTGCTGACACGCCCAGGCTGGGGAGTATGGCCAGAGCGGGCCAAGGAAGTGAGACGTCCAGAGAGGAACTCAGCAGAGCACCATCCAATCCCTTTGGCCGCTCTGTGTAGGGGTGGGCGGTGTGGCTAAGAAAAAAAGCCTGCGTTGGCCGGGAATCGAACCCGGGTCAACTGCTTGGAAGGCAGCTATGCTCACCACTATACCACCAACGCCATAGCGAACTACGTTTGTTTCTGCCCAGAGTCCAGTTTGCTGTCCTGCTGACTCTCCGCCTGGGGCGACTGTCCTGGCTAGCCGGCTCTTTCGTTCCTCACCCGCTAGCCCTGGCCAGCCCAGATCTCCTCTTGCCTTCTGGGCAGCCGTCTTCCTTGCCCGAAGTCTTCTGCCACTTCTGCCAGAGAAGCTGCCTGGTGCTACCCGAGTTCAGCCACATCCTTCATTGCCTGGATGTCCCAGGTCCTCGGCTCCCAGCTTTCCGTTACTGTCTGGAACCATTCCCTCCAGTGATCCTCAGCTGCTCAGCAGGTCGAGGCAGCGACCAAGGCGGATCAGCTTCGAAAACACTAGCTTCACATGCAGGCAGATCAGCTAGAGCCCTCCAATTCAGCGGAGGGAATGAACAAAGAACTGTTCCTGTTTTGGGCCAAAGCCCACCACCATGCCAGAACCAGACTTCGATCTCAGTGTGTGGGGTTACCACATCTTTTGTCTCACGTGTTCTGTCCCAAACTTACAGCGTCCTACTCGCACAGTCAGCGGTCCTCCACTTGACCTCTGGCTTCCTTTTCCTTCTGGAGGCCAAGGGCAAGACAGGGAAAAAACAACCACTGTTTGTATGTGTGCGAGACAGTCAATTAGGTGCCTGGGATAGGAGAGGGTCCGCTCTTGAACAACCGAGAGGTGGGGAGGGTGCACAGGATGCAAAGGACCAGACTTGCGTTTGGCAAGGACGTTAGCGAGAAGTGGTGTGGGCTAAACTCAGCCACCAGGTGCAACAAAGGAACCTTTTGCGATTGAAGAGACTTCAGTGACCCAGAGTCACACACACACACACACACACACACACACACACACACACACACACACACACTTCACTTCCCCATTTGGTTGACAGTCTCTGCTTTGGGGATTCTTCGGACCCACAACTATGGACTCTGACAAAAGTCAGAGGCCCTTCCGCCTCTCCAACTCGGTTATCTGTCTATTCAAACACTTTGGCTCTCTTGTCCACCCTCTGAGTCCATACTACCTTTAGCTCCTGATTTCTCCCAGATGTTCATCCTTTATCGGAATTAAAAAGACTGATTTTCAAAAGAAGTTCTTCAACCCGGCATGTACACTACTGCGTGTCTGTGTGTATGTGTTTGTGTGTGTGTGTGTGTGTGTGTGTGTGTGTGTGTTTGACCGCTCTGAAATTCTCCAGAGGCCAATGGGCTCCTCGGGATAACATTTTTGAATGCATAAGACGAAATCCAGTAAATTCTAACGAAACTAATGGTATTGAAATAGGATTATCAATATGCTTTAAAAACTTAACCATGTTCAGGGACATTAGGGTACTTTGACAATGAGGGCTGGTGGTTATTATCAATAGAGTAGGAGTCACTTAGGGGAGGTAAAACGGGGGAGAGGAGAGGATGCCGCAGGAAGAGTAGGGTAACGAAGGCGGTGGGTGGGGAGATATGGCCAAGAAAGAGTTGTTGATGGGTGATAGAACGAGAAGGGAGAGCAGCGGATTGCTCAAGGACCACATTGGCTGTTCCTTAGAGCTGGTCCCTTCCCTCCTAAACAATCTTAATTTCCGCTGCAATGTTGATCTGGTCCCAGTCCCACGGAATTCCCCTTCTTACCCGCCAGTCCCCCACTCTCTGTGAAATGGTCTCCCTCAGCACTCGCTCCACAGGTGGAAATCCTTTCAAAGCTTCTAGACCCCTCCGGGTCTAAGCTTTGCTTCACAGGCCTCACAGAAGAACTGACCCTGGCACACCCATTCCCCGCTGGACTCTGATCATGGCTAGATCGGCGCCTCCCTTAGAAGCCCTCCAGCTTTGGAACTAAGTTCCCTGGCAAAGTCCCCAGGAGACTGGATGCTTTGTGAGAGCAGGCCTCCTGTTTTTCGTTCTCTGAGTCGCCCTCTCAGCTTCGTTCCTAGCTCCAGTGTTGGGAGAACCATTGCTTGGCTTCCATAAAGCACCCGGTACCTAGAAAGAATGGCCTCTAGCGTAAACTGCTTGTGTTCCCTAAAGAAATAGGAGGCTGGGGGTCTAGGACGCAAGCCGGAGGTGAGGAGGCGCAGGAAAGGTCTGGCCAAGTGAGGGTGGTTGGTGTGGTTGGGTCTTTTGGGGTCCCACCGATGGTGTTTGTGTAGGCATGGAGAGACGAGTGGGAAGGCTCTCAACATGTGTAGTCTGGATTTGTGGACTCTGTTAGTGCTGGCGCCAGAGGGAAAGCTTAAAGCGGATGACAGGAGCTGGATGAAGTGAACTGGGTACTCTGAGATGGTGGCTGCGTTGTGATTGTTCTCACTAGGGAGGAGGGAAGGCGTCTTTCGGAGGTGTTAGGACGGCCGAGCCGTCTAAGGCTCTGTGTTTTGGTCGCAGTCTCCCCTAGAGGCGTGGGTTCGAAGTCAACTCCTGACGTTTCACTTTTTGCCTTCTACTATGGTCCCGCCGCTCCTTACCATGACCTGAGGAAGACAGAACCACATGCCCAGGCTCCTGACTGTACTGACACAGACCCTTTTTCGATAGCTCACTGGCGAGAACTTCACGGGGCCAGCCTCCAAACGCGTGCATGTGGATGAAAGGTGGGTGGAGGAACAGTGGCCCATCTGAGGACCATGCTGGGTTTTTGCCACACTTGGGTAGCCTCAGATATTTAAGGAGGAGGTGGTGTAGCAGTGGTAGGAGGAAAAGAAGAAAAAAGAGGAGGGGAGGAGAAGGAGGATGAGTAAGGGAAGGAAGGAAAGGAGAATGGAGGAATGCCTAAGAGGAGAAAAGGAAAAAGAAGGAAGTTTAGGAGGGAGGAGGTCGAGGAAGCCGAGAAGGAAGGCAAAAGTTGTAGGTTAGGATGGGCACATGTGTCAAATTTTGGTCTTGGGACATGGTCTGCCAGAAATCTCTATGTGTCCACGGGGCTCAGAGAAGTAACTGAAAGATATTTACCAAGTCTTGCAGGAGTGTTTCAGAAGAAGACTTCTTGCCTGCCACGAGGAAAGCGTGGGTTCGATCTCTGCCCTATGCATAAGCAGGATTTTAACATAAATTCTTTCCGGAAGTATCTGGCTGCTATTGCAGAAACTTTTTGGACAGCTCCCCGAAGGACACCCGAATCTCCAGGTAGGAGCGTCCATATTCTCTTGCCAGCCTTGACCAGCCCGCTACCTGCCTCTTACCTTGCGGAAGCCAGGGAAGCCCATGGCTCTCCGACTCATGGACAGCAGAGAAAGTCCTCTTTCCTGGACACCTAAAGGGAAAGGCCTCGGACAAAAGTCGGTGTTGACCTCTGTTCTGTGTCGCCTTCCACGATGGGTCCCTGACCGTGATTTCATTCTCGTATCGCTAGCCCTACATTTGGATGGATTGATGCGATGCGTGAGACTTGTGGCGCTTTACGGTGTTCTCTCACTCTGAACTGTAAGTGAAGCACGCACAATCTTTGACATCTATGGTCACCTGTTGGAAGAAAGCATAAAACCGAATTCCCTGACCGGGAATCGAACCCGGGCCGCGGCGGTGAGAGCGCCGAATCCTAACCACTAGACCACCAGGAAGCACGTAGAAACTGTTTTCCCTTTCTCGCTCAGCACAACAGCGGCTTTTAAACATCACTCTCATGTCTTCATTTTCTTAAGGGGACATATAGGACCCACGTCTGGCCTCTGCCCTAGACTACTCTCACTTGCAGTTTCATTATCACTACCAATCACGCCGACCTATACCGCTGCTCCTCTCCTACACTCTAGGCATTCTCCTAAATGCTTCCACCCTCTCCCTCACGTGAACAAAGAATCTACACAACAAGAATTTGAATCCCAAACCTTTACCTACCTCATTTTCCCGGACCCAACCCCTCTTCTTTCCTCACTGCTACTTGCTACACTTCTTTTATTCATACGATCTTTTCAGCTTCCCCTTTGTTCCGGTGCCACGCTTTTCTTTCTCCAGGGTCTCTGCGGATGCCTGGATGCTTTTGCACGACTCCTTCCTTTAGCTAAGTAGCTACCCGTTTGGCTAAGGTCTGACTGCCGGTTTCTTTCCTTTTCTAGTCATTATCAACTCCATCTGTACGCCAGGAATAACTAAGAAAGAGCTTGATTGGTCCTGAGCCCCGGAAAGAGGGATTCTCATTCTCCTGGATGTGCTAAACCGTGAGAGAATACCTCTCCAAATCCTCCAAATTGTCTCACCTGTCTTCCTTCTGGAGCGTGTGCAACTACAAATACAATCTTGAGCGGGGTGTGGGTGTGGGGTAAGGGTTAGGATGAGATGCTTAGGCAGAGCCCAGTGTCCTGTCCCATATTACAAACCCTCAGGACTGAGGGTCCTCCCTCCTTCAAGTATCATCCACTAGAAAATTACTCCTAGTTTTTCTTTTTCTTTTTCTTTTTTTGGGTAAGTTTTCTTTTCTCTTTAGATAATATTTTATTTTTCCCAGTTACATGTAAATATAATTTAACATTTATTCTCTAAAATTTTGTGTTCCAAATTCTCTCCATCTCTTTCCTTCCCTCTCCTTGAGCAAGCAATTTGATATAGATTATACACATGCAGTCATGCAAAACATATTTCTGTATTAGCCATGTTGCAAAAGAAAACATAGACCAAAAAAAAAAAAACCTAAAAAAAGAAAGCGTTTCTAAAACAAATATGTTTCTATCTGCATTCGGACTCCATCACTTCTTCTCTGGATAGCACTTTTTCATCATAAGGCCTTCGGCATTGTCTCAGATCTTTGTATTGCATACATCCTTGTATGATGAAGATGTGAATATTTAAGTTATTCACAATTGATCGTTGTACAATATAAATGTTACTGTGTTTCGTATTCTCCCGATTCTGCTCTCTTTAGTTTGAATAAGTTCATGTAAATCTTTCCAGGTTTTTTGTGAAAGTTTCTTGCTTGTCATTTCTTTTTTTTTTTTTTCATTTTGTAGCTTTAAGTAAATATATAATGAAGAATCCTTTCAGATTTAGGCTAAGTTTATGGAGTTTGGTCTTGGTGCACAAAGCCTTTATAGTCAACGAATTACATTGTTAATTAACCGTGTAAAATGGTCAATCGCACTGGATAAAAGCAAAATAATAAAACATTTAAACTGACAGCAGCATATATATGTATGCATGTATAAGGTCCACCAAAATTTTTAAATTTCATTTATTCTCACTGATTGCTAGTCAACGCAACAATTAACAATATAGGTAAAATATACCTTCCCTAGTCAGTTCTTCTGACTTCGAAAATCTGATTTAGACAAAACATAGTATTTAGAATTTTACATTTTAAAAATACAAGTTTTATAAAATATTTTATAGGAATTATTCCTATTATTCTTAAAAGCCAACACAGGAAAATTACACTGAAATGTCTTACAGTGGCATAAGAATTCTAGGAATAATTCAGAATTGAGTTTATAAAAGTCAATGAATGCTCTCTAAAAAGCTGGAATTGTTTAATATCCATGTACCTTAAAACCATGAAAAAATAAAGATTTTGATTCTAGCAGGAGACAATTCCTGAGTTCCTCGAAACAAACTACTACTAATTGTTCAATCACATACTGAGAATGTCTAAACATTTTATCATTATACGGATCTTTAAGTACACACAGATGAAAATATTGTTTGAACAACACTGAATTAGAAGAAAAGTCAAAATAACACAGGGTTGCTTTTTACCCATTTAATTCTTAAAATTTCATGTCTGTAGACAGAATTTTCTTTAATTTGTTTCTAATAGTCTAAATTTCTGATTTGGATGCTGAAGGTTAGTTTTGAACTAGAAATACTGGAAATCCATTTAAAATTCAAGCAGTACCCACATTACTTAGTCAAACAGCAAATGCAAACCAGCATCCTATAAACACCAAAGGGCAGTTGACAGGATTTAATAAATTTGAAGATGTGATGAAGTGGTTCCATCTTTCCATTTGTATACATGGTCTAAAATAACTGTTCTGCAAAGTGGACATGTTTTCTCTCTATTAAACCATAATGTGATACACTCTTCACAAAATATATGCTGACAGATGAAGAGGATAGGCTTCTGGAATTCAGCCTGACAGAACAAATATCATCAGCTTCTGAACACTGTCTCTTGGAGGCTGTCACCCCATAACTTGGTCGTGTTAAAAATATCTGCCCTCCTGAAAGTTCTCAGATGCCCAAAAAAGTCTAGAAGTTTTAGAATGAGGTAGAGTAGACCCAGCAGAATCCCAAGACTCCATCCTGTTACACTGCCTCCTAACTCCCCATAGCTAACAAGGTAACGAAACCAAACTGGTATAGGAACAAAAGTTCGATAATACTGGCACAGTTCTTCTATGAGCATATACCAATAGCCCTTGGATTTAAAAGACATCACAAAAGAAGGCACCAACAAAATAAGGCATTTGAAGCCCATGAAGAGGAATTTAAAGATGAAGTCTGTAATTCCCACAATCCAGAGTACCTCCCAGAAGCTCGAAAAATTCAAAGTAGGATTTAAAAAGATTAAGCTGTAATAAAGCGATTGAGACTGAAAGGTGTAATACAAGAGAACGGAAGATCCTGCTAAGAACACCAGTAAACAAGCGCAGTATAATTTTGAGCACCTTTCTCTTAGAAAAACCTGATTTACAATGCTTTTGTTTGCATACATAAAAGTTGTTAGCAGCCCAATTCCAAGAGAAATGACTGTTATATGCTGCATTACAAGTTTGACACACAAAATCAAAATATATGGAAGACTTTTCTGCAACCAATGGAAGAGATAGCGAAACTCAGAGATAGAGCTGCTGCCATTTTCTCCTGGCTCCGCGGTAGCCTCATCAGGTTTGCCTTGCTTCACTGTGTGAATGACTTCTTAATCGACTGTGTATGCAGCCCTGAGGATTGCTTTGGGAACCAGACCTTAAGTTTCTAGGGCTTGGACTTTCACCACACTCTCCAGGTACGGAGCTTATCTGGATGAGAATGTCTCCAGGATGATGGCAAGAACCCTCACCAATCATTCTTACAGCGTGGGCACAATGAGAAGCTGGGCAGTCTCGCTGCCTCCAGTTCCTGGAAGATTGTGAAGGTGGTTACAGTTGGCTTACATGACCTTAGACTGCTTTTCCTTTGATCCAGATTTATTTTTTTGAGGATTATGTCTCCTCTCATGATGAGTCTGACGAGGCCTCGGAGGCAGCGGCGGCGGCGGCGGGAAGAGAGGGACGAGGCGCTGCCGCGGAGGGCCCTTCACTCCCGGCCGTCATCACCGCCATCCTCCCGCAGCCAACGATTGCCGCAGGCTGCCCGGCGGAGGAGGTGGCCGCTTGTCATTTCTTATAGCGTAATAGTATTCCATCACAATCATACCCCATGATTTGTTCAGTCATTTCCCAATTGATGGATACTCCCTGAATTTCCAATTCTTTGCCACTACAAAAAGAGCTGCTAAAAATATTTTTATTTTTTATAAATTTATTTTAATATCAATATCAGTAAGTCCTTTTCTCTTTAAAAAATTTCTTTAGAATACAGACCTAATAGTATTACTGGATCAAAGGGTATTCACAGTTTTATATCCCTTTGGCCATGAATCCAAATTGCTCTCCAGAATAGGTGGATCATTTTACTATTCCATGAACAGAGCATTACTATCCTAATTTTTCCACATTCACTTCAATATTTATCATTTTCCTTTTCTGTCACATTAGCTAATCTAATAGATGTGAGGTGATACCTCAAAGTTGTTTTAATTTGCATTTATCTGATTAGTAGTGATTTGGAAAATTTTTTATATGACTATAGATAACTTTGATTTCTTTGTCTGCAAAAAGCCTGTTCATATCCTTTGTCCATTTATCCATTGGGCAATGCCTCTTATTCTTATGTTTCTGTATATGTGAGAAATGCAACCTTTTTCAAAAAAACTTGCTATAAAATTCTCCCCCGGTTTTTTTGTTTTCTTTCTAATCTTGACCGCACTGTTTGTGTAAAACTTTAAAAATTTAATTTAAATTTAATGTAATCAAAATTATCTAATTTTGCATTCTGTAATTCTCTTGATCTTGTTTGGAAATAGATCTGACAGGTAAAATATTCCGTGCTCCTCTAGTTTGCTTATGATATCACCCTTTATACCTAAATCATGTACCCATTTTGACCTTCTCTTGGTATACAGTGAAATGTTGGTCTATATCTCTACTGAGTTTCTAAGGGGCAGGTAGGTGGTACCATGCATAAAATGGTAGGTGTAATGTCAGGAAGTTGACCTCAAATTTGGCCTCACACACTTACTAGAGGTGTGACCCTGGGCAAATAACTTAACCTTGTTTACCTCATCTGTAAAAAGAACTGAAAAGGAAATGGCAAATCACTCCAGTATCCTTGCCAAGAAAACCCCAACAGGGGTCATGAAGAATTGGACACAACTGAGAAATGACTAAAGAAGAACAAATGAGTTTTTGTCCCCAAAGCTTGGATCTTTGTATTTATCCAGCACTAGTTTACTTCAGTCATTTACTACTGTGTATTGTATGCCTAATCTAATTTACGGATGCACCACTTTATTTTTTAACCAGCACCAGATTGTTTGGATGATCTGATGCTGCTGGGCCAACTTCCTTCACATTTTTTCCTTTGATATTCTTGATTTTTTGCTCTTCCAAATGAATTTTGTTATTATTTTTTCTAGCTCAACAAAATAATTTTTGGTAGTTTGATTTGAATGACGCTGAATAAATCCATTAATTGAAGTAGCATTGCGATTTTTATTATATTGACTCAGCCTACCTGTAAGGAAGAATATTTTCCCAATTGTTTAGATCTGACTTAGTAAGGAAAGTGTTTTGTAATTATGTTCGTATAGTTCCAGGTTTTTTCTTGTCAGGTAGACTTCCAGGAATTTTATATTGTCTATCATTATTTTAAATGGATTTATCTATCCCTTGCTGCTGTACTTTGTATATACAAATGCTGATGATTTTTGTGGGCTTATATTATATCCTGCAATTTTGCTAAAATTGTTAATTATTTCAACTAGTTTTTCACTTGATTTTCTAGGATTTTTTGAGTATACCCTCACATCATGTGCAAAAAGAGATATTTTTCTTTCCTTATTGCCTATTCTAATTGCTTCTATTTCTTTTTCTTCTCTTCCGCTATATATAGGTAGCATTTCTAGTACAATATTGAGTAATAGTGGTGATAATGGGCATCCTTGCTTCACCTCTCTTCTTATCTGTCAGGAAGACTTCTAACTTCTCCTAGTTATAAAAATACTTGCTGTTGCTTTTTAGAAAGGTACTACTTATCATTTTAAGGAAAATTTCATCTACTCCTATGCTTTCTGGTGTTTTTAAAAATAGGAATGAGTGTTGTGTTTTGTCAAAAGATTTTTCTGCACCTATTGAGACAATCATATGATATCTGTTGGTTTTATTACTGATATGGTCAAATATGCTGAAAGTTTTCTTAATATTGTACCAGCTCTGCCTTCCTGATATAAATGCCATCTGGTCATGGTGTATGATCTTTGTTATGGTATGTTATGATCGATGATATATTGCTGTATTCTCATTGCTAGTATTTCATTTACAATTTTTGCATCCATACTCATTGGGGAAATTGGTCTATAGTTTTCTTTCTCTGTTTTTGCTCATCTTTGTTTAGGTGTCAGCATCATGTTTCTCTCATAAAAGAAATTTGGTAGGATTCCTTTGCCTATTTTTCCAAATAGTTTATATAATGTTAGAATTAGTTATTCTTTAAATGTTTAGTAGAATTCTCTTGTGAATGTTTCTGGTCCTGGGAATTTTTTTTCTTACAGAACTCATTGATGGCTTGTTTAATTTCTTTTGCTAAAATAAGGCTATTTAAGTATTTGATTTCCTCTTTCTGAGGCTTTGCATATTCCTGTTTTGACTTCTCTGCATTCTTCTAATTATGTATCTTGACTTTCTGTGTCACCAAAGTAACTTTCTATGGTCAGGTTCTTTCTTCTTCTTCTTGTTTCCCATTTCCCCAACCTGTTTCTTGACTTTTAACTTCATGTTAAAGCTGTACAATATTCTCTGGGTGCAAAGGACGCTATGTCAAACATCAGGCCTTTCTTGATTCTATTTTCAGAGCTAGGTTTGGGGGTCTGCAAATTTTTGGTTCTTCCAAAGTGGTATGATCTAAGGAGACTGGTCACTGCTCTCTCCTGGACTGTGCTTGGATTTGCAGCCTCGAACAGTGACCAAGATTTCTGCTTCCCTGCAGCTGCAAGTAGTCTTGTGCTTCTCCTTATCCTGCAACTGTGACTGGGGCCCAGGTATGGGCAATGAAACAGAGTCTTGAACTCAGTGCCTGCAAAGGATGCCCTGTAATCTCCTTTGGACTAGTTGTCCCATCTCCTTACCATTTGAGAGATGGAGAAGTTGCCACCACCACCTGGGGAGTGGCCAGCTCCATTCTCACCTGAGTCAGCCAAACTTTTCCTGCCCATATTCTAAGCTATCTTGGGCTGGAAAATTGTTTCCCTGAATCTTTTGTTGGTTCTGTCACTCCAGAATTCGTTTTGAGGCATTACTTTAAAGTTGCTTGGAGGGGAATTTGAGAGAGCTCAGGGGAGTCCCTAACTTTACTATGTCATCTTTGACTCTAAGATTTTCTTATATAGCACCTAAACTGTCTCCTCACCTCTAGTGTCTCATCTCCACCTGCTTATTAAGACATCTTAGAAGTAGAAATTCCATAGACATCTTAAACTCACCATGGCCAAACATGATCTTGTGATCTTACCCTTAAACTCTTCCCTTTCCCTTTTTCCTAATTGGAGAGGGACTCATGTCCCAGGCTGGCATCCTAGACTTGGCACTTTCCCTTACCTTATTCCCCCTCCCCCCCAAATCACCAACAATTCTCTAGGCTAGTTGTTTCTACCTTCCCAATATTTTCCGCATATGTCCCGTTTTCTCAGTGACATAGCTACCACCCTAGTGCAGGACCTCATCACCTCAAACCTAGACTGTTATAAAAAACTTGCTTGCTGGCCTCTTTATATCAGAGTCCCTGTGGAAATCTTGCTGGAGGAGATGGATAGGAATGCAGGAGGATGGGCAGGCCTGACCTCAATTGGATCTCCATCAGAAGCAATATCTTAATGAATGAGGTCCAGAAACTTTGGAGTGCATGAGGATAAGTCCTATCCCCATTGTCTGTTTCCCCCAGAATTAAAATTCCTAGAATGTTTAGGCAGGAGCTCTTTCTTGTTTGTCTACCAAAGATGTGGCCCTTGAACAACACACTATGCATGCACTGATTAGGCACTCCATAGTTTTTTAAATAAAGTGGAATGAAGTGAGGTTGAGTTTGGGCTCCAGAGCCAGTATCCAGCCAGAAAACGTGAAAGATCCAGAGGATTTCAGAGGATAGAGATAGAGGGCCACTCTGGTGCCTCAGATGGAGAACATGTCCAGAGGGGCCCCAAAGAGGTCACAATCAAGATAGGGACATGGCAGAGAGCTGACAAAGGAGAAGAGCCTTCATACCTTCTCGTAGGGGTCGGCGGTGTGGCAAGTGAGCATTGTAAAAGGCTGCGTCTAGTGGTGACTCGACTGCCTGACAGGCAGCTTTACTCACCACTGTATCAATCAAGGCAGACTCCCTAGGCACCTGCTTCTTCCAAGACTCAGTGAAAGCCCCGGCTGCTCCCATGCTGATCCTCCAGCTGGGCCCAGTACAAGAGCCTTGCCCGCATCTGTACTCACTCTCTCCACACGCTAGCCGAGGCCAGCCCAACTCTTCTAGAATCGTTGGTAGCCGAGGTTTGGTTGCCGAGCTTGGCGGAAGCCTTCAGCTGGCACAGGGCTCCCGTCACTTCTACCAGACAACGCGCCCTGGTGAAGCCCCTGTTCAGCTAAATTTCTCACAGTCCGGTTGTCCCCTAACCTCGACTCCAGGCCTCTCCCTACAGCCAGCTACAATCACCGCGAGCAGTCCGCAGCCGCGAGGCGGGTCAAGGAGGCCACCATATCAGACAGTGAGGTTGAGGAAAAGAGAATTCACCAAACATCCCGCAGGCAGGACAGCTCAATCTCGCCAGGTTTCTGTGGGGTCCAGGAGAAAAGGACCAAGAACTGATCTCGTGTTGTGAACCAAAACCTACGACTGCTGCAGGACCTGTCCGTGACCTCTATGGTTTGGGTTGCCACTACTCTTGCCTCCCGAGATCTCAATCATACGTGACCCTTTTCAAGAATTCTTGCCCTGCGCCAATCCTGTACGACCCTCCCCTTACTCCTATCGCCGAGTTCTCCTGAGCCCACTTTCCGGTCCGGTGGTGTCTGCCAGTGTTCATGTGTGAGTGACACTGTGTTCTGGGGATGTTGGTTGGGTGCCATCTTCAGGCAAGAGCCCATGCATTCAGATTGGACACTGGGGTGAGCTCCTTGGATCCTGGGACTGGGGCGCCTGAGACGCACTCCTGGGGCGCTGGCCTCAGGCAAGACCTCTACAGCAAGAGCAGACACGCTATGAGCAATCCAGAGGATTCCTCTGCTAAAATCGGGCACTGAACCGTTTGGCTTCTTTTTCGGTCTGGGGGCCAGCGAGCAGGCAAGAACCAGACAAGATAAAGCAGTCACTACGTTACTAGTTCTGCGATACAGAGTCCCTTGGGCGCCTGGGGTAGCGGAGGGCCCACTCTTGGACAACCCGGAGGTGTGGAGAATGCGAAGGATGAGGTCTGCGTTTAGCAAGGATTTAGGGGAAGTGGTTCGGGTGACAATGAGCCCCCTGGTGCCACAAAAGCACCTTTTGCATTGGAAGAGATTTCGATGGCCCAGAGTTAAGGCATCAACAAGGAGAGGAACTAGGTTCGGTAATGTGTGCCAAAAAGACGAAAACACTCTTACTCCCTGTCGGGGAATCCAACCCCGCTCTCCCGCGTGACAGGTGGGGATTCTCACCACGATACTAACGAGGAAACAATTGGGCTAAATGTTCTTGTCCTTCGACCTGAAGCTAAACAAACGCCCATACCCACACACTTCCCCCTTTGGTCTCTGCGTTGGGGTTTCCTGGGACCCACAACTCCAGACTCTGACAAAACACAAAGGCCCCTGCCTCCTTCCCAAGTCCTTTACATACTTAATCACTCTGGCTCTCAGTCCACTCTCCCCGGCCATCCTACCTTTAGTTCCTCATTTCTCCAGGATGTCTGTCCTTTCCTGCAATAAAAGAGACTGACTTCCAAAATACTCTTCCTCTTAGTTTCCCAATTACTGAGTTACTTCATCCGCGTAGTCTCTGAGTCTGAGAAAAAACTGCGCCTGGAGGGCGATGGGGTGGGGCTAGAAAGGAGAACAATTAATTGCTCTGGGACCGCATCCGCCTCTCTTTTCAGCCGATCTCTCCTCTCTTATGCAATGTTGATTTGGTACATGTTGTACCCATTCTCGTTCTTACTCGTCACTCTTTGTGGAATGCTCTCCGCTAGCACTGTCTCCGCGGATGGAAATTTTCTCAGAGCTCCTAGGACCCTCCTAGTCTAAGCTTTGCGTCACAGTCAACCAGACGCTTGCACACTTTCTTCAGCATGCCCTGGTCACAGCTAGGTCGGTGCCTCTTGCTTTGCAGAGAGTATCAGAAGTTGAATTTTTCCTAGGCGATTGGGCTCTGCGTGAGAGCAGGTCTCCACCTCTTTCCTTCTCTGAGAAGCTCGCCAGGTGCTCCCTCGGCTGGCTACTACGTATCGCTCCCCCTTTCCTTCCTTTCATCCTCCGCGCTAGTGTCCTGGCAATGATTGCTTGGCTCCCAGCAGACGCTGAGGACTCGTTTCTTTTTTTGAAAGGAAGGCGATCTTAAAATAATTCTGGAAAACAATTTTCAAAATTTAACATTTTAAGGTATTGTTGAACACCTGTGTCACTTCATCCAGAGTTCTGAAAATCTTCCCATCTTTTGTTCCCATCAAATTGTCTGAAATGTGATAATGATTAAAAGGCAAATTGATTGGGGGTGAGGGGGAGGAGGGAAGGAACGAAAGGCCCCAGGAATGAACTGCGTACGTTCCTTAAAGAGATCGGTGGGACCAGGATCGGGGACAAAATTCGGAAATGTCAGGGGAGCAGGAGGGGTCCGGGGGGGGGGCGTTGTTGTGGTGCTGGTCTTTTGGGGCCCTCCCGAGGGTGTGCATGTTGGCATAGAGTGGCGGGCGGGATGGCGTGCGGGAGGTGTGGAAGGTTGGTTCTGGACAGGTGAGCTTTCTTAGACTGTGCTAGCGGGAGAGGAAAAAGAGTTTGTGGAAGGAACTGAATGAGATGAACTGACAGCTCTGGGCCTGGGGTTGTATTATCTATGCTATTTCCAGAGAGGAGGGAGGGGAACCCTTTGGAGGAGAGTCAGGATGGCCGAGCGGTCTAAGGCGCTGCGTTCAGGTCGCAGTCTCCCCTGGAGGCGTGGGTTCGAATCCCACTCCTGACATGTCTCTTTTGCCTTCTACTATAGTCCCATGCCGCTGCTTGAGCAGGACGCGGAGAAGACAGAACCACACGCCCAGGCTTCTGACTCCACTGACACATGCCTTCTGGACAACTCACTGGCGAGAACTTCGTTGGGAGAGCTTACACATTCGTGAGAGCAGATAAAAGGTGCGTGAAGGAACAGTTGACGGGGGTCGGTCCTAGGCGCCTGGGCGGATAGGGGCCTCCCCGGGAGTGGCAGCCCACCAATCCGAGGGAGACACGGCTCCCATAGAGGAGTTGTGAGCCCACGGGATTGGTCGGGTGGGCTGGATCCAATCGGGTGGTAGGCCTCGCCCTCGGGGTGGGTTAGGATGGCAGCCCGGAAGAACCTCCCTATATAAGACAACGCCCTGAACTGCTCGGGGGACTCCTCCATGCAATAAAGCTATGAACCTCCTGCGCATTGCCTGATTATTGCCTGCCGCTGTGTCCCCCGGGGTAGGTCCGGAGACGTCCCAAGCGGTGCCCACCGAAGGGAGATTCTCACTCGAAGGTCCCGGGGACAGACCCGGGACAAACAGTGACCTGTGTTTTTGCCAGAGGGTAAGTAGATTGGAAGAGAAAGGCCTTTGGAAACTTCCAGCAACGTAGCTTCAGATATTTTCAAAGCAGTCATAAGACTTCCTCAGAGGAGGTGGTGCAGGAGAACCCGGAGGAAGAATAGAAAGGGAAAGAAGAGGAGGAAGAAGGGAAAGAGGACGGGGAGGAGTAGGAAAGGGAGGAAGGAGGGGAGGATGAAGGAGTATGTAAGAGGAGAAAGTAGGAATGGAAGAGAGAAATCTAGGAGGCGGGAGGTCGAGGAAGCCAAGCAGAATGGCAAAAGTTGTAAGTTAGGGTGAACACGTGTAGCATGAAATTTTGGGCTTTGGATTGCCATATACCAGAAATCCCGAGGCATCGAAATCAGAGATCGCCGAGGAATGGTAAGGGCGTGTTGCATGGGTGGTTCAGTGGTAGAATTCTCGCCTGCCACGCGGGAGGCCCGGGTTCGATTCCCGGCCCATGCAAAAGTGGCTTTTTAAAAGTGCAGATGCTCAGAAGTTATATTCCTGCTTTTCTCCACCTTCCGTACAGCTCCACGCTAGAAGCAGCACTTTTCCTAGCCATGCCCATCTCCCGCTCGGGATGTTACAACACTCTTCTTACCTTGCGGTGTTCGGAGAAATCCTACACTCTTCGATTGATGACACCTGGGAAAGCTCTCCTCCTTGGGCATATAAAGGACCAGACTTCCGACAAAAGTCATTCTTGTCTGCCTCTCCTTCCACGCCCGGGCCCTGCCTGGTTTCCTGCCTTGGCCCCCGCAATCCTCACAGTTTTCCAGGAAAACAGTCTGGACGGACTAACCAGATACTTGAAACTGTGGCTTCTCTGGGTTTCCTTTCCTAATCGGAACTTGGCGCGGGAAAATGAAACAGCAGAACAAGGGAACTCGGGGCCGGAGACGATTGGCATTTGGCTTTGTGCACCCCAACAATGTAACATCTTCCGGGAAAGAACACGAGTTCTTGATCATCTGCTGGTGCTCGGGTTAAAACATGATTCCCTATACGGGAATCGAACCTGGGACGTGGGGTTCACAGCCGAATCATAACCACTAGACCACCAGGGACAGACCTTCTTCTCCCTTCTTCCTTCTGCATGACACACCTTCCCTTAGGCTCCTTAGTCTCTTCTAGGGACTCATTGGACCTGCCTCTAGCTTCTCCCCTGGACCACTCACCGATCCACTATCACTAACCAATCACTCCGACCTATCCACCTACACTGTGCCTCTAAATGCTACTGAAAAGTTTAAACTAATTCTATACAATATTTTGGTGATTTTATTTGCATATAATTGTTTCTTGTCCTGTAATTTCATGTCAGGGTTCTTTATTTCTAAACTTAGTTAAAAAATTCAACTGGCTTGTGATGACTTTAAAAATACAGTTCTTATAATCCTTGTTCTAGTCTTGCCTCAAGGAAATCTGCTGACTTTGGGGGATGCAATGGACCTCAACGAGTCAGTTCGAGGATCTTTACACCACAGAGCTGTCCTTCAAAGAAATCTGGTTTGCTATCCACATCATTCTGCTCCACTACCTACTTTTTCAGGTGAACTCAAAAATGCACATTTCTTAGTAGCAAGAGGGAAGGAGGGGAGCTGTTGCTAGCCCCTCGTTTCCAATTTCCAACCAATTACATTGTGTCCCCCTCCCTCGCAGTCCTGTAACCGACTACATTGTTTTGGCCATTTGGTCAAGCTCTTGTTCCTGGCTGAAGAAATGCTGTCCGTGTATAACGTACATGTGAATGTTTACGGTGGCAGGGAGGAAGGGTGACAGGGATAGAATTTAGGAATCAAAACTTTAAATAAAAAAAAATTTTTTTTAAGAGTGAGCAAAAAGAAGGAAAGAGCGAGAGTTGACTGGCGTTTTGTGAGGAAAAGGGGATGTTTTCTTTCCTACCATAATAAGGGATATGAGGAGAACAAATATATTAGGGGAAGCATTGGGAAAAGGCTGTGATGCTTTTGTAAACCAAATATGCAGGATTGGTTAAAATGAAGCTTTAAAAAAAACTGTGTGATTAAAAAAGGTCATATGGTTAAGAGTGATAACCCACATTCCCCGTTGATATCCTCTGAATGTCACAAGAATTTGAGGAAGCCTCCTAGCAAAATGGATAAACCCTCTGTGGGAGTGAATTTGTGGGATGACAAGAACAGGATTTCGCTCAGGATGAGCATAAATGGATGGATTCCAATCTGCGTCCTTGGAGGGAATACCAACATCATTGAAATCGAAGAACTCTTGGAGTACTGTAATAAGTAAGTGTTTGTTTATGTGTCTAATAACATACAGGCAATAGACATACATGTATGTATGTATGTACGTATGTATATGTATATATACAAAAATGTCAATTTATGTGAAAAGTTAGGAATATAAAACTCAGTAAAAATATTCTGAGACTTCGTATCTATGGTTTGCTGATATTCCAGAAACTAAACAATAATACGTAATACTAAAATAAAACTTATTAAAACCAAAATGAAGTGCTTTTCTTTATTCTATACTCCCCCAAACTTATAAATGAGAACTATCTCCTTCATTGGGGGGGTGTTATCTTTGCTGAAGGAAAAGAAGATTCTATTTATGGGTAAATTCGAGCTGTACTAATAAAACGATCATGCTCCCCACGTTTACCATGTTTTTAGCTTAATACTACCACCGTCTTACCTCCACTGAACAAAAAATCTACACAAGAATTCGGATTCCGAACTTCTACTTACCCTGTCTTTCCTGAACCTCAATTTCTCTTCATTTCGCACCTTTACTGCCTATTTCTCTTCCTCTTTATTCAGAGGCTTTTCAGTCGCCTTTTTTTTTTTCTGTGCACGTTTTTCTCTTTTCGGGGTTTCTGCAGATACCGGATGACTTTGCAAGGCCGCTTTTTTTTGTTTAAGTAAATAACCTTATGTCTATAGTCTGGCTACCGGTTTCTTTTCTTTTCTAGTTAGTATCAGCTCCTTCAGTAAGGCAGGAGCAACTTCGAAAGAACTTGACTGGTCCTGAGCTCCGGAAAAAGGGAGTCTCATTTTCCCGGATGTGTTCAACCGTGAGAGAATCCTTCTCCAATCATCCAAATTGTCTCACCTGTCCTCATTCTGGAGGGTGTGCAATTACATATACAAACTGGGGTGGGGAGGTGGGGTATAGGGGTTAGGATGAGGAGCTTAGGCAAAGCCCAGTGTCCTGCCTCGTTTTAAAAAACTTCAAGAGTAAGGGGCCCCTTCCTTCAAGCATCATCCCTGTGGAGATGACTTCTAGATCGTCCAATAGAACACCCAACCTTTCTCCTGACTTCCGTCTCTTCATCTCCACCTTCGTATTAGACATTTTCTATACAGAAGTTCCACAGACAGCTTGAACTCACCATGCCCCAAACTGATCTCGTAATCTTTCCTCCTCACACCGTCCTCTTTCCTCGCAGGTTATGTTCACTCAAGTTCGTGTGTGAGGAAAAATGAATATCTGGGGATACGGGATAGGCGCATAGCGAAGGTCAGAAAGCATGCGGTTGTAAAGTGGGCGTTTGGATCGAAGGTCCTCGGAGCCAGGGACTGGGGCGTTGGATGTTGGTAGCCCTGTATCCTTCTCCCTCTGGAACACGACTGCTATTAGCGTTCCATAGGCTTCCCCTGGGGAGGTCGCGCACAGAACCTCGACTCTTGCTGTTGCTTCCTTTTGGTTCCGGTGGATGGTGCAGAAGGGAGATTCATGAGCCTCTGCTACAACGAATACGAGACAGTGAGTGATATCGTTGCTGGTTCCCTGAGATACGAGGAGGGCCCGCGAATGAACGATCCCGCGTGAGAGAGCAGGAAGTTTCCAAGGAGCTTGCTTTTGCCGAGCGCCTGAAAAGATTCTCTTGGCCATCTAACACCACGAAGGCTTCTTTCGAGTTTGGAGAGACTTAGACCGCCTTGAGGTGAGTGGGCGTGGATGGAGAAAGAGCAAACCAGTGACTTGGTGCAAAACGCTTGAAAAGGTTCTCCCCGTCGGGGAATCGAACCCCGGCCTCCCGCGTGACAGGCGGGGATACTGACCACTATACTAACGAGGAGGTCTGTGACAGGTGTGCACTTGGAACCCCAAGTAGCATGAGGACACACTTCTTTCTTCCCTATCAGTTTCTGGTTTGTCACTCCTTAGGTCCCACAGCTTTGGATTCTGACAAAACATAAAGGTTCTTTCTTCCCACCTTACCTCCACTACCTGCCCTACTCAAATCACTCTCGTCATCTCGATTCGCTCCGCAAGCCAGTTCGCCTTCACCAGATCTTTCGTCCACTGTCCTCCAGGACGTCCGTCTTTTTCTGGAATGAAAGAGCCTGATTTCCAAAAGAAGACCTTCTTCAACTTAGGGTGTACTTTAATGAATGTGTATGCCTGCGTCTTAGATCTCTGAGAGTCTCCAGCAGCCTATAGGCTCCTTCTCAGGAAAACGTTTTTAATACCTAAAATGAAATTCAATAAATTACCAAAGAAATTAACGGTATTGAAGTAGGAATAGAGATTTCAATACGCTTTTTAACAAATGAACCATGTTCGAGGATACTAGGATAAAACCTTCCTTTCAGGATACCCTCTAGGAGATTGGAGGTTACTATAGTATAGACCAAAAAGCGAGTCTTTGAGGGAGATGAAATAGGCTAGACAGGAGGAAAAGGGGCGGGGGGAAGATATTGCAGGAGGAGTAGGGGATGGAAGGGTCGGGTGAGGAGATCGGTTTGAGACAGTTTTGCTCTGAGGGAGCCGCACGAGGAGATAGGTCAGGATGGACAGGTGCAGGTTGAGGAGAAAAAGGAAAGCTCGGGGATTGCTCCTGGACCGCATCGGCTGCTTCTCTTAGCTGGTCCCTTCCCTCCTGGGCAATTTTCACTTTTGCTGCAATGCTGGCCGCGGCCCAGTCCCATGCAATCCCCCTTCTCACCCGCCAGTCCCCCACTTTTTTTGCAGCAGTCTCCCTCAGCTCCACAGTCGGAAATCCTTTCAGAGCGTCTAGACCCCTCTGGGTCTAAGTTTTGCCTCACAGGTGTCACAATCGGTCTGACACAGCTATTCCCCCCCGAACCCTGGTCTTGGCTAGGTTTCTTAGACCGTGCTAGACATAGAGGGAGAGGTTGAAGTTTGTGGAAGAAACTGAATAAGATGAACTGACAAATCTGATTATGTTGCTATGGCCATCACCAGAGAGGAGGGAGGGGCGCTTTTGGAGCAGAGTCAGGATGGCCGAGCGGTCTAAGGCGCTGCGTTCAGGTCGCAGTCTCCTCTGGAGGCGTGGGTTCGAATCCCACTTCTGACACGTTTCCCTTTTGCCTTCTACTGTGTTCCCATGCCGTTGTCTGAGCACGACGTAAGGAAGACAAAACCACATGCCCAGGCTCCCGACTCCACTGACACGGATCCTTTCTCGACAAGTCGCTGACGGGGGCGAGACTCCAAACGCGTGCGTTGTAGAAGAAAGGTGTGTGGAGGAACAGTGATCCTCGTGAGGATCAAACTGAGCTGTACCAGAGGGTGGGTAGATTGGAAGACAAGCACATAAGTGGACAGCTGGTCATTTGAATCTACCCAGTAATATAGCTTCAGATGCTTACTTTCGGGGCAGTCATACGACTTTCCCAGAGGAGGTGGTGTAGCAGCAGCAGGAGAAGCAGGAATTGGAGGAGAATGCAGAAGAGGAAGAGAGGGAGAATGGGAAGGAGGACGAGGGGAGGAAGAATGAAGAAGTGCGTAAGAGGAGGAAGTCGAAAAGGAAGAGGGAAATTTGGGAGGGAGGAGGATGAGAAATTCAAGCAGAATAAGTTGTAGGTTAGGGCTTGAATGTGCTGTATCAAATTTTAGGTGCTGGGCATGGCCTACCAGAACGCGCTGTGCATTCACGAAGATCAGAGAGGTTTCTGAGGAAGCAGTAACATATGCAGCATGGGTGGTTCAGTGGTAGAATTCTCGCCTGCCACGCGGGAGGCCCGGGTTCGATTCCCGGCCCATGCATAACACAAGATTTTGGCGCACTAACCCTTCCTCCTCTTGAACAGCTCCTCGCAGAAGGACAGCATTTCCTCCTTGCGACCATCATCCCTGCTCTTTGCCACCTCTCCATCCCTCTCCTAACCCTGCAGAGACCAGAGTCTTGACTCTTGGGCTCAAGGACGGGGAGGTGTGGGGGGGTGGGAACCGTCTTTCCTTAGCACCTAAAGGATCAGGATTCTGGCAAATGTTCCTCATGCCCACTGTCTGCTACCTCGCCTTCCACTATGATGCTTTGGAAGCTTCTCTTCTATGGTTTTCTTTTCTCCTTTGAGACTAGGTAAAATCTCCAGGAGAAAGAAAGCAAGTGAGCAAGGAAACCCCGAGCGAGCCGCAGGGAGGGAAAGTTCGCAGTGTCTCTGATGTTAAGCGGTGGATAACTGTAAAATGTTGTTCCCTGACCGGGAATCGAACCCGGGCCGCGGCGGTGAGAGCGCCGAATCCTAACCACTAGACCACCAGGGAGTACGCAGTTTTCCTATTCCTTGTTTGGTCAGTAAAGCACTGGCCTTCTGCATCACTCCTTTGTCTTCCTAATTTTCTTCAGGGGGTTCATTGGACCTACATCCGGCCTCTGCCCTGGACTACTTTCACTTGCAGTTCCGTTGTCACTACCAACCACCCCATCCTATACCGCTGCTCCTCTCCTACACTCTAGGTATTCCCCTAAATGTTTCCATCCTCTCCCTCATATGAACAAAGAACCTACGCAAGAATTTGAATCCCAAACCTCTAACTACCCTATCTTTCCCGGACCTCAATTCTTCCTCATTCCACACCTTACTGACTGCTACTCTTCCACCTTTTATTCATGGGATCTCTTCAGCTACCTCTTTGTTCCTGCTCCAGACTTTTCTCTCTTCTGGGTCTCTGCAGATACCTGGATGTTTTTGCACGACCTCTTCCTTTAAAAGGTTAAGTAGCTATCTATTTGGCTAAGGTCTGTTTGCCTATTTCTTTTCTTTTCCAGTCAGTATCAGCTCCATCAGTACCCCAGGAGTAACTCAGAAAGAGCTTGGTTGGTCGTGAGCCGGGAAAGAGGGAGTCTCATTCTCCGGGATGTGGTCAAAAGTGAGAGAATCCCTCTCCAAATCCTCCAAATTGTCTCACCTGTCTTCATTTTGGAGCCTGTGCAACTATAAATACAAACTGGGGGGTGGGGAAAATAGTGTGAGGGGCTTAGGCAAAGTCCACTGTCCTGTCCCATTTTACAAACCCTCAGGAGTGAGGTTACCTTTCCTTCACGTATCATCTCCGTGGTGATGACTTAGATTTTCTTACACCGTACTGACTTCTCTCTTGGCCTCCAGTCTCTCATATCCACCTGGCCTATTAGACATCTTAAACTCACCATGACCAAAACTGATCTTTCTCCCTCACATCCTTCTCTTTCCCTGATTGGCGAGGGTACCACCAATGTCCTAGACTCCCAGGCTGGCAGCTTAGGTATCGCCCTAGACTTGTCACTGTCCCTTATTCCAACCCCTCCTCCCCCCATAGCCAATAATTGAGTCTATACATTTCTACCTTCCTAACATTTCTCCCATATGTCCCCTTTTCTCAGTGACATAGTCACCACCCTAGTACAGGACCTCAGGCGGAGTTTTGGACTCGAGGCCCAACATCCAACCCTACCACGTGGAAGATGCAGATGTCGGAGCAGAGATATAGAAGTTCACTAGGATATCCGGGTTGGGGAACAAGCCCAGAGGGCTCCAAAGAAGGGGGAAATGAAGAGAGGAGCAAGGCAGAGGGCAGGCCTAGAAGAGTCTTCATACCGGAGTGAAGGGGTCAGCGGTATTGTAAGAGAACAGGACGTTGTTCAAGGTTGCCTTGGCGGGGAATCGAACCAGGGTTAACTGCACTGATGGCTGCTCTGCTCACCCTTATACCACTGACGCTGACACTCCGCGTGTCTTCCTCTGCCAAGGCGCAGTGAGAGTTCCTGCAGCTGGTCCTCCAGTTGGGGCCAGCACAACCGTCCTGCCCACAGCTCTACTCTCTCGCCAGCTGGTTCGCTGCCCCACACAAACAGAGGCCAGTCCAGAACTCCTTTTGGCCCCTTGGCAGCCTCTCTTCTTGCCCACAGCCTTCAGTCTACGTGGCTCCTGCCACTTCCGGCAGCCTGTTGCTGCCCCAGCTCAACTACGCGTCTCACCGTCGGGTTGTCCCAAATCTCTGCTCTTAGTTTCTGGTTACCGCCACGTACTGTACCCGTCCGTTTCTGGGTTGCCACAGAGAATGCGGGTTAATGCTATAGCCAAACCAGTGGTGTGGTTTTCACAAGGAACACCGTACGCTGGCAGGTAAGCTTAAAGTGTGTTCCTGGGGCAGGGAGGTATGAAGCAAGATTATGCCCCAGGGACAGAGCACACAAACCAGGACTGTCTGGAGACCAGTCCATGATCTTTGCTGGATTTGGTTGCCACAGCTCTTGCCTCTGGAGTGCCCTGCTCCAATCCTCCACTGTCCTATCTGTGCCCTCGTAATCCTTTCCTCACCCCTGCCACGGAGTTCTGCTTCCCCCGGATTCTGGTGATGTTGTGTCCACTGGAGTTTGTCTGGGAGTAACTGGACTGAATGTCTGGCTCAATCTGCAGGCTAGGGCGCGAGCGGTTGTAAACTGGACATTTGGGTTGGAGTTGGTTGGAGCCAGGAGCTGGGGCGCTGGACTTTGGCAACCCGGTATCACTTTTCTGATGGGGCTATTGCTGTAAGCGGCGCACAGGCTTCCCCTGGGGAGTTCGGCCACAGA
Source organism: Notamacropus eugenii (assembly GCF_028372415.1). Lineage (NCBI taxonomy): Eukaryota > Metazoa > Chordata > Mammalia > Diprotodontia > Macropodidae > Notamacropus > Notamacropus eugenii. Next base: position 485,801,434 of record NC_092873.1, read on the forward strand.
ACCCTGAATTTTGTGGATGCTTTCTTTTGGGACTGAGGCGAGTGATCTATGACTCCAGAGGGGGACCCATCTGTCTCGGCTAGGACGATAGGAGATAGAGATGACTTTGGATACTTGAGAATGGAGGAGAGCCCGGGAGTGAACGATCTCGGGTAAGACAGCAGGAAGCTTCCAAGAAACTTTTTTTGCTGAGCCCTTGAGAAGATGCCCCAGGTGACTCTTGGCAGCCTAACGCCTCAAAGGTTTCTTTTGCCTTTGGAGGGACTTTGGCCACCCTGAGGGGAAGAGACGAGTAGAAAGAGCAAGGTGCAAAATGCTCCGCCTCGGGGAAATCTAACCCCGGCCTCCCGCTTGACAGGTGGGGATACTGACCACTATACTAATGAGAAAAGTTGCAGGTCTTTCACACCCGTAACCTTAAGTAGCTCTGGGCACACACTTAACTCTTCCCCTCCAGTCTCTGCTTCCGAGTATTTTAGGTTCCTCACCTTCAGACTTTGACTAAACACAGGGACCCCTTCTTTTTACCCAACTCTGCTACCTGCCTAACTGAAATCACTCTCGCCCTCTCGGTCCACCGCACATGCTACCTTTGCAGCTAAGAAACCTTCGGTCTGTTGTCTTCCAGGACCTCCATTCTTTCCCAGAATTAAAGAGGTTGATTTTCAAAAGAAGAAATTCTTCAACTTAGCGCCTGCGTCTTTCATCTCTTTGAAAGTCTTCAGCGGCCTATGGACTCCTCAGGATAAAGTTTTTGAATGCAGAAAATGAAATCTTCTTAAATGAAGAGTCAGAGGAAGAGGAAGAGAAGATTTACGAGAGGTGGAAGAGGAATATGAAGGCAGCGAGGAAAAGATTTGGAGCCGCCAAGACCGAGGACTCCATGAACATAAGCCATTTCTCCCCAACCCACTGGCCTTCACAGATCCCGACTCAGTTGTGTTCGGGTGTATGAAGGAGCCGGCCGCATCTTAGTACCAAGTTGGGTTTTCCCAGGTTAGATTGGAAGAAAATGCACACGGACTTCGGGCCTCTTTCGACCCTTCCTACCAATGAACCTTTAGGGCATTCACCAGACTTTCTCTGAGATAAAGGCGCAGGTGAAGTAGGAGGGGAAAGAGAAGAAGTAGGAGAAAGAATGAGATAAAAAGAGGTGGAGGAATTAATAGAAACTGGGAGATGAAGACGAGGAGAAAAGATTAGGAGGTCGAAGAAGCCAAGGAGAAAAGCAAAAAAAAAAAGTTCTTGGTTAGATTGAACACGTGTTGTGTCATGTTTGGGGCGCAAGATTTGGCCTACTAGAAGTTATGGGGTGTTCAACAAGGTCTGAGACTGAGCAGACAGATAAGTTATTCTTTGCATGGGCGTTTCAGTGGTAGAACCCGGTTGCTTTCCCTGCTCATTCATGCATTTTTACTCCTCCCTCCCTCCCCCTCCCTCCACGCCTTTTTGTATTTTAGCACAAGTCCCTTCCTGAGGTTTCTCGTTGTCAGCTCAACTTTTGGACAGCTCCGTGAAAAAGGAAGCTCCCAGGGAGGAGCACCTTTGCCTGGTCAGGACCATCCCCACCCTAAGTGCACAAAAAGGACCTGCCAAACCTTGCCACCCAGCCTTACCTTAGTTGAGTAGGTCAAAGGAGACCTGGACTCTCGGGCTCTTGAACAGCTGGGAAAGCCTTTCCTGTACAAAATAGAATCGTTGGCTTCCAGAGCACAGAGCTAACACCACTAGCAAAAGTCGATCTCGACCACGCTGCTCTGTCTCCAACCTTCCTCCCAGCCCTCAGCCTCCGAGTTTGCGAGACGGAAAGAACGAATGCTTGGGATGGGAGGTAATCTACTCTGGTCTTCCTTCGCTCCCCTCCAACTCCCTAACCTGGCGGTCTGTTCACGGGAAACGAAGTAAAACTGTAAGGGAGCAAGACAAGAGAGGGAAAATCTTCCTCTAGGTTCTCTCTTATCCCACTCCGTCGCCCCTTCCATCCCCTTGGTCACATCTCCATGCCTTCTTTGTCTTGACATAGGGTTTGGCTCCTTCTGCCCCTGAAAAGACTTCGACTGCCTGGAGTTGAAGCGGCAGCAAGGAGAAAGAGAACAGTAGGGTTGGATAGTGTGTGCGAAAAGAACTGCTCGCGGTCTTGGAATAGAACCCCAGCCTCCCGTGTGACAGGCGGGAATACTGACGACTATACTAACCAGGACACTGTGGCATGACACTTCCTAGTCCATAGCCCTGGCTCTAAACGCACATATTTCCCACTTGGTTGACAGTCTGCCTTGGGGGTTCTTGGGACCCAAGACTGGGAAGGTTGACACAATACAAAGGCCAGTTTCCTCCTTCTCTATCTTCGCTGCCTGCCGGACTCCAACCACTTTCGCTGTCAGTCCGCCCAGCGAATTACATCTGCAGCCATCTACTTTTCTTTCCTTGTTCTGCAGGACTTCAATCTTTTTTTCTGCAAATAAAGAGAATGATCTCCAAAAGAATAAATTCTTCAACTTAGTATGTGCATTAGTGCGTCTGTCTCTGTCTCCCTGTCTGTCTCTCTCTTCATGGGAGTGTTTTGACCCCTCTGGACTATGAACTTCTCAGGATATCGTTTTTGAGTGTACAAAATGAAATTCAATAAACTTTCAAAGAAACTAATGGCATTGAAACAGAGCTATCAATATACATTAAAAAAAAAATAACCACGTCCAAGGATACTGGGGTAAAACCCTCGTTCTTTCAGCCCGTAGGAGGTTGGCAGTTAATCTCAATTAAGAGGAACCCCTGGGGCGTGGGGAGTGGGGGGAGAAATGTGTGAAATGGAAGAGGGAAAAGGAGAAGGGAAGGATACCGCAGGAGGAGGGGGACGGAGGTGGCTGATGGGGAGATGTGTCTGAGAAAGAATGGTGCTGTGAGGGGACAGAGAGGGCGAGAAGGGAGAACAGCTGGTTGCTCAGGTACCGCTTCGGCTGCTCCCTTGAGCAGCCTTCCCTTCTGGTTAATATTCACTCCTGCTGCTAACATGATCTTTACCAGTCAGCCAGCCACTCTTTTTGGAATAGTTCCCCCCAGTACTCTATCCACGGGAGGAAATCTTCTCAAAGCCTCTAGGCCGCTCTGAGTCTAAATTTTGCCTCTCAACCCTCACAGTCTACATGACGCTTGCACAATTCCTAGGTGTGCCCTAAGACGGCGCCTCCACAGACGCTCTCCTGATTTGCAAAAGTGAATCAGGCGAGGAGACTGGACCCTGCGTGAGAGCAAGTCTCCATTCCTCTCGCCCCCGTTCTCTAAGCAGCTCTCCTCTTGTATCCCGGGTTCCAGGGTCGGGAGAACCATTGCTTGGTTCCCAGTCAGGGCTGGGGACTTGCTTTTTGGAAAAAAGGGAGGCCCTAGAAAAATGATTTCGGGGTTGAGCTGTGTGTGTTCACGGAAGAAACAGGGACAGAAGAGTCGACAACGCATTTGGAAAAGGTCTGGGCTGTGTTGATTCGGTGAACCGGAGGCGCAGCAGGGATAGGGTCAGGTGAGGGTGTTCTGTTGTGGTGAGGGTCTTTTGGGGCCCTTCCAAGGGTGTATGTGTTAGCCTAGAGAGGCGGGCCTCAAAGCGCGCAGCGCGCGTGGGAAAGTGGTTCTGGACTTGGGGACTTTCTTAGACAATACTGGTGGAAGAGGGAGAGGTTAGAGCTCTTGGAAGGAACTGGATGAGGTGAACTGAAAGATCTGGGCCTGTGGTTGTGTTAAGACTGTTAATTCCAGAGAGGAAGGGAGGGGTGTTTTGGTGCCGAATTAGGACCGCCGACTGGTCTAAGGCGCTGCGTTCCGATCGTAGTCTCCCCTGGAGTTTGGGTTTGAATTCCACTCGTTATGCTATTCCTTTGCCTCTCACTGTTGTCCCACGGCCTCGCAGCTTCCTCACTACTTGAAGAATGGGGAGCAACTGACTCAGGTCCCTGACTCCACGGACACCGATCCCTTGTCCCCCACTCACTGACCTTCATAGGCTGAGCCTCCACTTGCGTGCGTTTAGAAGAAGGACGTGTGGGGGAACTGTGGTCCATATAAGGACCAAATTTTGCCAGAGGGTAGGTACGCTGGAAGAGTAAGGCAGACACGGGCAACGGACCTGTTGAAATTTCCAAACATATAGTGTCAGATACCTACTTTCAAGGCAATCATAGGTCTTTCCCGGAGGAGGTGGTGTAGCAGTAATAGGAGAACCAGGAGGAAGAGGAGGAATGGAGAGGGTGGAGGAGAAAGAAGAAGAGAATGGGGAAAAGGAGGAGGAGGAAGATGAAAAGGAAATTTAAAAAGGAGGAGGGCGAGGAAGTCAAGAAGGACAAGTTGTAGGCTAGGGGTCCACACACGTCAAATTTTGGTTGCAAGTATTGATATGGCTAGGTCTCTGCGAAGATTAGAGACATCACATAGGAGACCTCAAATATTGCGCATGGGTGGTTCAGTGGTAGAATTCTCGCCTGCCACGCGGGAGGTCCGGGTTCGATTCCCGGCCCAGGCATTTTAGTATAACTTCTATCCCGAGGTGTCCTGCTGCTTAAGCTGACTTTTAGACAGATCCCCGCAGGCTCCAACATCTTCAGAAAGGAGAGAGCCTTTACTAGCCACAACCATCATCCCCCAGTTCCTCTCACCAACCCTTCCCCGTCCTTTCACCCCGATCCTTACCTTGCGGAGAGCAAAGAAGCCGAAGACTCTTCGGCTCATGGACAGCAAGAAAAGCCCTCCTTCCTTGGCACCTAAGGGACCAGGCTTCTGCCAAAAGTTCTTTACCGCTCTTGTTCTACACCTCACCTCACATGCTGAGCCGCGCTGCCTCGCCCCCCACTTTCCCCGCACCAGTTTGCCACCTTAGACAATTTGGACGGACTTCAAGAGGTACTTGGGGTTGGCATTTCATTAGTCTGTTTTCCTTTCTTAGTCGTCACTAGGCTAGATGGATAGGGGAAATGAGCAAGGGAAAAGGGCGCAGCTACCATTTGCTAGGGGTAAGGTAAAGTAAGTAGCAGAGCGGGAAAGATCACCCCGTTGGAGAACGGCGTAAAAGGACAAATTCCCTGACCGGGAATCGAACCCGGGCCGCGGCGGTGAGAGCGCCGAATCCTAACCACTAGACCACCAGGGACCCGCTTATCCTTCTTAACCGAGGACAACACAAGCCTCTTTTATCTTCCTTTGGGGATCCATTGGATCCATTTCTAGTCTCCCTCCAGAATACTCACTTGTGGTTCCACTGTTATACCAACTCCGCCGACCAGTACTTCTGCTCCTCTCTTATAATTCAGTCATTCCCCTAACTGTTACCACTCCTGCCTCGCTTGCACAAAGAATTTACCCAATAAACCTCCACCTACTCTATCTTTGCTGGACCCCAAACTTCTAATCCCACACCTTGCTACCTGCCACCATTCCTCCTTTTCTTCTTAGGTTCTCTTAAGCTTCCCCTTTGCTCCTGTGGATCTCTTTTCTCTTTTCAGGGTTTCTGCGGATATCTGCATGCCTTTCTTTGCAGAGCCTCATCTCTTCCTTTGACTAAGTAACAATCCATTTGGCTATAGTCTGGTTGCCTGTCTTTTCTTTTCTAGTCAGTATCAGCTGAATCGTACTAGGAGTAACTCGGAGAGAGCTTCATTGGTCCTGAGCCTTGGAAAAAGGGAGTCTCATTCTCCTGAATGTGCTCAATCATGGGAGACTCCCTCTGCAAATCCTCCCAATTGTGTCATCTGGAGGGTGTGCAACTACAAATACAAATGGGGGAAGGATGTGATGGGGCAGAATAGTTGAGGGGGGAGTTGAGGAGTTTAGACAAAACTCACCGTCCTGTCCCATTTTACAAACCCTCAGGAATGGGGGCTCCTTTCCTTCAAGTATCATTCCTATGGAGATGGCAACTAGATTTTCTTAAGCAGCACCTTTCTCCTGACTTCCAGTATCTCATCTCCACCTTCCTATTAGTCATCTTCGATGCAGAAATTCTATAGACAGCTTAAACTCACTGTGCCCAAAACTGATCTTGTGATCTTTCCCTCTCACATCTTTCTTTCCCTAACTGGACAGGATACCACCAATATCCTAGGCTCCCAGACTGCAACCTAGGTGTCAGACTATTCTTTTCACTTTCCCCTATCCCATATCCCTCCGCCTCCAAATAGCCAATAATTGTTGAGTCTAGTGTAGTTTCTCCTTCCCAACATTTCTCCCATATTCGCCCCTTTCTCAGTGACATAGTCACCACCCTCCTGCGGGGCCTCATCACCTCAATACTAGACTGATGTATTAGCCTGCTGGTTATTCTCTCTACATGGAATCCCTTGTCCAGATTTTACAGGAGGAGATGGACAGGAATGTCAGACATTGGGCAGGCCTGGCTTGAGTTGGATCTCCATCTTTGGAAGAAATGTCCTGATGATTGAGATCAAGATCCTTGATTCCCTCCAGAATAATACCTGTCATGAGGTGTAGGCCGAGCCTTGTTCAGCTTTATCTACCAAAGATTCAGCCATGAAGCTCAAATGTTGGAGAAGGAGATAGCAAACCGATCCATTATCTTTGCCAAGAAAACCCCAAATAGGGTCACGAAGAGTCGGATTCGACTGAATTAAGACTGTACTTGGTACATATTAGGCACTCTATAGTCGTTCATTTGAAGTAGATTGAAATGAAGTGGAGTATTGGCCTGCAGATGCAGCATCCAAACAGACAACTGATGCGGGGGATTCCAGAGGACATAGAAAAGCTCACCGTACATTCGGGTTGGGGAACATGCCCAGAGAGCCTCAAAGAGATGCAAAATGAAGAAAGATGCATGGCAGATGGCACGTGGAGGATGAATCCTCATACTCTGGTGTAGGAGTCAGATGAGTGGCAAAAGACAGAGGGCTGCGTAAAAAGGTGCGTTGACCGAGAAGCGAACCCGAGTCAACTGCTTAGAAAACAGCTATGCTCACCACTATACTACCAACGCCAACACGTCGTGTGCTCTCCCCGAACAAGATCCAGTGAGACCCAAATAGCTCCCCTGCTTATCTGCCAGTTGAGGCCAGACCAAGGGTTCTACCAGCGGCTCTCCAGCTCTCACTCCACACATGAACCGATGCCAGACCAGAACTCTTTTTAGCTCCTTGAGAGTCGCCCTCCATTACTCACAGCTTTCAGACCCACACGGCATTTGGGTTGGAGCCAAGGACTAGAACACTTGGCACTGGCAGTCCGGGGCCCTTCCCTCGCTGGATCAGGACAGCTGTGAGCCGCCCAGGGGCTCTCTCGCACAGAGCACTGTCTCTTGCTCTGGTTTCTTTTTGGTTCGGAGGAGAGGGATTGATTGCGCAGGAGAGGTACCAGTCGGCGCAGATTATAATGAACATGAGACAGAAACTCTCTTGAGTACCTAAGACTGGAGATGGCCCCCCGAGTGTTAACGACCTCGCCTAAAACAAGAAGCTTGCGTTTGGCGAGGCCTAGGGAAACCGCCGTAGGCTGGAGCAGCCTAAAGTCACCAAGACTTCATTTTGCCTTTGGAGAGGCTTTGGCCGCCCCGAAGTGAGTTGGAGGCTCCGAGAGAGAAGGGGATAAAGTTGGGTGTGTGCAAAAGCTTAAGTAAGCCTCCCCGGGGAATCGAACCCCGGTCTCCCGAGAGACAGGCGGGGATACTGATCACTATACTAAGGAGGACGACCTCCAGGTGTTTACACTTGTAGCCTCAAGCAGAAGCGAGCACACACTTTCTTCTTCCCACTAATCTCTGGTTTGGGGTTATTTACGTCCTGCAGCTTCGGAGCCTTACTGCTTCTTCTCCCTGATCCCCAGTCCTCACATCCACACCCCCTCCCAGACCATTTCTCAGCATCTCTTCCTCTTACCTGTTTCTTCTGGGTTTTGCATATGCTTTTCATTCACTTGCTACTGTAAAAAAAAAAAAAAAACCACAACAATTTTAGAAGGGCAGAGACAGGTGTTTTTCCAAGTATTATACATCCCCTTTCAGATGATATCTTCACCATTACGCCGTTGACTGACAGACGTAGAGAATATGAGGTTCTTCTGTTCCTCCGGTCTATTGTACCTCACAAAAACAACTCTAATGAGCACCATAGCTCAAGAACATTTGATTGGGTTAAATACAATCACTGACTCTCCTCCATCAAGGTGTGTCCCCTGCTTACCTCCCAACACTACAGGAATCCTTGGGAGACATAATCCCTTTGTTCTGGGAGGCCTCTCAGTCATTCCTCAAATTATCTGGTTTGTATATAGTTGTTTGGTTGTCATCTCCCTCATTAGACCATTAACTCCTTGGAAGCAGGAACTTTCTTTTGTTTTTATTTTATCCCCTGGGATTAGCACATTACTTGGCATATAGTAGATACGTAATGTGTGTCCGTCCTTTGTTGTCAAAGAAGACCATGCCATCAGAGAAATGATGACATGATTTGCACTTGACTTTGTTTTTGAGTGAGGGAGGGCTGTGCAGGTCACCAGCCTCACTTCTCTTCTAGACCATCTATGACCCAGGATGAGGCAATTGGGGTCAAGTGACTTGCCCAAGGTCACACAGCTAGTGAGTGTCAAGTGTCTGAGGTGAGATACTTTATACAATTTTACTGAAAGACTAACTGACACCCAAAAGATTGGATTCATCAGACTCTTTGTGTGTCTGTTGGAACAAATTCAAATAAAGCTTCTTCATGAGCCCCACTGAACAGCAGGTGTGTCCATGCACTCAACCACAACCGCATCCATCTAATCTCAGACAGGACCACAATACTCAGCCAATCAAAAAGCAGCATCACTGAGGAGGATGTGGTGCCCAAAACAATAGAAGGGATTTTCCCTAAGCAGGCACCTGCCCCAGTAATTGCAAAAGCTGTCCTTTAGGTGAACTTATGATGTAGAGAGGCTTATTTATTACAATATCATTATCATACATATATACATGCCCACCAAGGTTTTTCTGTATGCATTGTGGGTAATGGCATGCACAGTTCTCAAAGTCCCAAAGTCAGTGTCTTTTCCATTGAGTACTTTCTTCTCATTATGTGACCAAAATATTTAAACTTCATCTTCAGTATTTGACCTTCCAGTTAGCAGTGTGAATTAAAGTCTTTAAATACTGACTGATTTTATCCCTTTACTGTCCAAGGGACTCTCAAAAGTTTTCTCCATCTCCACACTTCAAAAGCTTGATTCTGCAGTGTTCAGCTTTCCTTATAGTTCAACTCTCACAGCCATATGTAGCTATTGGGGAGGGAGTAAAGAAGAGGAAAAGAAAAGGCTTCCGGTGAGTGCGGGTGGGGTGGTTTGCAAAACAAAGGAACCTAAAATAATGGTACAGTTTCTAGGTAAGAGTAGTTGCCGTGTTGTGTCAAATTCGGATATTGGGCCCTGTTCCACTAGAACTCTCTATGTGTTTACGGAGATCAGAGGTAGAGCAGAACCAAGCTCAGCTCTGATTCAGTGGTAAAATTCTCGAGTGCCACGCAGTAGCTCTTGGTTTTACTCCCGTTCCGAAGAGATGAGCTTTTTTTTTTTTTTTGCACAAGTCCACTTCTGAGTATTCAGGCTATCCTTTGGCACTTTTTGGGCAGACTGCTCCTGGCATCCCCAGGTAGGAGTAGTTTAATCTATTAAGAACATCACATCCACCTTGGCTGGCTAACCTTAGCCACCCACCAGAGACCATAAAGGGCGGGAGGCCTCAGGCTCTGGAGATGGACGAAAGCCGTCTCAGTATAAATTAAAGTACATAAATTTCCAGGGGACCTAGGCTCTCGGCTCTGGCAAACCTTGCTGTACTTCCTCCTCAGGTCAGCGCGTCCCCCTCACAAGTTATCCAGAAGAAACCTAGTATGAATATTTACTATTTCTTTTATGCCCTCGAAACGTGGCGGCTGGGCCAAGTAAAACCAGAGAGAAGACAATGGGAACCATTTGCAGATGGAGGCAGGCATCAAAACTCTTTGGTTCTGGTGGCCACCAGAAGGACAAAACATTTTCCCTGACCGGGAATCGAACCCGGGCCGCGGCGGTGAAAGCGCCGAATCCTAACCACTAGACCACCAGGGAACACACGTACAACAGATTGTCTTACTCGTTCAGTCCAATGCCGGCTTCCTACATCGCTTCTACACTCTTCTGTTACTCTTCTGTTATTCTATTTCCACTCACATCCTTTTCACTGGGTGTCCCTCATGCCTGGAACTCTCTGCCTCCTAGTTTCCCTGGCTTCCTTTAAATCTCAACTAATGCCCCACCTTCTGCAAGAAATCTTCCTCAGACTTCATTCATCTTAGTCTCTTCCCTCTGAGAATTCCCTTTGTTTATTCGGTTTATAACTCCTTTCATATATTTGTTTGTCGATCCCCTCCCCCTCCCCCTTCCCCCTCGACTGTTGACTTCTTGACATTAGGGACTTATTTTTCCCTTTCTTTGTTTCTGGAATGTTTATTCAGCACAGTGCCTGGCACATAGTAGACCATTTAGAAGTAAATGCTGGTTGCTGACTAGCACTAGAACTGACTCACAACTGCCACTTATGTCATTCTACTTTCAGAAAAGGAAAAAGAAAGCATTGATTCTTGGATGGAACATCTTTCAAAGTTTAAAAATAATATTCTTTTTGTTTGTGAATTCACAATTCACAAATAGTTTTTTGCCTATGTATGTCCTTGAATACTTGGAAAGATTCAGTGGCAATTTTGAAGTTGAAAGCATTGGAATACTCCATCTTCCAAGTGTTTTGGGATTTCTCTTAAGCAAACGAAGCTGATCCATCATTCTGATTGCTCCTTCAACTGTTCATCAGAAAAGGAAGAGCAGGAAAGACATTCTAGAAGATTGTGAAAACTCCTAGATTCACTAAAATTCTTCTTCATTCTTATTTGAACCTCTAGCACCCACACTCCCTCTTTTCATACTCTCTCCCTTCCATCCCAATTCTCGTAATTTTTTTGTGACTCCCAAGTCTTTTTTGAATTAATTTATTTTTACTTTTCAACATTTACTGACTTCCAAGTCTTGACACTAAGATTGTATGGTTGAAAAGAATGCCATCAACTTCCCTTAAATCCTTATTCACCATTTCCTCATCTCCTGTTATCTTAGTTTCACCATGCCAAGTCCTTCCTAGCACTGCCTTTACCCCCTAAACTTCTATAAAGATCCCAATCTGTACCTCCCCCGCCTCCAAAGGTGGTCATTTTCTGTCCCTCTTAAGTCTCAAACTGATTCCACAACATATTTATGATATCGCAGAAGTCCTTTGTCCCCTACTGCAGCCTCATTGTGATTTTATTCCTTAAAGATTGTTCCTTTATCGAACGTTCTACTCCTGTTGTGTCAAATTTTCTCTCCACGGACTTCCTGCACCCCCTGAAGAATCCTCTCCCCTACAGAGCAGCTCAGTCTAACTTTATGGAAATCATCCCATCAGCCAGCTCCTTCTATAACTCCTCACTCCATATCTAAAAATCTTCCTTTTCCTGCTTTCTTCCATTCTATCTTACTTTGTTCCATTCTCTGATGGATGACTATTTGATCCCCTCTCCTGCGGTCTCCTCTGAGACCTTTCTCCCTCCGTCCATGTCTTTAATCTTCAATCTCTCCACAAACAACTTCTCCCTGATTTAATTTTTAACCTTACCCTGACAGACCTCCTTCACTGTTAAGCAAACTTCTCTTGACCCTGCCATTCCATTAATCTATGATATTGTACCTCTTTTCCCCTTTCACAGCCAGATTCTTTGCCAGCATGATCTAGTCGAGTTTCTTCTATTTCCCGAGCTCTCACTCACTTTGGAATCCCATTATAATCCCTTACCAGGATCCAAACTACACTTTCTGGAGCCACTAAGGACCTCTTAACTGAGTATTCAATCAACTAAAGGTCTTTTGCCTCATTCTACCTGAAATGGGGATCTCTATGCCACGACCCATCTAAACTGATTCTCCTTTATTGCTCTCTAGGAGCCTGTAATTTGTCTCTGTCAGAATCTGTCCCTTTTTCTCTGTCTCTCTCTGATTTGTTGTCTTTCAGCCTGACTCTCCTTCTTTCTCATTCTGTCTTTGTGTCTTTCTTGTCTCTCTGTCTGTGACTTTCCATATCTATCCCTTGCTTCCTGTAGACACAGTCACCACATTACCGCATTTGTCATAGGTTTTGCCAAGGCATATTCTTCCTCCAATTAGTCCCCTAAGTTTGGGCATGCCCTTCACCTAGGCTCTAGGCTTAGCCTTCTTTCTTTGGTGATTTCAACATTTCTCATGGATCCCATATTATTTTAATACAGATTGCAGATGACTCCTAAATACAGCAGTCTAGACTTAATCTCTTCTAAAATCCAGTGTTTTTTTTTTTAACCACCTATTACACAAAATCTCTGTCTGGACTTTCTCATGGCATCTTAAACTGAGCTCATTCCACTTTCTTTGAAGCCCAGCCCTTCTCTAAGCTTCTCCATTTCTGTCCATGGAACTATTTCCCTTAGGATCATCCAAATTCACATCCTTGGAGTCATCCTTGACTTTTCCCCTTTCCTCAATTCTTATGGGACCAACTATTTACCAGCTCTCACCTACCCCATCTCCATTACATCTGTCCCATTCTATGCATGGAGGAACCCCTGCCAAGACTCATATTGAAGGTCTCCTAGTATCTTGCCTAGACTATAGCAATAGTCTCAAAACTGACTTCATTCTCTTCTCCTATTTATTGTATTTATTTATTGCTGCTTCATGGATATTGCTAAAACACAGACTTCACCACATAATGAATCATGTCACCTCTCTGTCTCTGTCTCTGTCTGTCTCTGTCTCTCTGTCTCTGTCTCTCTGTCTCTGTCTCTGTCTCTCTGTGTCTCTGTCTCTGTCTCTGTCTCTCTCTCTCTGTCTCTCTGTCTCTCTCTCTTATACACACACACACACTCACCAAGAACATACCAGACATCACTCAGTGATCTTCAGGACCTCCATATTGATGCTGAGATAAAATACTGAATCCTTACCCTGGCCTTGGAATCCCTTTCCAGTAGGACTCCCATCTCTCTTTCTGGTTCCTATCCTCCCCTCTCTCTCTCCCTCCTCCCCCCCAACTCTCCATTGCTGTCAAACTGACTTGATTTTTGTTCCCCACGGACCACATTCGCAGCTGGGCCTCTCAGGCACTGCATATGGGGTTCTCACCTAAAACCGAGAGTTTCTGCGTCTCTCTCTCACACACTCAGATGGGAAAGATCCCTACCCTCAAAGCTCCCCTCAGGTTTGACCTACTTGCTACAAGGGGCCACGCGTTGTTTTAGAGCTGGAAATATCCTTAGAAGCCAAAGATCGTCATCCTCCCTCCCTTTGGAAATAGAGAAAGTGAGGCTCAGACATGTTAAGTGTCTTGCCCAAAATTACTGCCCGCTAATAAGCGTCTGAGGAAGGCTTGGAACTCAGTGCTTCCGGACTCCAAGTCCAGGAGCCTCATCTCCCACTCCCCAGACCATTTTTTAATCACTTTCTCCGTCTTGACAGTATCTTATCTTACTTTTTACATATGCTTGCTTTCACGAATTCTTGTAGTTTGTATGACAAAAAGGCATAGACAGTCACCTTGCGGGGAAGTAGAGGGTACAGGAGGGGTCAGCCAGGTGAGGGTGGTTTGCTGTGACGTGGCTCTTTGGGTCCCGCAGTGGGATGTTGGAGAAGGGTGCCCCAGAGAGGCCGGGGGGAAGGCTAGCAAAGTGTACGAAGAGTGGTTCTCGACATGTGGACTTACTTGGACGTTGCTGATGCCAGTATGAGAAGAGAAGGACTTGGAGAAAGCGAAGTCTTGGAAGGATCTAGGTGAAATGAACTGAAGATTTGAACTCATGGTATTGTTGAGACTCCGGCCGGAAGTATAGAGGGAGGGAGAACTTTTGGGGCGGGTTCGGGATGGCCGAGTGGTCTAAGGCGCTGGGTTCTGGTTACAGTCTCTTCTGGAGCAGCTGGTTCGAATCCCACTCCTGAGAAGTTTGCCAAGTACCTTGGGTTTACGCCTTCCCCCAGTCCCTTGAATCGCGGAGCCGCACAACGCGATAAGAGTTAAGACCAAGTTTGTGTTCCTTTTTTTCCCCTGAGAGGAGAGAAATGACCAGGCTTCACACCTCTTTCAATCCTGCCTACCAATACAGATTCAGATATTTATCTTCGTGCCGTTTACTCGATTTTCCCGGGGGAACGGAAAATGTAGGAGCAATAGAGGAAGGACAAGGAAAAAGAGTGCGTGGCAGGAGAAAGACGGAGAGGAAGTAGGGGAAAGGGTAGGAATGGCAAGGATGCTAAGGAGAACGGCAATATTTCTAGAGCAGAATGAACACATTTTTGTGCCCAATTTTGGGCACCGAACCTGCGCCACCAAAAGCGTGTTCATCCAGATTAGAAGTAGAGAGGAAAACCTCACCTTTCTTAATAGCGTATGGTGGTTCAGTGGTAGAATTCTCGCCTGCCACGCGGGAGGCCTGGGTTCGATTCCCGGCCCATGCACGTTTACTCTTCATAAAAGTGCTCCTAAGGACTCTCGCCACTCCTGGACAGGACCCTTTTGGACTACAAAGGGGACTGGACTCTCACATTCCCAGGATAAAGCACCAACCATGGTTAAAACTACTTTCCACACCTTGGCGCTCTTCTTGTGTGTGATACCCCTTCCTTACTTTAGGAGCGCAGAGAAATACTTAATTCTTGGGCCCTAGGGCAGCAGAGAAAGCGGTCCAGGTCAAGATAGACCTACAGGCTTCCAGAGCGCCTCGATGCCTATGGCCTATGGCAAAAATGAATCTCGGTCCTCCCTCCGCCCCCTCCTTACGCCCTGCCTCCAATCTTACTTCCCGGAGGCTAGGCTGCTTCCGCCCTCCCTACGGTCCGAGTTTTCCAAACTGACTGTGAAGTTGAGTAGAATGGAGTCGCCACTCTAGTTTTCTATCTGTCCTCGAAACCTGGGTACTTCGCCCAAGGAAATGAAGCCATACAAAAGGGGAGTAGGAGGCAGCAGAACCAGGAAGAAAGGAAAATGATGATTCCTTGACCGGGAATCAAACCAGGCTGCGAATCCAGGGATCACCGCTTTGATCAGCCCAAAAACTCACCTCCTATACATTTCCCCTATACTGTTCAACTTCCTTTAGGAATTCTTTGGATCCACATTTGACCACTGTCTCTCATTGATCTCACCCTGGCCAATCTACTGGGCGCTTCCAACAGACCCAACCTACCCTTCGGCCCCCTCCCACACTCTGGTCCATCCCCTTAAATGCTACTACCTGCTCGCCTTGCCTAAACAAAGCACCTAAATAAGAACAATAAAAACGCATAATCCAAAACCCTATTTCCCCAGTCACTTTTCCCAGACCAAACCTTTCCGCATTCCACAGCTTGCAGCCTATCGTTCTTTCACATTTCATTCATCGGGCGGCTTAGTGGCCTCTTTACTCCATGCTTTCTCTTCAGGGCATCGGAGTATATACCTCGATGCCTTTGCACAACCTTTTCTTCTGCCTTTGCCTCTGCTCTGGCTTGTTGTTTCTTTTGTTTCCTAATCAGTTATCAACTCCACCAGTGTGACAGGAATAACTTAGAGAGTTCGGTTTGGCCCGGAGCTCTGGAAGGAGGGAGACTTGAACATTAGGAGAGGAGTCTTGCTCTCCTGAATATACTCAACCGTGAGAGAATCCACCTCCAGACCCTCCAAGTTCTTTCTTACTGTTCTACATTCTAGAGCATGTGCAACTACAAATATGAACTCTTTGCAGGGCAAGGCGAGGAGCGTAGGCAAAGAGAGCTTTTCGAAGTAGAATCCCCATAGAATCTTAATCTCACTATATCCAAAACTGATCTTATGATCCTTCACCTCAAATCCTCCCCTTTCCCTAACTGTAGAACGTACCACCAGTTTCCCAGACACCTAATCTGGTAATCTAGGTGACATCTTAGACTCTTCACTTTCTCCCAATTTTCCCCACCTCTCCCATAGTCAATCAACTGTCCAGTGCGCTCATTTCTACCTTCCTAACATTTTTCCTATTTGCCTGCTAATTGGTTTCCCTGCTTTAGTTCTCTCTCCATTCCAATCCAGCCTCCTCTACACTTTTAAATTGATCCACCTAAAACCAAGGTCTGACTATCGCTGTTCTATTCATTTAGTGAAGTCCAGCGGTTGCCTATGGCTTCGAGTATCACAGTCCTCCGCTTTTTTTTTTTAATTTTAATTTTTAATTTTTTTAACACAGTTTATAATAGATAAAACAATTCAAACTTTTGGTCAGGTGATACTTCTTTTTAAGGCATTTACAATATGGACCACAAAAGAATTTTTTTAAAAACATTAACCAACTGAGACACAAATAATATTTAAGTTGCTAACTTCACAAACTCTTGACCTAATTGTCTCCACAGTATTGCTAAGAATTAAAGGACCCTAACTTGTTGTTGCTCTAAAGTCCTATGCCTAATAGCTTAATTTTAGATTTAACCTCGGATGTTCTCCTACCAATAATCTATAATTGAATAGATCTGGTATTAAGCTTGCAAACCTTTTGACTATAGGACATTGCCACCAAGAGTAGGGACATGGTGGGGATACAATATCTCCCCACCTTCATGTCAGTTCCAGGCAGGATTAGATTACTTGCATTCAGTCAGGCTTAAGGTCTGCCAGGTGTCAGTGGAGAAACTGAGTCAGGAGAATCCTATCTCAGCCCAGGCTGAACCACTCTCCCACCCTTCCCATGAGATCACCTTTTGCAGTTCATACCAGAATCTCACCAGCTTACTGACATCATAGGTTGGAGGCTCAGATCACCTTTCTTGCTACCTATACCTGGAGTTAGACTCAGAAGAACAGTCACTTAATAGTCCCATAGCATCTAAAAAATGGCAAATTCCAATAACCAGGTTTCAAATATGATTATAATTTTACTCTGGCTAAGGAACATCTTTTGAGGCAAGTCTTAAGTGGCTTACATGTTTTTCTATACATGTTCTAGTTCCTGATTAAATAGCAATCATAAAATCAAATTTACCATTAAAACCTTAACTTTTCTATCAATGCCAAATTTTACCTGAGGCTACCTTCCTCTAGGAAATTTAGACTGAAATTCTTTTCCCCAAACTAAAGATGTCATTGATTTATTCTCAGTAACTAATTCAGTCAATTGTTTTAGTACTAATTGCTTTTACCTCACTTTGTAACATGTCCAATTTTTCTCCCCATCGCTCCCCTCCCCCTGCTTCCTAATACCTTGTATTCTGATAACTCCTTCCCTCTATGTACCCTCCCTTCTATCACACCCCACCCTTCCCTTATCCCCATCTTCCCTCTTTTCTTGTAGGGCAAGATAAATTTCTATACTCCATTCCCTGTAGTTCTTATTTCCCGATTATATGCAATAAAAATTTTCCACATTCATTTCTAATACTTAGAATTCCAACTTCTCTCCCTCCCCCACCCCTCCCCAGCCCCAATGAGAAGGGAAGCAATTCAATACATACTAAATATGTGTTCTTTTGCAAAAGACTTCCATAATAATCATGTTGTGTAGTACTAATTATATTTCCCTCTGTCCTACTCTATTCCCCCTTATTTTTATTATCCTACAATTGACCTTGTCCCTTCTCAAAAGTGCTTATTTCTAGTGACCCCCTTCTTCCATTTGCCCTTCCTTCTAAAAATCCCCTCACCCCACTTGTCACCTCCTCTCCTGCTTTCCTGTGGTGTGATATAAATTTTCATATCAAATTTAGTGAACGTGTTATTCTCTCCTTCAGCCACATGTGGAGAGAGTAGCTTTATTTTTCCCCCCTCTCTCTTTCTCCCTTATCTCCTCCTTTGAATAAGATTTTTCTTATCTCTTTTATGAGTTATACCTTGTCTCCTCCCATTTCTCGCTTTCTCTTCCCAGAATTTTCCTCTTTCACTCCTTAATTTTTTATTTCATTTTATTTTATTTTTGCGTGTGGATATCATCTCTTCTGATATAATACACCCTGCATTCTCTATCTATCTATGTGTATAGTGTGTGTGTGTGTGTGTGAGTGTGTGTGTGTATAATCTCTCCATCTACCCAAATAGAGAAAAGATTCAAGAGTTAAAAATATTTTCTTTCCATGTAGTAATGTAAACAGTTCAGCTTTAGAGAGTCTTTTATGATTTTTCTTTCCTGTTTACCTTTACATGTTTCTTTTGATTCTTGTCTTGGAAAGTCAATTTTCTCTATACAGATCTGGTCTTTTCCTCAACATGAATGACTGAAAGTTGTATATATCATTGAATAACCATTTTTTCCCTTGAAGTATTATACTCAGATTTGCTGGGTAGGTGATTCTTGGTTTCAATCCCAGTTCCTTTGACTTCTGAAATATCTCATTCCAAGCCCTTCGATCCCTTAATGTTGAAGCTGCCAGATCCTGTGTTATCCTGATTGTATTTCCACAGGACTCAAATTGTTTCTTTCTAGATGCTTGCAGTATTTTCTTCTTAATCTAGGAACTCTGAAATTTGGCCACAATATTCCTAAGAGTTTCTCTGTTAGGGTCTTTTTCAGGAGGTGATCGGTGAATTCTTTCAATATTTATTTTGCCCTCTGATTCTAGAACATCAGGGCAGTTTTCCTTGATAATTTCATGGAAGATGATGTTTAGGCTCTTTTTTTTGATCATGGCTTTCAGGTAGTCCTATAATTTTTAAATTATTTCTCCTGGATCTATTTTCCAGATCAGTTGTTTTTCCAATGAGTTATTTCACATTATCTTCTACTTTTTAACATTTTTGGTTTTGTTTACTAACTGCTTGGTTTAACTCAAAGTCATTCGTTTTCTTGAACTCAATTATCTCTTTCAACGAATTTCTGTGAGCTTTTGAACCTTCTCCTCCATTTCACTAATTCTATTTTTTAAAACCTCCTTCTCCTTGTTAGCTTTTTGGACCTCTTTTTCCAATTGAATTAGCCTCTTTTTAAAGTTGTTATTTTCCTCAGCATTTTTTTGGTTCTCCTTCAGTAAGCTGATAACTTGTTTTTTTAAGGTTTTCTATTGCCTGAGCCCAGTTTAAGTTCCCTTTGGAGGTAGAGACCTTGACTTCCTCTGACAGTATACCTTGTTCTTCCTCATCCGAAAGGATTGGGGAAGACGCCTGTTCCCCAAGAAAGTAACCTTCTATGGTCTTATTTTTTTCCCTTTTTTTGGGCATTTTTCCAGCCAGTTACTTGACTTGTGAGTTTCCTCTCCACAACCACCTTGCCTCCAGTTCTGCCAAGCCAGCACTGGGGGCTGAGATTCAAATGAGCAGCTCCCAAGCCTCAGGGGCTTTCGGCAGGGGTGGGGCTGCTATTCTGTGTGAGATTAAGATCAGCTGCTTAGGCAGGGGCAGGGCCACCACACAGGGGTCAGTTCCCTCAGGGGCTTTCTGATGAGACCTTCAACAATGGATTCAGGCTACTGCCAGCTTTGGAAGCTCTGTCTGCTGCTGTCTCTACTCCTGCCTCTACAACAGATTCAGGATTGAATACGGCCCTAGCTAAAGATGGCCTTTAACAGGTCTCAGTTTGACTGAGGCAGTGCCCATTAATGTTATTATGAGGCAAAGAATGCCCTCTTTACCACGGGAATGCTGCACGATTCTCTGTCCTGGGGATGCAAGAGCGTTAGCTGTTTTAGCTGTCCAAAAACAGCCGAGGAACTCCCAAAGTCCTCAGGGGAATTAATGAGCTTTAAAAGGTTCAGAATGCATGAGCCGGGAATCGAACCCGGGCCTCCCGCGTGGCAGGCGAGAATTCTACCACTGAACCACCCATGCAGTAGGCCATCTGTTTGCCCTTTCCGCTTCAGATCTTGGTGAATTCATGAATTCACTGGGTTTGTAGGTAGTTCAGGTCCTGCGCCAAAAAGAAAAGAAATTCGCTCATGCCAATCTAACACTTTTGATTTTCTTGCCCTCCTCTCTACTAACCCTTTTCTTTTTTCTCCTCCTACATACTCCTTCGCTTTTCTTTGTCCTCCTCTTTGTCTTCCTCCTTCTACTACTTACATTTCTTCCTCCTGGAAAGTCGGAGGAATGGCCTGAAGGAAACAATATTGGTGGAGAGGGTCGAAGGAGTTATGATGTAAAAGTGTGCATCTCTCGTCCAATCTACCCTTCTTCAAAAATCCAACTGGGTCCTCAGACCCCGCTGGCTCCTCATACAAACGAAAACTTATTCGATCCCTCATAGGCAGGGAGAAAAAAAGATGATGTCAGAGAAGTCAAGGGCCTAGGCAGGCCACTCTCTCTGCTTCTTGTAGCACACAACAGGCTGAGTATCTGGCAGAAATGATAAAAGCCTTGCCCTGGCTGACGACTATGACAATGAGAACGGCTGCCAAGGAGCCAAGAGAAACTGGGCTGGCCTTAGTTCACGTCTGGAGTGAGCTAGTCCTCCACCGCGTATAGACGCGGGCATGCCACTTGTGCTGGCCCCAACTGGCACATCAGCCCGTGAACAGCCTGGATCTCCCAGAACCCTGACAGAGATCGCTTTTCTTGTCACCTTGCGTTGGTGGTATAGTGGTGAGCATAGCTGCCTTCCAAGCAGTTGACCCGGGTTCGATTCCCGGCCAACGCAGCTTTTTTTACACCACTCTTTTCCTTTGCCACATCTCATCACCCTACACACTAGTATGAATGACTTTTGCGCCTGCTCTCTGCGATGCCCCCTACTTGATTATTCGGCTCCTTGGAGGCCTCTGAGAGTGTTTCCCAGCCTGGGAATGGGAGCCGCCCACTCATCCTATGTCCTCTTTCATCCTCCGGATCTTTCCCGCTATCAGGCTGGATGCCGCATTTAGAACCCCAAACTCCGCCTCAACTCATTTCACTTCACTTGAGCTGAAATTGAATGCCTGTTCTTTGCAAAGCACCAAATTAGTTATCAAGGTGTTTGGAAGACGAACAGGAAAGAGTGACCTTCCAGTTCAAAGAAGCTTCATGCTGGAGGGCAGCATGGAATAGAACGCATACGTGAACAACTACAAAGGGTCTGGAATCTCATCCATCAGAACATTCCTTCCAAAGATCGAGATCCGGGCTTACCCCTTCCTGTCCCTCTCCTGCAATAAGATTTCAACCGGATTCCTATGCAAACTGGATTTCTCATACTTTTCTCTGCTGGATCCAACTCCTTGTTCATTTTCAGTGAAATTGACAACACAAATGAAAGAACGAAACGTAAATACGGGTTGGTTTTTTTGTTTTGTTTTGTTTTGTTTTTGCATCTACGTATGTTCATGTTTGGTCTGTACCACCCTCAAATGGCAGCAAGGACCCTGTGAGTCCATACTTTTGGGTGCGAGTCAGTCTGTCAGTCAACAAAATAGACTTGTGCCTACAATGTGCTAAGAGCCGTAGATGCAAAGAAAGGCAAAAGAAAATCTCTGCTCCCAAGAAACAGTCTGATAAGGAGGTAGCTGTTTAATAAGGGAGACAAGATGCAAACAATTACGTACAAATGAGATAATCTGAGGTGGGGAGTCCAGAAGCAAAGGGTTTTCCGTGGCTACCTCCTCCAAACAGTTTTATAGAATTTGGAGATAAGTAGGGGAGACACCTTGGTGGAGGGCAGTCAGTATTACAGTTCTACCAAATCAAACATTATTGGTATGTGGTCGCTACTGTAGTTCTTGTTGTAAATTCAACAGACATTACAAACAAGCTTCTCTTATTCCACACCTTTTTTGTCAATGGTATGATAGTGAAGCTATCTAATGGGGATATCACTTGTGAAAACCTTTCTGTGCCCTTCTAATACAACAAAATATTCAGGAGCAAGGAAGAGCATGTGCAAAAACCATAAGAGGTAATATCAATAAGGAGAAAGTATTGGGAAATTATCTGAAATACCAGGCAGCATGCGGGAGATGAGGCAGTGAGGTACTGTCGTAGATAGGCCAGTGAATTTGGAGTGAAAAAGCCCTGAATTGTCATCTCTCCTTGGCATTTAATAGCTGAGGTAATCCTAAGCAAAGTAATAACCTAAGTCTTTTTCCTTATCTCTAAAGTGATGGGGTAGGCTAAGGAGAGTGAGAATCGTTGCAGTCTAAGAATGCTACTCAACCCTAAATTTAAGATTGTAGCAAGTCAGTGGCATCTGAGCTGAACTTTGAAAGCACTTTGGGATTCATCCCATCTGAGACAAGGGGGGGTGATCAAAAATCATGGAAGGCCAGAGGTGGGAATCATTTATGCTGTGCCTGAGAGGGTCATATTTGAATGTGACCCATGAAGAACTAACAAGCTAGTGTGACAGCAATGGAGCTTGTGGGAAGGGGAGCTATTCCGGGGAGAGGAGGTAGAGGATGTATAGTTAGGTTGTTCTACCCCTAGGAAGGCGATACAAGGTGTAATGATGGTGGCAGGGTGTACTAAGCCTGGGCTGGGATTTGGCAAGGAGTAACTGTTTAGGACAAAAGGAGGTAGGGAAATGGAGGAGAAGGATTTAAGGGCGGTTTATGACATATTTTGAAGTATTCAACCTTAGCGTTAAGACAAGGCAAGGAAAAGATGTGGAAATAAGAATGGAAGGGAGAGGGTGTGGGAGGAGGAGGGGTGGAGTAGGGAGGGATCCTAGAGGTGGAAATATGACTGAAGAAATATTTTAAGGGATCTGAGAGTTTTCATGGTCACACAGCAGATCCTCCCTACTCTGTGTTTTTTGGTGAGAAGTTGGAAGGGCTGTCAGAATAATGATTCAACCTCATTTGCTTAGAAGAACAAACTCCCAACAAGAACTCGGGAGACAGGGAATTACAATGTCTGCTCCACATCAAGCATATCCGTTAAACTTCCCAAGATAACAAAAGCACGTAAAGAGAAAAGCTACATGAAATACATGAAAGTATCCCAGTTTATAAAGAGTTTTTCTTTTCTGCTTGTGGAAATGGCAATTGGGAAGAGTCAATCAATCAACTAACATTTGTTAAGCATTTACTACTATGTGCCAGGCACTGTATTAAATACTCTGGATACAAAGAAAAGAGAGGTAGGATGAGGGGAGGGTGGAACCACTTCTGGCTTCTGCTCAATGCTGGAGACTATCTGCAAAGAACCTCGAACAATCAAGATATATATATTGAATAAATTGGGTAGTGGTCTCAGAGGGAGTCCCCACTCCTAAAATTAAGGAGTAGGGATAAGGAAAGCTTTAAGCAAAATGTGGGACTTCAGCTGAAACTTACAGGAAGTTGTGAGGAAGAGAGTTCTAGGCATGGAAAACTCCCAGTGAACGAGTTGAGAGCAGAGAAGGTGGAGATATGAAAGATAAAGATGTAAGAAGGAGCTAGGTTATGAGGGACTTTAAAAACAGAGGACTAAGAGGAGCCAAGATGGCAGAGTAGAAAGATGCACAGACACTCAGCCCTTACCCCACAGCCCATAAAATACCTGTAAAGAAGAACTCTCAACAAATTCTAGAGCAGCAGAAGCCACAGAACAAAGGAGCAGAGAAGATTTCTGTCCCAGAGAGACCTGAAAGACCAACAGCAAAGGTCTGTGGCACACTGAACAGGGAGCAGAGCCCAGCCCTGCCTTGGCCATGCTGCACCGAGAGGAGCATATCCAAGCAGGCTTCAGGGACAGAACCTCCAGCAGCATAGCAGATCCCTCAACCCTCAATCTGTATCTCATCACCGGACCCAGATGGCTCCGGAGAAGTGAGGGTGGTGACTTTGCACAACCGTCCTCACTTAAATGCAAGTCACATGCATGCCATGGCATCAACTCCCTGGTCTCGCAGTCCTTTTCAAGGAAGAAGGACAAATAACAATCCTCTGCAGTCTATTTGCCAGCCAGCCTTCATTCACTTGAGGAGCCCAGAGAACATCTGGGTGTTCCATCTCTTGGACAGCTAGGGAAGACCCTCCTCTGGCAAAAGTTTACCATTGCCCACCTCGATCTGGCCTTTCTCCCTGACGCTCCATCTCCAACTCCGTCCTGAGTTTTCCAAACGGACAGTGAAGGGATCGGAATGCACCCCTGAGATGGGCTCCATTCTACTCTAATTTTTCACCTGCCTTAGGGACTTGGCGGAGGGCAGGGAAAATTAAGCATTTTGTGAATGGGAAATTAATATGCGTAACCGTGAGAGAATACACTTCCAGACGCTCCGAGTTCTGTTTTTACCGTTCTTCATACTGTAGCATATTCAGTTACAAATGCAAGCTGTATCAGAGAAGATTGGCAAAGCCGAGTGTTCTGTCCCACTACGCAAACTCCAAGGCTGGGTGCTCTTTCTCGTCTCCACGTATAAGATTTCCTTGGTGAACTCTTCAGCTCTCCTTGCTTAAATAACCATCCCCATGCAGATGACCCGCAGATTTACTCATACAGCACTAGCCTCTCGCTGACTTCCAATCTCTTACTTCAACTATCTATTATGCATCTTCGAAGTAGAAGTCCTAGAGACATTTTAACTTCACCATGTCCAAAACTGATCTCATGATCTTTCCCCTCAAACTTTTCCCACTTCCTACTTGTAGAGGGATACAACCAATTTCCCAGTCACCCAGGCTGGTAACATGCCATCCTAGACTCTTCATTCTCTCTCCCTTAATTCCTTTCCCTCTTCCCCTCCCCACCATAGGCAATCACTTGTCCAGTTCAGTAAAGGACCAGACTTGTACATACACACTGTACAAAAAAAATGTATTCACATTTTGTTCCTTTGTTTTCTAGTTAGTGCACTGAAAATGGACAAGGAGTTGGACATGGGATGGAAAATCAAGAGGAAATCAAGTTGCATTAGATAGCTTGTTGAAATCTTTTTGGAAGAGATGGACAGAAATGCTAAAAGCTGAACAGGCCGGGCTTAAATTGGATCTCCATCTTTGGAAGGAATGTCTTGATGGATGAAGTTCCAGATCTGCTGTAGTGAATGAGTGTAATAGTCAAAGGTAGGAAATCTGCTGCCTCGAGGCCACATGTGGCTCTCCAGGTCCTGAAGTTTGGCCATATTTGTTCCGTGAAGTTTGGATTCAGTCAAAAGACGGAACTTCAGGACCTAGGGGGCCACATGCCCTGGAGGCAGCAGGTTCCCCAGGCCTGGAAGTTCAGTTCCACCTTTGGCCTTCTCCAGTACAAAACTTTCTTTGAAAGAGAAGTTAGGGCCTCCTCGTTAACCTTCCAAAGATGAAGCCGTATGGTGAGTGACCTTGTTCTGATTAGATAGTATCTCTGTTGTAACTCTTCTGAAGTGAAGTTTCGACCTGCAGATCCAGCATCCAGCGGAACGAATCAGAAAATGAGAAAGAACAGAGCTAGAGGACTGCTCCCACACGCCCTCGCCCGTGGCGTGGCTGCCGCTCCGAATGCACCCTCAGGCTGGGTAGCCAGAGCCCGCCAGTTTGGGGACCTGGAATCAACGAGGAAGGCTCTCCAAGACCGAGCACACGCGTCTCTTGGACCAAAGCCCAAGATAGCTCCCGAACCCGTCCACCACTCCTGGGGCTTGGGTTGCCACAGCTTTTGTGTCCCCTCCTCCACCCTCCCCACCCGGATCCTGTCCCAATCTTCCAAACCCCTGCCTGTGCCCTCGCGGTCCTCCGCTTGCCCCTGCCACAGAGTTTAGAGCTCACTTTCGCCAGTTGCTTCTGCATGTTGCTGGTGTGTGAGTGGAACTGAGTCTTGGGATGTAGACTGCGTTCTATATCAGGTGCGCTCCTTGGAGCCAGGGGCTGGGCCGCTGCTTTTGGTCATCCCCAGGCTCCTCTAGGACTGGAGCAAACATTTAGTGAGCAGCCCACAGGTTTCCTCTGCGGAGGTTGGATCCCGAGCTCTTGCTTGGGCTTCCTTTTAGGTCGGAGGTGAGGAATTGGGCGAGAGGGGGACCTCGCGGCCGCTGCTACAATAAGTGTCAAAGAAACCCTTGGGCTCCAGAGGCTGTGGGAGGGCCGACGAGCAGGCCAGCAGGCTGCGGTCAGAAAGTTTACCTTTAGATAGCTCTCTTCGGAGATTCTAAGGGTGGCTATTAGCCTCTTAATATCACAAAGGCGTCTTCTGCTCTGGGAGAGACTTCGGCTCTTAAGGAGCAAGGACTATTGTCCCGCCCCCGGACCCCCTTCATCCCTTTTCTGCAATCACGTCTGTTGTTCCTTCTCTACGACTTAGATCGTTTTCCAGTATTAAAGAGATGGCTCTCGAAAGGAAGGAATTCTTTACCTGGTGTGTGCGTATATGTGACTGAGTATGTGCCTATGTGTATCTATGTGTTTGACACCTCTGGATGTCTGCTGTAGCATTCTCAGATAACATTTTGTCCTTAATAGTATTTTATTTTCTTCAAATTATATGTAAAGATAGTTTTCAACGTTCACTTTTATAAGACTGAGTTCCAATTTTTTTCTCTCTCCCTCTCCTCTTCCCTCCCCAAGACTGCATGTAATCTGATACAGGTTATACATGTACAATCATATCAATCATATTTCCACATTACTCATGTTGTGGAAGAAGAATCGGAACAAAGGGGGAAAACCGTGAAAAAGAAAAAAAAGAAAATAGTGTGCTTTGATCTGCAGTCAGACTCTTCAGTTCTTTCTCTGGATGTGTATAGCATATTCCATCTTGAGTGTTTGGGAATTGTCTTAGATCATTGTATTGTTGAGAAGAGCTAAGTCTATCAGAGTTGGTCATCACACAGTGTGTCTGTTACTGTGTACAATGTTATCCTGGTTCTACTCACTTCACTTGGCATGAGTTCGTGTAACTCTTTACAGGTTTTTCTGAAATCTGCCTGCTCATCATTTCTTACAGAACAACACTATTCCATTACATTCATATACCATAACTTGTTCACCATTCTCCAACTAAGGGGTATCTCCTCAATTACCAATTCTTTGCCACCACAAAAAGATCTGCTATAAATATTTTTATACAGGTGGGTCCTTTTCCCTTTTTTATGATCTCTTTGGGATATAGACCTAGTAATAGTATTACTCCATCAAAGGGTATGCATAGTTTTATAGCTCTATGGGCATAGTTCCAAATTGCTCTCCAAAATAGTTGGGCAGACAACATTTTTGAATTTATAAAATGAAATCCAGTAAATTACCAACAAAACCGATTTTTATTGAAATAGCTATTTTTTTCAAAAGAAATTATATTTAAGGACTTTAGGTTAAAAATCTTTGTCCTTTCTGGATACCCTCCAGGAGGCTGGTCACTGCTCTCTATCAAGAAGGCGTCAAAGGCACATATGGAATGGGGTGGAGCAGAAGAGGGAATAGCAAGGAGGAGATAGTGGAAGAGGAGAAGGAGAAGCCAGAGGAAGGTGCTGATGGAGAGATATGGGTACAGTGGGGTCATGAGGAAGCAGCTCCTTGAGGTTGATGGGTGACATCTTTTTTTGCTTGTTTGTTTAGATCTGACTTAGTAAGGAAAGTGTTTTGTAATTGTGCTCATATAGTTCCAGGGTTTTTCTTGTCAGGTAGACTTCCAAGAATTTTATATTGTCTATCGTTATTTCAAATGGATTTGTCTGTCTTTTGCTGCTGGACTTTGTATATAGAAATGCTGATGATTTACATGGATTTGTATTATATCCTGCAATTTTGCTGACATTGTTCATTATTTCAACTTGTTTTTTACTTGATTTTCTAGGATTTTTTAAGTATACCCTCACATCATCTGCAAAGAGTGATATTTTTCTTTCCTTATTGCCTATTCTAATTCCTTCTTTCTTTTTCTTCTCTTATTGCTATATATAGCCAGTATTTCTAGTACAATATTGAAAAACAGTGGTGATAATGGGCATCCTTGCTTCACCTCTCTTCTTATGTATCAGGAAGACTTCTAACTTATCCCAGCTATAAATAATACTTGTTGATGCTTTTAGCAAGGTACTACTTATCATTTTAAGGAAAATTCCATCTACTCCTATGGTTTCTAGCATTTTTTTTAAAAATAGGAATAAGTGTTGTATTTTGTCAAAAGCTTTTTCTGCATCTATTGAGACAATCATATGATTTCTGTTGGTTTTGTTACTGATATGGTCAAATATGCTGAAAGTTTTCTTAATATTGAACCAGCCCTGTCTTCCTGATATAAATCCATCTGGTCACAGTGCATGATCTTTGTGATATGCTGCTCTATTCTCCTTGCTAGCGTTTCATTTACAATTTTTGCATCAATATTCATTGGGGAAATTGGTCTATAGTTTTCTTCCTCTGTTTTTGACCTTTCTTGTTTAGGTGTCAGCATCATATTTGTGTCATAAAAGGAATTTGGTAGAACTTCTTTGCCTATTTTTCCAAATAGTTTATATAGTATTGGAATGAATTATTCTTTAAATGTTTAGTAGAATTGTCTTGTGAATTCATCTGGTTCTGGGAATTTTTTTCTTACAGATCTCATCGACGGCTTGTTTAATTTCTTTTGTTAAAACAAGACTATTTAAGTATTCTATTTCCTCTTCTGAAATTTTGCATATAGCTATTTTTGACTTCTCTGCATTCTTCTAATTGTGTATCTTGACTTTCTCTGTCACCAAAGTAACTTTCTATGGTCAGGTTCTTTTTCATTGTTTGCCCATTTCTCCAACCTGTTTCTTGACTTTTAACTTTATGTTAACGTTGTACAACATTCTCTGGGTGCAAAAGGCACTATATCAAGCTTCAGGCCTTTCTTGATTCTGTTTTCAGAGCTAGGTTTGGGGGTCTGTAAATTTTTGGTTCTTCCAAGGTGTATGATCTGGGAGGTGTGGTCACTGCTCTCTCCTGGACTGTGCTCGGGTTTGCAGCCTCTTTTCCTCCCTAGAACAGTGACCAGGATTTCTGCTTCCCTGCAGCTGCAAGTGGTCTTGTGCTCCTCCTTATCCTGCAACTGTGACTGGGGCTCAGGTATGGACAATGCAACAGAGTCTCGCACCCAGTGCCAGCAAAGGATCTCCTGTAATCTCCTTCGGACTAGCTGTCCCATTCCCATATCATCTGAGAGATGGAGAAGCCACCACCACCAAGAGCTGCTGCTGACTTGCTGGGGAGTGGCCAGTTCCATTCTCACCTGGGTCAGCCAAACTTTTCCTGCCCGTATTCTAAGCTATCTTGGGTTGGAAAATTGCTTCCTTGGACTTTTTGTTGGTTCTGTCACTCCAGAATTCATTTTGAGACACTACTTTAAAGTTGTTTGGAGAGGAATTTGAGAGAGCTCAGGTGAGTACTTGACTTTACTATGTCTTATGTGGTACCTAAACTCTCTTCTCACCTTCAGTCACTCATATCCACCTGCCTATTAGACATCTTAGAAGTAGAAATTCCATGGACATTCTAAACTCACCATGGCCAAAACTGATCTTGTGATCTTTCCCCTTAAACTCTTCCCTTTTCCTTTTTTCCTAATTGTACAGGGTAGTACTCATGTCCCAGGCTGGCATCCTAGACTTGGCACTTTCCCTTACCTCGTTTTCCCCATCCCCAAATAACCAATAATTATCTAGGCTAGTTGTTTCTATCCTCCCAACGTTTTCCCTATGTGTCCCGTTTTCTCAGGGACATAGCTAGCATCCCAGTGCAGGACCTAGACTGCCATAAAAAACTTGCTTACTGGCCTCTCTATATCAGAGCCGCTGTGGAAATCTTGATGGAGGATATGGATAGGAATATCAGAGGATAGGCAGGCCTGACTCAGTTGGATCCCCATCAGAAGCAATATCTTAATGAATGAGGTCCAGAAACTTTGGAGTGCATGAGGATAAGTCCTATCCCCATTGTCTGTCTCCCCCAGAATTAAAGCTCCTAGGATGTGTAGGCAGGAGCTCTTTCCTGCATGTCTACCAAAGATGTAGCCCTTGAACAACACACCATGCATGCACTGATTAGGCACTCCATTGTTTTTCAAATAAAGTGGAATGAAGTGAGGTTGAGTTTGGGTTCCAGAGCCAGTATCCAGCCAGAAAACGTGAAAGATCCAGAGGATTTCAGAGGATAGAGATAGAAGGCCACTCTGGTGCCTCAGATGGGGAACATGTCCAGAGGGGCCCCAAAGAGGTCACAATCAAGATAGGGACATGGCAGAGAGCTGACAAAGGAGAAGAGCCTTCATACCTTCTCGTAGGGGTCGGCGGTGTGGCAAGTGAGCATTGTAAAAGGCTGCGTCTAGTGGTGACTCAACTGCCTGAAAGGCAACTTTACTCACCACTGTATCAATCAAGGTAGACTCCCTAGGCACCTGCTTCTTCCAAGACTCAGTGAAAGCCCCGGCTGCTCCCGTGCTGATCCTCCAGCTGGGCCCAGCATAAGAGCCTTGCCCGCATCTGTACTCACTCTCTCCACACGCTAGCCGAGGCCAGCCCAACTCTTCTAGAATCGTTGGTAGCCGAGGTTTGGTTGCCGAGCTTGGCGGAAGCCTTCAGCTGGCACAGGGCTCCCGTCACTTCTACCAGACAACGCGCCCTGGTGAAGCCCCTGTTCAGCTAAATTTCTCACAGTCCGGTTGTCCCCTAACCTCGACTCCAGGCCTCTCGCTACAGCCAGCTACAATCACCGCGAGCAGTCCGCAGCCGTGAGGCGGGTCAAGGAGGCCACTATATCAGGCAGTGAGGTTGAGGAAAAGAGAATTCACCAAACATCCCGCAGGCAGGACAGCTCAATCTCGCCAGGTTTCTGTGGGGTCCAGGAGAAAAGGACCAAGAACTGATCTCGTGTTGTGAACCAAAACCTACGACTGCTGCAGGACCTGTCCGTGACCTCTATGGTTTGGGTTGCCACTACTCTTGCCTCCTGAAGGCCCTGGTCTCAATCCTACGTGACGCTTTTCAAGCATTCGTGCCCTGCGCCAATCCTATACTACCCTCCCCTTACTCCTATCGCTGAGTTCTCCTGAACCCACTTTCTGGTCCAGTAGTGTCCGCTAGTGTTCATGTGTGAGTGACACGGTGTTCTGGGGATATTGGCTGGGTGCCAACTGTAGGCAAGAGCCTGTGCATTCAGAGATTGGGCGTTGGGGTGAGCTCCTTGGATCGAGGCACTGGGGCCCCTGAGACTGGTTCCTAGGGCGCTGGCATCAGGCAGGACCTCTACGGCAAGAGCAGACACGCTATGAGCAATCTAGAGGCTTCCTCTGCTAAAATCGGGCACTGAACCGTTTGGCTTCTTTTTCGGTCAGGCCAGCGAGCAGGTAAGAACCAGACAAGATAAAGCAGTCGCTACGTTACTAGTTCTGAGAGATAGAGTCCCTTGGGCGCCTGGGGTAGAGGAGGGCCCGCTCCTGGACAACCCGGAGGTGTGGAGGATTCTAAGGATGAGGTCAGCGTTTAGCAAGGATTTAGGGAAAATGGTTCGGGTGACAATGATCCCCCTGGTGCCACAAAAGCACTTTTTGAGCTCGGAGAGACTTCGATTCTATGGACGGGACTTGAGGCAGCAACAAGGAGGAGAACTTGGTTGGGTAATGTGTGCCAAAAAGAGGAAAACATGGTTGCTGCCCATTGAGGAATCGAACCCCAGTCTCCCGCGTGACAGGCGGGGATATTGACCGCCATACTAACGAGTAAACAGCCAAATAGTACCTCCTTTTCCTCCGACCAGATGCTAGACAAACACACCCACACCCACACCCACCCACTTGGTCTCTGCATTGGGGTTTCCTGGGACCCACAACTCCGGACTCTGACAAAACACAAAGGCCCCTGCCTCCTTCCCAAGTCCTTTACATACTTAATCACTCTGGCTCTCAGTCCACTCTCCCCGGCCATCCTACCTTTAGTTCCTCATTTCTCCAGGATGTCTGTCCTTTCCTGCAATAAAAGAGACTGACTTCCAAAATACTCTTCCTCTTAGTTTCCCAATTACTGAGTTACTTCATCCGCGTAGTCTCTGCGTCTGAGAAAAAACTGCGCCTGGAGGGCGATGGGGTGGGGCTAGAAAGGAGAACAATTAATTGCTCTGGGACCGCATCCGCCTCTCTTTTCAGCCGATCTCTCCTCTCTTATGCAATGTTGATTTGGTACATGTTGTACCCATTCTCGTTCTTACTCGTCACTCTTTGTGGAATGCTCTCCGCTAGCACTGTCTCCGCGGATGGAAATTTTCTCAGAGCTCCTAGGACCCTCCTGGTCTAAGCTTTGCGTCACAGTCAACCAGACGCTTGCACACTTTCTTCAGCATGCCCTGGTCACAGCTAGGTCGGTGCCTCTTGCTTTGCAGAGAGTATCAGAAGTTGAATTTTTCCTAGGCGATTGGGCTCTGCGTGAGAGCAGGTCTCCACCTCTTTCCTTCTCTGAGAAGCTCGCCAGGTGCTCCCTCGGCTGGCTACTACGTATCGCTCCCCCTTTCCTTCCTTTCATCCTCCGCGCTAGTGTCCTGGCAATGATTGCTTGGCTCCCAGCAGACGCTGAGGACTCGTTTCTTTTTTTGAAAGGAAGGCGATCTTAAAATAATTCTGGAAAACAATTTTCAAAATTTAACATTTTAA
Source organism: Notamacropus eugenii (assembly GCF_028372415.1). NCBI lineage: Eukaryota > Metazoa > Chordata > Mammalia > Diprotodontia > Macropodidae > Notamacropus > Notamacropus eugenii. Next base: position 485,833,883 of record NC_092873.1, read on the forward strand.
GGTATTGTTGAACACCTGTGTCACTTCATCCAGAGTTCTGAAAATCTTCCCATCTTTTGTTCCCATCAAATTGTCTGAAATGTGATAATGATTAAAAGGCAAATTGATTGGGGGTGAGGGGGAGGAGGGAAGGAACGAAAGGCCCCAGGAATGAACTGCGTACGTTCCTTAAAGAGATCGGTGGGACCAGGATCGGGGACAAAATTCGGAAATGTCAGGGGAGCAGGAGGGGTCCGGGGGGGGGGCGTTGTTGTGGTGCTGGTCTTTTGGGGCCCTCCCGAGGGTGTGCATGTTGGCATAGAGTGGCGGGCGGGATGGCGTGCGGGAGGTGTGGAAGGTTGGTTCTGGACAGGTGAGCTTTCTTAGACTGTGCTAGCGGGAGAGGAAAAAGAGTTTGTGGAAGGAACTGAATGAGATGAACTGACAGCTCTGGGCCTGGGGTTGTATTATCTATGCTATTTCCAGAGAGGAGGGAGGGGAACCCTTTGGAGGAGAGTCAGGATGGCCGAGCGGTCTAAGGCGCTGCGTTCAGGTCGCAGTCTCCCCTGGAGGCGTGGGTTCGAATCCCACTCCTGACATGTCTCTTTTGCCTTCTACTATAGTCCCATGCCGCTGCTTGAGCAGGACGCGGAGAAGACAGAACCACACGCCCAGGCTTCTGACTCCACTGACACATGCCTTCTGGACAACTCACTGGCGAGAACTTCGTTGGGAGAGCTTACACATTCGTGAGAGCAGATAAAAGGTGCGTGGAGGAACAGTGACCTGTGTTTTTGCCAGAGGGTAAGTAGATCGGAAGAGAAATGTGCGGACAACATGCTTTTGGAAACTTCCAGCAACGTAGCTTCAGATACTTTCAAGGCAGTCATAGGACTTCCTCAGAGGAGGTAGTGCAGGAGAACCCGGAGGAAGCAGGAGGAGGAGAAAGAGAAAGGGAAAAAAGAGGAGGAATAAGGGAAAGAGGACAGGGAGGAGTAGGAAAGGGAGGAAGGAGGGGAGGATGAAGGAGTACGTAAAAGGAGAAAGGCGGAAAGGAAGAGAGAAATTTAGGAGGCGCGAGGTCGAGGAAGCCAAGCAGAATGGCAAAAGTTGTAAGTTAGGGTGAACTTATGTCACATGAAATTTTGGACTTTGACTCAGGGCATACCACAAATATCTGGGCATCGATATCACAGAGATCGCTGAGGCAAGATAAACGTGTGTTGCATGGGTGGTTCGGTGGTAGAATTCTCGTTTAGTCACACGGGACGCCCGGGTTTGATTCCGGCCCATGCAAAAGTGACCTCTTAAAAGTATTCCTCACCTTTTGGACAGCTCCATGCAGCACCTCTCCTAGTCATGCCCATTTTCTCTGAGAAGTCCTACACTCTCCCGCTGATAGACACCTGGGAAAGCCCTCCTGGGCACTTTAAGGACTAGGCTTCTGACAAAAACTGTTCTTTGTTGCCCACCCTTGTACCTTGCCCACCGATCATCCACACCCGGGTCCTGCCACCAATTTGCCAGGAGGACAATCTGGATGGACTCCAGTTTTCTTTTCCCAAACAGAACTTGGCCAGATGATACGAAACAACAGAACAAAGGGTCTCGGGCGCACCTTGACAGAACGCTAGTTTTTGATGCTTGTGCTCATCTGTTATGTTAAAACAGGGTTCTCTGACCGGGAATCGAACCCGGGCAGCGGCAGTGAGAGCCTCGAATCCTAACCACTAGATCACCAGGGAACAGGTAACAAACATTTTTCCTTCCTCACAGAACATAATACGGGCCTCCTGCACTTTGCCCAAGTCGTCAACCTTTTATGGTGACCCATTAGATTCATGATTGGACGGGACCCTTATGAAATAATTGCCGGAAGACTAATGTGATTACGTTTTTGTAAGACACTACTAAACCATATTAAGTCTCTTTACGAGCAGATTTAAGTAGCACCGAAGTGACGTGAAACCTGGAAAATAGATCTAGTGGAAAAAAATATCTCTGAAAATCTGCCCTAGAAAAGAATCCTAAGAATCAAGTAACTAATAGCCTTATTAAAGCTACTGAGATGCTGATTGAAGTCGCATATCTCTCAGTTTAAGTAGATTAAACTGGACAATTTGTGGACAGTGGTCAAGTACAGATACCTTTAACTAAAAATTTGCAAGGAAAAACATCTTCCCAGAAGTAGACCCTTGAACTGGATGCATCTTGATGAGTAAGAAAGAACTCTCTTTCTTCTCTTCACTCTGGCTTGTATTTTTGTATTATCTGTACAGTCCTTTTCTTTTAATTTATCTTTTATCCCTGAGTCACTCATGCCCCATTAAAAACTGTATTCTCCATAAGATCATAGAATGGTTGCTGCCTAAGACTAAGGAATGATCGAACAAAAAATCAGTGTGGTCATACCTATTATTCTGTCTCACATTCCCTACTGGCTCCTAAGAACTTATATTTCATTCAAATAATACTTCCAGGGATGTCTATCGAAAATCGGAACTGTGGAAAAATACCAGATTGTGTTGTCATTAAAACAATTATATTGGTTTGGCCTCCCCATGAGCATTTGATATTATTCCAATTGTTTATGTCAGACTTTATTTGTGTGAAAAGTGTTTTGCAAATGTGTTCATATAGTTCCTGAGTTTGTCTCAGCAGGTAGACCCCAAGTATTTTATATTATCTACAGTTATTTTAAATTTAATTTTTCTTCCTTACTCTTGTCCATTATTGTGGGCTTTGTAGGTAATATATAGAAAAGTGGATGCTTTATGTGGGTTTATTGTCTATCCTATAACTTTTCTAAAGTTGTTAATTATTTCAAATAGTTCTTTTATTTGATTCTCTAGGATTCTTTAAATATACCACCAGTATCATCTGCAAAGGGTGATAGCTTTATTTTCTCATCACCTATTCTACTTCCTTCAATATCTTTTTCTTCTCTTCTTGCTAAAGGTAACATTTCTAGTACAATAATGAATAATATTTATGACAATAGACATCTTTGTTTATGCCTTGATCTTACTGGGAAGAGTTCTAGATTTTCCCCACTGGAGATAATGTTTGCTGATGGTTTTTGATAGATATTACTTATCATTTTAAGGAAAACTCCATTTATTCCTATGCTCTCCAGTGTTTTTAATAGGAATGGGTGACAAAATACATTTTGTCACAAGTTTTTCTACATCAATTGATATAATCATGTAATCTCTGTTGGTTTTGTTACTGATATGGTCAATTACAGTTTTCCTAATATTGAACTAGTCCTACAATCTCACTTGGTCATAGTGTATGATCCTGGTAATATAGTGCTGTGATCTCCTTGCCAATATTTTATTTAAAATTTTTCATCAATATTTATTAGGGAAATTGATCTATAGTTTTCTTTCTCTGTTTTGGCTTTTCCTGGTTTAGATATCAGCACCATATTTTGGAATTAATTGTTCTTTAATATTTGGTAGAATACACTTGTGAATCCATGTGGTCCTGGGGATAAAAATACAAAATTGTAGATCACAAATGTAGAAATAACCATTGTTATTTTACATTTCACAAGTTGAAAAATGCATATATTCTCTTCTCTTGATGGGGTAGGGTATTTTGTTCTGGAAATATATGTGTGAAATAAACTACATCTACCCATTCCTGATACCTAGCTGATATCAAAATTGACCTTTGTTGAGGCCGATTTAAAGTATACTTGCTAATGCTGCCGAATACTGCCCAAAAGTAACGTATAAAAGAATTTTTTAACCTTGTGCTCCTAGAGGCTTTCACATGTGAGTATCTACCTGACTACCTGACTAGCCAAATACAGACTTTTTGGCTTTATCTTTCTCAGGACTTATGCCTACATCGATCCTATCCTCAGAGACCTCCTGAGATTGGTGAATCCAATGACTCCTGAGGGTCAACTTCAAATTTAATTCCACCACAGCTTCTTCCTTTCCAGTTTTACACCTCACTTCCTTCCACATACCCTGACATAATGTGACACTGCCCTCCTTGCTGTTCCTCTAAGCAAACTATTCCATCTGTGAAATCAACCTTTTCAGTGGGTTTGCCTCACACCACGATCTCTCTGCCTTCTCATCTCTGTCTCCTATTTTCTCTTTCTTCAAGTTTCAAGTAAAGTCCCAGCCTCTGCCAGAAACATTTCTCAGTCCTCATCAATCTTAGTGCCTTCTTTCTGAGAATTTCCCTTATTTATCCTGTATAACTTGTTTGCATAGTTTACACATAAGGAGTATGCCTGTGTTTATGTGTGAGTGGAACTGGGTCTGTGTATGTAGGTTGCAGGCTACATGGAGGCGAGCTCCTTGGAGCTAGGGGTTGGGCCTCTGCTTTTGGTCATCTCTAGGTCATCTCTAGGACTGGAGGGGCAGCTAGGTGGTGCAGTGGATAGAGCACCAGTGCAGGAGTCAGGAGGGCTTGAGTTCAAATCTCACCTCAGACATTTGACACTCACTAGCTGTCACACTAGCTGTGTGACCTTGGGCAAGTCACTCAACTCCTATTGCCTCATCCTGGGTCATCTCCAGTCATCCTGATGAATATCTGGTCATTGGATTCAGATGGCTCTGGAGGAGAAGTGAGGCTGGTGACCTGCACCTCCTTCCCTCACTCAAAACAAAGTCAAGTGCCAGGTCCTGTCATAATTTCTCTGATGGCATGGTCTTCTTCGGCAACGAAGGACGAACACACACACTAGGACTGGAGCAAGCTCTTAGTGAGCAGCCCACAGGTGTTTTCTGCGGAGGTTGGGTACTGAATCCTGGCTTGGGATTCCTTTTAGGTCGGAGTCTAGGAACTGGGCTAGAGGGGGAACTCGCGGCCGTGGCTACAGCCAAAGAAGCCCTTGGGCACCTGAGACTGGGGGAGGGTCAGCGAGCAAGTGAAAGGGGTGGGGAGCACGCCTGTGGGCTGCCTCCAGAAAGCTTGCCTTTGGATAGCTCCCTTTGGAGATTCTAAGGGTGGCTCTTGGTTGCCTAATGTCACAAAGGCATCTTTTGCTCTGGGAGAGACTTCGGCTGTTTAAGAGCAGGGATTCGTGTCCCTCCCTCGCGCCCTCTTCATCTCTTTCTTTGTTTCTGGAGCAGTGAGCACAGAACCTGGCACGTAGTTGTCAGTCACAACCCTTCATAACCTGCCCTATCCGCTTTTTAGTCTAGACAACATTTGCATATATATATATATGTATATATATACATATATATATTCACCCCCCCAAAAAAGCATTCAAATTTTGTTTGTTTGTTTTAACTTTAAACGTACTGAAAAATGCACAAAGAGTTGGATCCAGAAAGGAAAAGCAAAAGATGACCTGGATGCACTGTAGAAATTTCCGTAGAAATTTTATAGGAGGAGATTGACAGGAATGTTAGAGGATAGTAGACCTGACTTAAATTGGATATCCATCTTTGGAAGAAATGTTCTAATTGGTGAGATCCCAAGTTCGTTGGAGTTCGTGAATATGCTTTCTCTCCCACCATCAGTGTGATCCAGAAGAAAGATCATTGAGGGTAAGGAAGGGGCTGTTTGCGGTTTATCTTCCAAAGATGCAGCCTTCTAGAGTCTCCTTGAACAGAGGAGGCACTCCAACGTTGTGAAGTTGAAGTTAAATACTGGGCTCGAGATCCAGAGTGTCTAGAAGAAGGAAAAGATCCAGAGGATGATAAAGGACAGAAATAGAGGGGCACAGACACACCCCACGCCCCTAAGGAGGAGAGAAATCATAAGGAATCTGGCTGAGGGCAAGCAAAGCGCAAAAGTCTTTTGTGGTTCTATGTAGGGGTCGGTGGTGTGGCTGAAAAAATGGCTGCGTTGGCCGGGAATCGAACCCGGGTCAACTGCTTGGAAGGCAGCTATGCTCACCACTATACCACCAACGCCTAACGAAAAGTTTTCTTGCCTCCACCCTACTCCAGAAGATAGACTGCTCCACTGTTGATCCTCCGCCTGTGGCCAGCACGAGAGCCCTGCCCACAGCTGTACTCGCTTATTTGGCTCTCTCGCTCCTCACACGCTATCTGAGGCCAGCCCAGATCTTCTCTTGCTTCCTGGGCAGCAGCCCTCCTTGCCCGAAGCCTTCAGCTCGGATAGGGCTCCTGCCACGTCTGCCAGAGACGTGGCCTGCTGAAGCCCAAGCTCAGCTTCATCCCTTATCATCCCTATCTCCAAGTTCCTCTGGATCCCCAGGAGACTCTCGTTTGTGAAGTAGGTCAAGGCTGGTGGTACCGTTGGCTGCACGGTAGACACAACCCGTCGGCAGGCCAGCCTGAGACCGCCAGCTTTGAAGTATTGGGAATGGACTGAGAGCCGTAGACCCAAAGTCCTCGAGGGCGCTCGAACCAGCCTGTGACCTCTACGGGTTGGGTTGCCACAACTCTTGCCTCCTGCAAGTCTTGTCCCAGTCCTCTATGTCCCTGCCCTCTCCCCTCATAGCCCTCCGCTCGCCCCTGACACGAGGTTTTCTTTCTCCCACTTTCTGATTGTCGGATTGTGTCTTTGCATGTGAGGATGTGAGTGGTACTGAGTGTTTGATTAGAGTGCACATCACCTGCACGCTAGAGGGCTTGGGGTCAGAGACCGGGTGGTGGGGTCAGAGGCTGCCCGAGTCTAAGATGGGCACATGGGCCTTGGCAGTCCTAGACTCCTCTCCGGCTCTATCAGGCAAGCTGTGAACAGCCCACAAGTTTCCTTTGGTGGCAACAGGAACAAAGCTTTGGCTCTTTCTCAGGCTTCTTTTTCGTTCGGAGACGAGTTACTGGGCAAGAAAGGAGCCCCATGTCTGGGGCTGCAATGATTTCGAGACACGGAGACCCTTGGGCATCTGAAACTGGAGTGGCCAGCAAGTCTCAGTTTGGCTAGCTAGGCCCCAGAGGGAGATACTCCGGTTGATTCTTGCTCGCTTAGTGCCATAATGACATCTTTTGAACTTGGAGAAGCTGGGAGTCCCGAGTTGGGGCTGCAGATAGTAGAGAAGGAGTAGAATTTTTGGGTTGTGTGATGTGTTAAAAAAAGATAAATAATCTCCTCCCCGTCGGGGAATCGAACCCCGGTCTCCCGCGTGACAGGCGGGGAATACTCACCACTACACTAACGAGGAATGAGGTAAACAATCCTTGGCTCTCAGCATCCCAGAAATACAGATAAGAAGGCAGATCGCATCCCAGGAAGGCATGCATATACATAAAACACTCGCAGACACACATACGTAGATACACTCACTCTGCATCCTAGAGATGCACACACAGATATATCCTCTTCCCTCCCCCCCTCCCTTCCCTCCTTCAGTGTCAGCTTCTTAAGGCCCCCCAGTTTCACAAACCTGGAAGGCTCTTTTCCTTCTTAACCACCTCAGCTGCCTGCTTCGAACCCCTCTCAAACTCTACCCCTTGAGCGGCTTCGGGACCCATTGGTCCGTTGCTGGGCTCTCAGCAACGGGCTTTTGGTACATGCTTTTGAAAAGAGGGGGGCACTGGATGGAGTGGCCTCGTGGGTCCTTTAGTCTCTTGTGCCCTAGAGCCGTTATCCTTTTTCATCTTTAAAGAGATGACTCTGCAAAGGAAGGAATTCTTCACCGTACTCGCGTGTGTCTGTTCGAGCTTGTGTTTGATGTCTTTGCATGTCTGCAGCAGTCTTCTTAGGATAACATTTTTGAATGCATAAAACGAAATCCAAAATATCGCCCCCCAAAATGTTTTTATTGAAATAGAGCTATCAACATGTTTTTTAAAAAAATAGAAACAAAGCTCAGGAACCTTAGGTAAAAAACCCCCTTTATTCCCCCCTCGATAGCCTCTGGGAAGGGTGTGTGTGTGTGTGTGTGTGTGTGTGTGTGTGTGTGTGTGTGTGTGTGTGTGTGTGTGTGTGTGTGTGTGTGTGTGTGTGTGTGTGTGTGTGTGTGTGTGTGTGTGTGTGTGTGTGTGTGTGTGTGTGTGTGTGTGTGTGTGTGTGTGTGTGTGTGTGTGCGCGCGCGCGCGCATGCGCTCATTCTTTCAGAGTCCAAAGGAGGCGAAAACTAATAGGGTGGGAGGAGGAGAGGTGGAAAAGTCGAAGGTAGGGGAATAAGCGCTAGGGCGAGGGCTTGGGGAGATGTGGCTGAGGTGCTGTGATCAAGCAGCTCCTGGAGGTTGATGGACGATGGATGGGATGGATGGGTGATGGGGTAAGAAGGCAGAGTAGCTGCAAGCTCCAGGACCTCATCTGCTGAAGATCGATTGAGCTGGTGTCTTCGCTCCTGGTCAGTTTTCACTTCCATGGAGATGTTGACCTGGTCAAACAGGCGAAGCCCTCCTTTCGCACGGACCCTCCACTCATCTTGGGATACCCCTTCACCAGCGCTCACTCCTCGGTTGGAAGTCCTCCCAGTGCTTCAAGGCACCTCCGGATCTAAACTTTGTCTTACAGTTGACACGACATTTGCACACCCATTCCCCGGTATTTCTCGGTCACATCTAGACCTGCGCCTCTCCACTGGCCCTTCTGCTTTCGGGAGTATTCGAGGGCGGAGTGTTTTCCAAAGGAGATGGACCCTTTAGTCCCCCGCACCAATAATTGCTGGAGCCATTGCCGAACTCTCAGCAGAAAGCTCTTGGGACGTGCTAGTTGGAAAGAGGGAGGCTCTCGATGGGGTGGCCTAGTGGCTGAACTGCGTGTGTTCCTTAAAGAGAGAGAGGCAGGGTCCAGGATGCCGTTGCAGAAGGCGACAGCAGCTGCGGTGTGGGAGAAGCGAAGGAGAAAAGTGGGAGGAGGGGGTGGGGTGGGGTGAGAGAGATGAATGTGCTTCATCTAGGGAAGTTGTAGGGTGCTTGGGTCAGCGTATGTGGAAGGATGGTCCTAGACATGTGGAGTTGCTTGGATAGTGCTGGTCCTGGGGGAGAGGTCAGAGCGTGTTGGAAGGAAATGAGTAGGGTGAACCGAACTATCTCTCAACTTGTGGGTTGTGTTGTGGCTGTGGTTACTTGAGCACAGAGATGGTGTGTTGGAATACGGTCTGGGTGGCGTGATGGTCTAGCTTTCGGGCTCGACATCAGATTCTTTCCTGGAGGCGTGGTTTGGCACGTCACCCAATTACCTTTTGCCTTCCACTGCTCTCAGGCTCCCGCTGGCACCTAAGAGCTACCAAAGGAAGAGTGAGCGACTTGCGCCAGGCCCTAGACTCCAAGAACACCTCTTCCTTCTTTCTAACCCACGGTCTTTCATAGTCCACGACTGCATAAACCTGCGTTTGTATGAGGGGTGTGTGGAGGATCTGGTCCCAAAACCTAATGGGATTTTTGCTGAAGGGTAGATTGGAAGGAAGACTTGGACTTTGGGCCTTTTTCATCTTCCCCACCAAACCAACTTTCAGATACCTACCTTAAGGCCATTTAACCAACCTCTCTAGGGGAAGAGGTATAGGAAGAGTAGGAGAAGTAGAAGTACGAGAATTTAGGGGAAGGATCCAGGAGGAAGCCCAAAGCAGAAGGCAAAAATGTTAGGTAAGATTCTTTGGGTATGATGGGAAAATAGACGCAGGGGTCCTGGCCCACTAGATGGCTGCGTGTGTTCTAAGAAATCAGAGACAAAGAAGAAGAAGAAAAAAGACTTCCTCCCGTCGCATAGGTGGTTCAGTGGTAGAATTCTTGCCTGCCACGCGGGAGGCCCGGGTTCGATTCCCGGCTCATGCATGCGAACGTTTTTTAGCTCGAGCACCCTTCTGGAGGACACTTTTTGTGACTGGACTCCTTTTGGACAGCTTCTAAAGTACACTTGCAGCGGCAGGAGCAAGCACCCCCTCCTCTCTCAGCTGGATGGCCACCCGCATTTGTCCCGGCAGTTAGAGGCACTCTGCCATCATCATCTTCAGACCACCAGAGAAAACCTTGGAACTTGGTCCCTTGGAAATCGGGGAAGGCCTTCTCTGAACAAGATAGTCCCACTAGCTAGTTGATCTTGCTCACCCTGCTCCGCCTCCAATCTACCTACCAGATACCCTACCCTCTTTTCCCCCCGGGCAGTTTTCCAGATGGAAGGCTAGTGAAACTGATGTTTGGCATGGGTGCCGTTCCGCCTTTCCTTCTGTCCCTGGGACTTGGTGGCTAGGCCCATGGAAATGAATCAAGACCGTGAGTGAGCAGGGCTCGGGGACGTTTGTAGCTGGGGCCAAGCAGTGGAACTGGTAAGAACAGAATCTCTTTTCGGTTATAAAGACCCTTTGAGGGGCCTCTAAGAGCTGCCAAAGGCCTTCCCTGACCGGGAATCGAAACCGGTCACGGTGACGAGAGTGCCGAAGTTTAAATACTAAACCATTGGGATGCACGCCTTTACCTTCCTGAACTTCTTATTCAGCCCAACACTTCTGCATCCCTCCCGTGTCCTCTCCAGCCTCTACTGGATACCCATGGGGCTTAAGACGGGTCCTTTCCTCGCGGTACTAACTGCTCTCCCAGTCGACTCGCTTATATTCTCCCACACGCTGGTCCATTGCCCTAAATGCTACCACAGCTTCCCCTCGCTCCAGTAAAACACTTTCCAGAACAAGGCTGGTAGATCCTGGGTGTACCTTGCCCGGCACTTCCCCAGAGACCCTCATAAGTTTGGACCCTCTCCCTGGCGAACTTCTGTTTTGTCTGGAGAAGTTCTTTTTCCTGAAGGAGGCTGGACGCAGTATGAGAACAGATCTCGAGTTCTTTCCTTTTCTGGGCAACTTGGTTCGAGCACACCCCGCTTCGCCTCACCCACTGGTGCCTAGGCTTGAACTTTGGAATCCAGCTCTTGTAGATCCTGCCCTTCCTGCCTTTAACTCCTATGGATCGTGCAGGTGAGAAAAACCCCGGATTGGGAGTTCCAGCCCAGTAAGGATTTCCTTTTGCCCTCGGGGCCTTGAAGAATCTGATGAAAGGTATTTATTTAGATACTAAAGAACCAGAGTAAGGCTGTACATTAAGCTGGGGTACGAAGGTGGCAGCAATCGAAAGCTGCTTTCTTTTAAGCACCACAAAAGGACTATTTCCCTGACCGGGAATCGAACCCGGGCCGCGGCGGTGAAAGCGCCGAATCCTAGCCACTAGACCACCAGGGATTCAGCTTTCTTTTTCTCGTGCCCCATTACATCCATCAATTACAACTGTTCGCCTACTTGAGCTTCCTCAAGGCCATTCTGTAGTCAAAAACTCAATGTCCATTCACTTTCGCTTTTAGCCCTACTTCTCTCGTCAGCTCCAACTGCCTCTTTCCCACACTCTAGGCCATTTCCCTAAAAGCTGCAGTGGGCTCACCGGTTTGGAGCAAATCACCTACACAATTATTTCGACCCCTCCATCTAGGTAGCAGTGAATAGAAAGAATGCTGGGCCTGGAGTCACGAAGACCTGAGTTCAAATGTGACTTCAGCTACTTACCGGCTGCGTGACTCTGCTTCAGACCTCTCTGCTTCAGTTTCCTCAACTGTAAAGTGGAGGTAATAATAACACCTGTTCCTCTGACATTGTAGATGATGGTGATTTCTTCGGTCAAACCTCTTGATTCCACAGCTTACTAATGTTGACCTTCCAAATTTAATTTCTTGAGTCACCTTTTCTTGTGCCATGCCTTTCTCTTTGCTTGTAGATATTTTGTAGTCATTCCACTTCTTTCAAAATTGTTTGCCTTTGTAGTATTGTTATTGTATAAATCCTTCTCCTAGTTCTGTTCATTCACTTTGTATCAACTCATAGAAGGTTTCCCAGGTTTCTTCAAAACCATCATGTTCATCATTCCTTAAAGCATGAAGCATGCCATCACATACATATACCATAGTTTGTTCTGTCGTTCTCCAGTTGATGGATTCACCTTCAGTTTCCAAATCTTCACCACCACCGCAAAAAGAGCTACTATAAATGTTTTGTGCTTAAGGGTCATTTTCCTCTTTCTTTGATCTCTTTTGGTATAGTAAGTAGTATAGCTGGGTATGTACAGTTTAATAGCTTTTTGGACATGGTTACAAATTACTTTCCAGAATGGCTAGATCTGTTCATAGTTCTACCAAAAGTGTTTTATTTTGAATTTCACAAGTTATTAGTGATTTAGAGCATTTTTCATATGGTTATTGATGGCTTGGATTTTTTTTTTTCTCAGAAAACTCACTATTCTCATCCTTTGACCATTTTTCAATTGGGAAATGACTCTTATTCTTAAAAATGTGAATCAATTCTCTATATCTTGCTGCAGATTTTCTTTCAACTTTCTCCTTCTGTTCTTATTTTAACTGTATTGGTTTCATTTGTGTTTAACTTTTAAAATTTTATGTAATCAAAATTGTTCATTTTGTCTCCTTTGAATCTCTGTCTCTTGTTTTATCATGAACTCTTCCCTTTCCATAGATCTGACAAGTAATTTCTTTCACACTTCTCTAATTTGTTAATGATGTCACCCTTCATGTCTTAATCATGTACCTATTTGGAGATTGTCTTGATGTATTGTGTGAGATGTTGGTCTATACCTAGTTTCTGCCAGAATGCTTTCTAGTTTTCCTAGTAGTTTTTGTTGAAGAGTGGGCTCTTGGCCCCAAACGTGGCATCTTTGGGTTTATCAAATGCTAGGCTACTCTGATCTATTGTTTCTGTGCACTATGTACCTATTATGTTCCACTGGTCACCCACTCTATTTCTTGTGTCAGTTTTAAAATGTTTTAATGATTACAGGTTTTTAGTATGGTTTGAGATTTGGTACTGCTAGGTCCTTTTTCTTCCCTTTTTCTTTAATTCCATTGAGATATTCTTGACTTTTTTGCTCCTCAGGATGAATTTTGTTAATTTTTTTTTTCTGGCTCACTGAAACAGTGGTATCAAATTTAAACAGAAATGGAAGCTGCTAATCCATATCTAGGGATCCCTGCAGGTCACACTTAATTTTTTTAACAGATAATGTTATCTATGTTTTCTTGTTTTTTTTTTTAAATTTATTTTGTTAAATACATCCCAACTACAGTTTAATCTGGTTTAGTGGCCTGATATATGTGTTGATACCTCTGTTCTGAAGTAATCTCTTGCAAATTAATCTGTTTACATTTTTGTTATGTTGGCTCAGACATAAATGAGCAATTCATAATTCTTCAATTATTTAGATATAGCCTTATTTATGTAAAGAACATTTTGTAATTGTGTCCATATGTTTCTCTAGGACCATTCTTGAGTCCTCTCTTGTTTGGGGGGATCTATGAGAGCTCTACTCTGCTGAGATAGCCTTCGAGAAGCCAGGGTCAACACTATATCATGATGAAATATTAGACAATAGGATTTTATCTTTATCTGTGTGATTTCAAATATCAAAATAAAAGTAGAAAGTAACAGTCAGTTCAGATTTTTTTTACCAGCTGCATAGCTTGGGTAAGGAAAACCAAGCATCTAGATTCTTTCTTTGTAGCTATAACTTTTGTATGTATGATTTCTAAGTCTACAAGTAACTGCTTCACAATTTAATCCCAAGGAACCAATTATATTAAAGCAATTGTAATTTATTCCATCAAGAACCCTTTGCTGAAGAATGAGATTTACTTAGTTGTGTTTATTTTGTTTGTTTGTCCTTTATTCTGACATCAGAAGGGTAATGTCTTGATTTGCAAGTTAGTTGGGTTTATTTGTTCAGAGGCAGATCTGTGCAAAGTCATCAGTCTCACTCTCCCTTCCAGAGTCATCAGAATCCAAAGGCAAGACATAGGTCAGCATGACTGGCAATGGGCCAGGATGCAGTGGGAGACATTGGACTTTTTAAGCTAAGTTTTTTCCCAGGTCCCAGTTTGTTTGAGTCAAAACCCATTCAGTAATTACAGGTTAGGTAAGAATGGAGGCAAAAGATGGCCTAGCTGGTCTTCACTAAAGAATCAATCTGGGTTGTTTTAAATATAAACTGTATGAACTCTCTGAGAAGCTGGTGCCAAAACTCAGTAGAATTTGAAAAGAGGGGAGAGAATATGGTGAGTTTAATAAGGTATGAGTTTAAGTAGTACAAAGAATAGGCTAGAATATGTTTTGCTACATGAAACTGACCTTTAGTTCTGGGGTCTTCATTTGATTCCAATGATTATGAGTTGAGACTGAGACATAGAAAGTGGTCATCTTCTACATGTCCCAAAGAAATAGCCATGCAGCACTTTTTTGTTTTTAGCATATTTCTAGCTCAATGTGTTAGCACCGTGATATAATAATTATTAATGATTTCAACTAGTATTTATATAGTGTTTTAAGTTTTGCAAAGTGTTTAAGTTTTTTGCAAAATGTAATCACATTTGATCCTCACAACAACCTTATGAGTTAGGTGCTATTATCACCCCCATTTTATAGATGAGGAAATTAGGACAAAAGAAAGTCTAAGTCACTTGTCTAAAGTCACAGAATTAATAAGTGTCTGAGGCAGGATTCAAACTCGTCTATTTGATTCTAACCCCTACACTCTATCCACTGTGCCATCTAGCTTCATATTGTATTATGCTGAAATATAGCTGTCAAATTAAAAAAAAAAGTTTGTGGATCAGATTAAGAACTCCTCATTTAGAATTGCTTGGGAGAGCCTGAAACATGGTCACACAGTCAAGACTTTTACTAAATGATAAGAATATAAATGAATATATTTATTGTTTCTGCATTCCATTCAACATTCTTTTTTAAATCTATGTGTTTATTATCATTGTTGTTACCAGTATTTTCATTTAGTCCTAATCAGTTTGTATATATTTATTGCACTCTGATTTCTCTCTTCTCTTCATATAAATCCACTTTTTTTCTGGTTTCAGTTTGTATATATTTATTGTACTTGGATTTCTCTCTTTTCTTCATATAAATCCACTTTTCTTTTGGTTTCTTTATATTCTTCAGAGCTGTCATTTCTTGTGGTATAATAATATTCTACAGTAGTTGCAAGTTACAATTTGTTCAGCTTATGGGACACATTGCTTGGCTCATGTTATTGGTATTATGATAGGCTCTACTTATGGATATTTTTTAGTAGACTGGCATATTTCCTTGTTTAATTACATCTTTAGGGCATAAACTCCAAAAGTTCCTTGTATGTACTATAGTTAGAATGAACAGCAACATAACTATCTGAACATGGAGATTTAATCCCTGTTCTTCTATTAATTGTCTGAGACAAAAATAATTGCACTGAAATGCAAAAATGCAGATTGAAGGAAAAATAATGGAATACAAATTTTAAAATCCATTTTGGAATAACATGAGTGAGCTCTACAAAGCAAGAATACTCAACTTGAATAGTGGTTGTGAAGAGACTAACTAAAGATTATAGGTCTTTCAGGAAATTAATGAAAATTAAAACATGAATACCATACTTTAAGAAATCAAACAGAAAAATCATCCATAAATTTTGGAATAATATAGTAATGTTAAAAATTTATAGAATCCAAAGAACACCAATGGAAAGAAAGCATAAGTTTAAATAATCAGGAAACATTGTGGTCAAATTTCAGATACACTGAATCTAAGAACACATTTTGTCAAGCAGTAAGGAAAATAGACTTTAAATTTAAGGGGAAGCAATCAATCAGGTGGACAGAATACATACTTACTATGGGGTTACAAGAAATAAAAGCTTAAAAAATGGAATATGATATTCTGAAGAGCAAAGGATATTGGGTAGTATTCCCAATAACATTCTAATAAGCTGATTGTAAATATCATAGAAAATAAATTGACATTCAATCACAGTAGAAATTTGAATTACTCTTAAAAGATCTTAGGTATGCTAGATAATCAATATGCTAAATACCTGATTAAAAACTTTTAGATAATAATGAAAGACTAAGAGATAAAATGTTAATTTTCATGTGGCTAAAGTAAGAGAAGAAATTGAAAGTCTGTGTAAGAGAGAATTTATGCTTTTCTATTCTCTTTTTTTAAAAAAAAATCCATGTATTTTTTAAGTGACAGTGAGAAGGCAAATAAAACACCAAGTGGGTTGAAGAATCTAAGACAGGGGTTCTTAACCAAGAGTTCCATGATAGAATTCAATGGAGTCTGTGAACCTGGATGAGAAAAAAAAATTACACTGTCATTTTCATTAATCTCTGAGTGAAATTTAGCATTTCCTTTAATAAAGAATTTAAAACAGCAACAACAAATGAACTTCTGAGAAAGGGTAAATAGGTTTCACCAGATTGCCACAGGAGTACGTGAGATAAAAAAGGCTAACCACTACTGATATTAGGAGTCCAAGGGGGAAAATTAGGAGGGAAAATAGAGGAAATAAATGAATATTTCTGAGGGAAAATAATATCTGATTAATACATATGGTATATATTAATATATAGTATGTAGTATATGTAACATATTGGAAAGCTTCAAAGATAGGGAGAGGAGAGTGGGAAATAAAGGTACCCAGGTTATGACCAGTCAGAACTCAAATACAGAGCTAACTGAGAAGCTTTCAATTTCTCTTCTATTTTGAAACTGTGAGAGAGTAAAGTTGGGACATTAGGTGATACGACATGGGTAGGGAGGAAGAGTGGAATTAGGCTTAGTTAGCAGAATGGAAACAATTGGATAGGGAGTGAGGCTAACACCAGAGAATCTAGATGGGGTGAGATAAGGGTATTTTAATGAGTCCTTCTGGGGTCTACTGGGTATATACTTTAAGTGATCAACTTTGACAAGACTGGGTCATGTGTCTGGATTCTACTTTCTATTACAGAGAGAAAGTGGTTATATATTTGGAAATATTCTAGTCTAGGAGAACATAACAGTTCACAGGTTTAAAAGAAGGGTGGAGAGCACAGCTAAGATGGCAGAGTGGTCAGAAGCATTGTGGTGGGCTGTTCTTCACAAAACCATCCAAGCAGAGAGAGAAAATGCACCTGACTGAGTCCTGATGGGGAAATCGATAAAGTTACAGTCAGTAATTTGTCCAGCTTTACTTGTCATAAAGAGATAGAAAGGAAGTTTTCTTGACAGTGGAGAAAATAGTTGGGCCAAGAGCACTCTGGGAGAATCACTCCAGTGCCCAAGGAGAGGCTGAGCACTAGCAGAAGAAGATGTCCTATCATCTTATTGGAACACTCCTAGATCCATACCAGGGTACTAAGACAAGGAAAACTGGTAAATAGTAGCTTTGTTGCCCATTATCTAGTCCCTGGTCAAGTAGCTAGAATGGAGAGAGAAAGGGATTTGTAAACATCTCTGATATTCCCTGTTAAGGAGGCCCTGGGCAATATGCTGAGAGAAAAGGAAATTCAGAAGCCAGCAGCAGCAGCAGCAGCAGTGGTGGCGGTGGTATGTGGCCTAAATAGGGTCTCATTTTCAGTGTCTAGCTTATCCTGCAGAGGAATAATCAAGGCAGGAGTCCAAGACCAAAGGAGACCTACAATTCTGCTACTGTGAATCAAAAGTTTTTCCAGATGACTGACAGGGGAGGAATGCAGTAGCATCTCCTCTTCCCTAGACCCAAAGACAGATCAGGAGCTCATAGAATTCAGAAGAGGGGGTAGGGTGGGGAGGGGCAACACTCAGATTTTGCCCTAGATTAGACCTCTTTGGGAATACTGAAAGCCTGTAACTCCCTCATCTGTTTCTGAGATCTTGGAACAACATAACACTTCCTTAAATGTTGTGTTATTAACTAACACTTTCCTAAGAAAGCAGCAAAAAGTTCAGCCCAGACCTTCTCTCCGCAAATGTGGCAGACTACAGCCTAATATCAAGTCCAGGAGTCAGGAAATAGGCTGGAAAAATGAACAAACAAAAGGTGAATGGAAAGTCATCAGAGAAGGAAAGGGCAAAGAACAGGGTCGGAACTCCAACATGGATCACAAAACACTTCCTACTCTACCATTTCTCCATTGAGAAGTATAACCCTGGGAAGAGATTCTAGAAGAGTGTTTAGAATTAAGAAATGAGGTAGAAGGAAACTAACATTTTTTGGAAAGGAATATTACAAATTAATATCATTTAAACAGAAAAGTGGATGAGTAGAGATGTTTAATTACCTTATACTTATCAAAGATGAAAACTTAAGAGATAAACAAATGAGAGAAAGAATAACACTAAAAGTAAATGCAAGATGCTTGGGATTCAACAGGGTAGTGAGAGAGAAGGGGACTCAAGGGAGGAGAGAAGATTTTGACTTGCATAATAAAAAAGTCACAAATATCAGAAACTAAGAGCTAACAAAAAAGGAAGCAAATTTGTTATGTGTCTCTGTAGTCACATAAATCATTAATGAAAGAAAACACAAATTTAACAGTTATAATGCTAAATATGAATGAATTAAATTTCCTAATGAAAAGAACTATAGTAAAGAAATGAATAAGAAAACAAAACCCAACAATTTGCTGAATAGGAGTATCCCATTCAATGTATGGATTTTCACACAAAGTGAAAATGAGGGGATGTAAAAAACTTATCACACTTCAGACAAATATATAAAAAAGGAGGAGTTACAAGTCTGATCTCCGATAAGGGAACAATAATAGTTAAAAAAATGACAAACAAGCAACTATATCACACTACATTTACAATAAAAATAATATTAAATTTATAGGCATTGAATTGCATTCAGGTTAAGTTATTAAAAGGAAAGACAGGTAAATTTTAATGCAATAGTAGTATGAGACTATAATGTTCCCCTCTGTGTTGGGTCTAAAAATTTAATAGAGATAAGCAAGAAGGAATATATGTAGCTCAACAAATTGTTTGGTAAACTTGATTTGACTGAACTTTATCACTGAATGGAACATTTAAAGAAGATACTCTATCAGTATCCAATAGGGCTTGATGGTCTTATAAGTCTTTCCAACTCTGAGATTCTGTTTGATATAGATTTATAAGGTAGTACAAGAGTAATTGACAAATGATGATGTAGAGATATTAGCCATTCTGGCAAGGCTTGGATTGGTTTTTTGCAAGCAAGAGCTAAGTTACTAAACATCCTGGGAGTTTCAATTCCTCCAAGGTCAGGAAGGGAGGAAACCATTATGAAATCAGAAGACAGATAACAACTGCTTTAGGAAGGGAGGGCAGAGTCACTTTAGGGTGGGATGGTTAGGGATATCCCTGGAATCTTTAGGGTGATTCATTAGTCTTCCCTGAAATGACTTCCCTTCAATTGTGATGTGGCTTTGAAGACAAATGAAAATAATAGTAATAGCTGGCATGCACATAGGGCTTTAAATGTTACTTCATTTCGATCCTTAAAGAACCTGCTGAGATAGGTGAATTCCTATTTTACAGATGAGGAAATTCAGGCTAAGAAATGTTAAGTAACTTACCTAGGGTCACCCTATACCAATGACTTGGGAGCTGAACTTGTGTCTTTCAGATTTCAGCACATTATTCACCAAACCACCTGCTAAACAGTTGAACATATCGCCCTCACCATTATTTAGGACCCAGCAGTTTGGCATTTCAGATCTAGTTGGATAAAGTCTAGTCCAATACCTTAAATCTTTAGGCTCTGAAAAATTCAAATAGGTGATAAAGATGCTGGCAATAACAATACTTTAGATCTCATACCTACTACATTTAGCTTTAGATATTTTTTTTTTGATCATTGCCTTGTAGGATTATAGAATTGGAGAGGGCCCCAGAAGTCATTTGGTTTTCACCTCATTGAAAGCATAAATTCCTTTTATGGTGTCTTTGACAAGTGATCATCCAAGGAAACTCGTTACCTTCTCAGACAGCTGTAGCACCAACGCAATATTCACAGTGCTTATGGCAGCCATGAATATGCTGGTGCAATTCTGAATCATGAAATACAACAGATTCTTCTCAAGAAAGACAGAACCAAAACATTTATTCAGACACCAGAAAGCCAAACCCATTATAGTAACAAAGAAATCTATACAACATAACAATGCAGAGGGCAACACTAGCCCCAAGGCTTCCCTCTGTTAGGCTTCCCACAGACCAACTCACTTAAACAAATCACAAGCAAGTTCTCTCACTCCTGCTAGTTGCTGCCTTTCCCAGCTCTGATTGCTCTCTAACTTCTTCTCAGCTCTGCTCTAGCTCTACCTCTTCTGGCTCTGTCGCTTCTGCTCCATGTGATTTAAACTCATGTGACTCACACTTCTTGTGACTTAAGCAGGTCACAAGGGCCTATTAATGGATGGGAAAGATCTTCCATTAAGAAGCAAAAGTACATTAACAATAAGTGAGTTAGTTAGTTGTTAGCTTAGTTAGTTGTTAGAGTTAGTTGAGTTAGCATTAATTGTTAAGAAGTTCATTCCAATAACGAGCTGAAATTTCTGTCCTGTAACATCAACCTTGTTGTTACTAGGTCTGCCTTTTGAGGAAGAATAAATCATCTTACAATAATCATAACTGCACCTGACAATAATATAGCATTTTAAGGTTTTCAAAGTACTTTACACACATTACATCATCTTATTCTCACAGAAGCTCTGGAACATAGTGCTATGGGTACTGTTATCCCCCCATTACACATGAGAAAAGTGAGACTGAGGGAAGTTAATTGATTTATTTACCCAGGGTCACACAGAGGTTGGAATTTGAACCTGGGTCTTGCTGGGTCCAAGTCCATTGTTCTATAAAGTGGAACTACTATCTCTGTTTCCACAGGATGGACCTTAAAATATTTAAAGAAAGTAATCATTGCCCCTCTTCTCCCACTAAGTCTTATTTTCTTTCAAATAAATTTCCCCAGTTCCTTGGAGAGTACACTTTTGAAAATTCCTTCTGTGATTGTTGCTTATCCACTGTGTGGCCTTTGACAAGTTACCCAAACACCCTAGGTAAGTTTCCTCAACAGTCAAATGCTCTAGTTGGGACTAGATGACCTGTGAGGTCCCTTCCATTTTTAGATCCATGATGCAATAAGTCATTGTCATGGGGCCAATCAGAAGAGACCTGTTTCTGTTTCTAGGTGATACACCATCAAATACTTTAAGCCAAATATTATGTTTTTCCCAAGTGTTCTTTAGATTAAAAATACCCCTTCCCTCAATAGCTAATTTTGTACCTTGATAGATATGAGGAACTAGATTCTCTGTCTCTTAATGCAGACTCAAGAATGGAAGAAAACCATTTCCCTAGAGTGGTAGATGATAACACCTTAAATACTATGTCTGTTCTCTGTCTATGCATTCAAATGCATTAATTAGGATTATTTGTGAAATAGTTCAACCTTGAATTCAGAGGTGAATTTCACCTTTCTCTCTACCCACTTGGCTACTTCCCCATCTAGTCCTCATTACTTCTTGCAGCAGCCTTATAATTAGTCTCCATGCCTACTGCAGCTTTGCTCTCCAATATATTCTTTACACAGCTACCAAAATGATTTTTACTAAAGTAGAAGTCTGATCATGTCCCTCTCTTGTGCAGTGAATTATAGGGGGTATTAATTACCCCTAGATCAAAATACTAACTCCTCTGCTTGGCGTTTAAATTCCTTCACTATCTGGTTTCATTCTCTTTAGATTTGTTAATGACTTCTCTACATTTTTTTCAAGGTCCAACTGTCTGACTTCCTCACACATGATGTCCCATCTCCCTCCTTGTGCCTTAGAAAAAGATTCCTCATGCCTAGAATTCTCTCCTTGCCAACATGTGTCTCTAAAAATCCTTACTTCAACTTAAATGCTGCTTCCTACATTATGAAGGCCTTCCTTTACTGATTCCCAACCCCACCCCCCAGCAGTATTTGGCTTCCCATTCCACCCCCCACCATGACCTTATATTTATTACTTATTATGTATGTATATATGGGATTTACTGTCATTTTTTGGTATTTGCATCCTCAACTCCTAATATAATGTGTGGCATGCACTAAGAACTTTATTAATAAATGTATGATATTTCTAATGCATTTTACAGGTTTATTTTCTTTCTGTTTTTTAAGTAGGCAGTCACAGAGCTTGTGTCTCTCACAAATTTATTTTGGAATTTCAGTGATATCTGTACATGTTTACATAGAGTATTTAAATTCTCATTCTGGGATGGCATTACCACTCAGTTATTGGTGTAAACTTTCAATGATCAGGGGGAATTATTGAAATACAAATACATTTAGAAAAAAATTAAGGTCATTTATCAAACACAAATACTTTAAAAAAATAAGGACCTGTTAACTTCTAACACTTGAAAATTTGAAGCATCATATGTCTTAATGAATAAAAAGGAAATTATATTCTTAGCATATTGTGGTATAAGAAGAAGAATAAATTGAGAATCAGAGGTCTTGGGTTTGAGTCCTGCCTCTTCACTCCCATCCTTTCTGTCTTGGCAAATGAAAGGACAGAACCGCAGGTTCTCTGAAGTCTTTTCTAACCTGAGATCAACAGCTTCATTTTTGCTAGAAGCTGTTGGGATTAAAAACAAAGCTTGAAATAGGGCAGTGTTCAATTCCGTGAAGAAAAAGCTGGGATGACACTACAGGCTTCATTTGGAACTCCATATAGGGGTGTGTGTATTTTGAATATGACATTCACCCATTGGTTCAACCTGTTTTTTGAATGAGTAATCCCTTGTTTAATCAGCTGGTAAAGTCTGCCATCTAGTGGTAGCAAGTTTCTTTAGATCAATTTTACACTAGTCTGGTTTATTCTATAGTTTGGAAGTTGTTAATATAAATGTTACATTTAAAAATAGCACAGAATTGTTATCCTACTCACCACCAAGTAGGTCTTTGTATTTCAGAAACCTGTATATTTGGAAACGTGAGACAAACAATTCAAATGGAAGATCATATGATTTTGACCTTTAATATGTTAGTATTTTCAATTCAATTTAGTTCTGATGAGTTCAATCTAATAAACATTTATTAAAAGCTTACTCTGTGCTGGGCATTGCACAAACATAAAAACTGAAACTGTCCCTGCCTTCAAGGAGAATACATTCTAAGGAACAGAAATAGCACACACACACAGAAGTAAATATAAATGCTGTATATAAATGCAAAGGTGGGAACTAATTACTTCAATTAAAATAAATGAAAAGTTGCCAATAGATAAGTATTTAGATGAGACAAAATAGTTGAGACAAAAAATACTTTTGTCGGATGAAAACTAGGAATCAGTCTATTAGAGGCATGAAGCAGGTGTGAATAGGTCTAAGTACTTCTATTGAGTCAACACTTAAGATCTGGGGATAATTTTGGAAAGAATTCAAAGAAATCCTTTATCATTTTGGAAGGTATGAAAGCCATTGGATGAAATTAAATGATGTCACACAAAAATATATTTGTATTAACTGCTATTTCTTATGGGTTTTGCATAAAAAACAAGCCAGTTTGGAATTATGACTCTAGAGAATGAACATTTGGTAGCAGAAGAAAGGATAGACAGACATAAACGCCAAATTGCTTTTAGGAGTGAGTAGAGAAGAACAACACTCTTGTTCTTCACCTCAACCTCAGTCTCAGTCTTGGTCTCTCCTCCTCCTTCCCTCCTAGGACTTTGCAACCTTAAAGATTCTAGAGGATTCGGATTTTTCCCTTCTAGTGAAGTCCTTAGATCAGTTGACAGCCATGTCTGTGATGGAACTCAAGACAGATTGGATGTGATGAAGAAAAGCAGATTCAGAGTTCTACAAGAAACCTACCAGAAAATGCTCCACCCTTTTTGTGGTGGCAAAAATTGGAATTTGAGAGGATGCCTATCAATTGAGTAATTGCTAAACTAGCTGTGATATATGAATGTAATGGAATACTATTGTGCAATAAGAAATGATGAGCAGGTGGATTTCAAACCTGGAAAAACTTATATGAAATGATACAAAGTGAAATGAGCAGAACCAGGACAACACTGTACACAGAAATATTGTATAAAAATGAATGAATCACTTAGCTCTTCTCAGCAATACAATGATCCAAGACAATTACAAAGGACTTATGATGGAAAATGCTATCCACATCCAGAGAAAGAACTAATGAACTCTGAATGCAGATCAAAGCATTCTGTTTTCACTTTTTTTGGGTGTGGTTTTTTTTGCCTTTTCGTCTGTTTTTTTTCTTTCACAACTATGTCTGATGTGGAAGTATGTTTAATGTAATTGCACATAGCTAACCTTTATCAAATTGCTTGCTGTTTTAGGAAGAAGGGAGAAAAATTTGGAACACAAAATTCTGTAAAAATGAATGCTAAAAATTGTCTTTACAAATAATTGGAAAAAATACTATTAAAAAAAAAGAAATGCTTCACTGTACGTAAAGGAAACGTCTTGAAGATCCTAGAAAAATGATATCCAGAATCTGTGCTACTTTTTGGTCACATATTTTCTCTAAGCTTGAGTCTGTTTTCCCTTGGACTCTAGGTGTATTGGTAGAAGAGTGTGTCACAGACTTTTGGTTAGATATTTTGTATCAATTATGCCCACTTTTACTATGTGTAATACTCACTTCTAATAGTTAAATCTAGCTAATTCTTGTCAGTGGATAATCATTGTGAGATGTGAGTTACAGCATTAGAAAAACATCCCTCCAACTCCTCAGGGTTACCCCTTGACTCTGAAGGGACAAGTAGAAGCCTTTTCTTCAGGTTCAACCTGATAGTTAAGCGTAGATTAGTGGAAGAACTGAGAACATATGCTCCATATGTGAAAAACTTCAGGGATAACTACACTTGTCTAGTTACCTGCTACTTGAATAATTGCTTTCTTAATTCTCATCTTGAATTCCAAAGCAATCAATCAAAGGTTTGTTTTGATATCACCTCATACATTTCAAGTTTGGAAAACAGATTTTTTTTCTTCCCTAGCATGATAATTAAAATATTTCATGAGTTGTTTCATAAAGTCTATTCAGATCCTCTCCTTAAAAAGTCATTCTTATTATGAATTTAATGATTATCAAATGACTACCAACAAAATGGACATTTTCCTATACAAAAAACAGAAAAAAGAAGATTGTATATTAAACCTTGAATCTCTACAATATACAATTTATTTTCATATATTTCATTATAATTTTGCCCAGTAGATTTAATGCTGCCTCCTTGTCTTTGTCTCCTAAAAATTCTCATATTCTTTTCTATGTACTTCTTAATTTTTCATTTGTGCTCCTTATACTTTCTTTGTATCAATATCCACCCCCTGTAACTATCTCCTCCCTCAATAAAAATTCTCCTGCATGAAAATATTCATATTCAGGCAAAATCCCACGTATAGGCAATGTCTCAGTACATGTATCTTATTTTGCCTCTCCAGCTTATCACCTCTCTCCTGAGACTAGGGAAGCACAATTCATCATGATTCTTTTGAAATGATGATTGTTAATTGCATTGATCAGGGTTCTTCAAAGTTTTTTTCTTCATTATAATCATATTACAATTTTTTAAAATAATAATTTTATTCTAGGTGGTGTAGTGAATAGAGTGCTGGGCCTGAAGCCAGGAAGACCCGAGTTCAAATCCGACCTCAGACACTTACTAGTTGTGTGATCCTGGGCAAGTCACTTAACTCTCTTTGCCTCAGTTTCCTCCTCTGTAAAATGAACTGGAGAAAGAAATGGCAAACCATTCCAGTATCTTTGCTAAGAAACCCCAAATGGAGCCATAAAGAGTTGGATACAACTGAGGATATACTGAACAACAAATAATTTTTTTTCCAGTCTTGCTCACTCTATTAATTCATACAATTTTCAGGCTTCTCTGAATCCATTGCTTTTGTTACTTCTTGTGGCACAATATTATTAAATTAAAATACCCAAATTTGCTCAGCCATTCTCCAATTGGAGGAAAAAATCACTTTGTTTACACTTTGCTTATGCATATTGCTCTAACTGATCTGATCTTATTGTTATAGTATAATTATATAGTAATTTCCAGAATTATAACCATTGATAGCAAGGACAATGAACATCTTATTCTGGCATTTCTCTCTTGTAAATAATACTGGATTTATTTGTTTTAGATAGATGCCATTGAGGAAAGCTCCATTTGTCCCTATGCATTTTGGTATTCTTTTAAAAATAAATGGATTCTTTTGCTAAAAAAAAAAGCCTTTTTCTACATGTTAATGTGATTTTGTCACATTATGTGAGTTTTGTTCCACTATTAATATATTCCATTGTGTTTACAGTTTTACTCATCTGGAATTAACCCTGAAGTCATGGCATAAATCCAACTTGGACATAGTGAAGAAAATATTTACATGTTTCTGTAACTGCTTTCCTAGATTCAATATATAGAATGAAACATACATTTTTGGAATGACCAATGAGGATATGTGCTTTACTTGACTATGCATATTTGTTATAAGAGCTTTATTTTTAATTTTTGGTCAGTGGTAGAAGGTTAAAAGAAGGGAAAGAAAACGTGCTTATTAATCAGAAAAATAATAAAATGAAATAAAAAAATGTGTTGCTGTAGCCCTTTTTCTAGTATTTATTTTTCATTGATTGGCACCAATATTAGATCTATCAGTTTTTTCATTCTCTGCTTTATCTTTTCCTGATTTAGATATCAAGACCATATATGATCGCCACTTGGATAGAATTTCAAGAGGTAAGGGGTGGGGGTGGGCTGGAAGAGGGAGAATATTCCAGGCATCAGAGATAACTTTTGGAAAGGAATAGTGGTTGGGGATGGAATGTTAAGTATGGACAGAAGCAGGTAGATGAGCTTGGCTGGACTATTAATATTATTTTAAAGAAGAATGATTGAAGTAGCTAGGAGATGCAGTGGATGGAGTACCAGTCCTGGAGTCAGGAAAATATGAGTTCAAATCAGGCCTCCAACACTTACTAGGTGTGTTACCCTGGACAAGTCACTTAACCCCGATTGCCTCTGTCAACCAGACCAGAGCCAACCTCTAACCTGGGAATGGCTGGAGTCCAAGAGAGCAGGCCAGAGGCAATTGTGTCAGGGATTAAACAGAAGTTTAATTGATTTCAGAGTGAGGAAAATGCTTGCAAGCATAAGTAACCCACCCTACTCCAAGGAGGGTTTAACATGCTGAGGCAAAGGCAGGTCTTACAGACATTTTAAAAAAACCACAAGTGGGCTTGACCACTACACAGTCATTCTCGGCAGTTCCCAAAACAGGCTCATGCACGGACAATGCAGGTGTTGCTGAGTTTTGTGGGAGCAGTTCTTAAACTGATTGTCTTAAGTCTTCAGGGTCTTTGAGCCTTGTGATTATTCACAGAGGTACAGAACCAGAGTTAGCATGGCAGGAACAGAAATGCAGTCAGTTATAAGAAACAGGAATTGTGAGCATGTCAAGAGATATGATGGATGGCTCTCAGGTCCCTGGGAAATAGGGGAAGCTCTAATAAATTTAAATAGTTATTGATTAATATGAAAATCATAAATTCCTCAGTGAAGATCTGGTCCTGGTCAAAGGAATACACTTTGCCAGAGGGCAAGGTTATCCAGAGAGCAAAGAATTGTTGTTATGCCAATCTCATGGCACAGCCTACTCGTTGGGCCTTAACTCTGGAAAACAGAGGGTATCCTGATATCCTGATACCTCAAAAAAAGAGGACAACTTTATTATTATGAATTATTACAATTTTATACTTACTTTATTTTAATTAATATACAACATATGCGAGGTGGCGTAGCCTCATGTTGAGAAAACTGATCTTGGAATTAGGAAGACCTCCCTCTGACACAAAACAGATGTATGACCTTGAGGAAATCACTTTCTTTCAGAGTTCCAGGCAAGTCTTTGAGACTGAGTTACCAACATGCTAAAGATCTTTTAGTAGAAAGACTTCCCTGCACCAGAGAAATTGCACATCTGGATTCTTCCCTCAGTGAAAGAATAAACCAAAATCACCAATTTCAGTACGGCAAGGACTCAGAATTACTTCATTCAGTGTGGGCCTTATGAAATTTTCTCTCTGCCTGAAACCAATCTTTATGGATTTCTCTGGTTTTAAAAGTAGTCAAATATCTGAGATTCAAACCAGGCTGATTCATAAACAACAGATAATCCAGGGCTAGGTTCTCTCTAGCTATTTTAGGTCCCCATCACCTCTGGCCTAGTTTCGCATAATAGCTTCTTTTTGTCTTTTCCTTAGGATGACCCTTCCTCCACACAACTGCTGACATGATTTCCTAAAGCACAGAACTTACCATGTAACTCCCCTGCCCCCCATCTCCAGTAAATGCCAGGGGCTCCCTATTACCTATATCATTAATATGAACTTTTTGGTTTGCCATGTAAAGTCCTCACAACTTGGCTCCAATCTATCTTTCAAGCCTTATAATACATTACAGTTCTTGACAGTCAGTATTCCAGTCAATATAGTATAATAGTCATTAACCATGGCTACATTTTGCCCCTCCCCAGGGTTCTCCAATACTCTTAGAGTTTTTTTTTTGGTGTCTAGGTTATCTGTCACTAGCTCTAGTACCACACTGATGATATTTCCCAAATCTTAGGTGGTTCCCTGCACCCCAAGTCTGTTTAACTACTTGACAGATTAGCTTTTACAAAGAAAGATTTACTTCACAGGTATAATAAAAACAAAGATACAACCTGTGGGGCATAGTCCCCACTCTCCCCCACTCCCTATACCCTAGGGAGAGGAAAAAGATTAGGTTCACAGTTTAGCTCAGTTACTGTATAGCACAACTCCAAGTCCAAATTCGCCCTTCGGTTCAAGTGTCAGGCTTCCTGTTTTCACAGAACTTCTCTAACTGGCTGCAACATATAGCCTGGAATATGACCTTCAATTCTGCCATCGTTTGATTTTGTTTTCAGGAGGAATTCCAGCCCTTTTACTTGGAACTGAAAAGGACAAACAAATCAAAACAAACCAAGACCCAGCCCCAAGTCTCTACATTTTTTAGGGGCACAGAATAAAAGTGGGGAAAAGAAGGAGAAAGGTGGCTCTCTCTCCGCCCTCCTCCCCCACCTCCCCCAGGTAATTCATAGCACCCAAGCTGTGGAAGAACATGGACCTTCATCCTTTCTGAAAGCAGTTGGGAAGCAAATGAGTGTCCCAGTCTGACAATTTTTAAAGATGCACTTTCTTCTGCTCACAAAGCCAATCGGAAGAGGCTTACCTAGGTGGTAAGGGAATGCAGAATTTTCTCCTGGAAGCAGTTCCTTCCATTTGGGGTTATCTAGGCATGAACGACAAAAGCCCCATTACAGTAGAACACCATTTCCTATCTTTATGCTTTTGTACAGGCCAACTACCATGCCTGGGATTCATTTCCTCCTTACCTCTTCCTCTTAGAATTCCTAATTTCTTTGCAAACTCTCAGCTCAAGCACCAACTTATACATAAAACCTTTTCTGATCCCTCTAACTAGTATCATAATCACTCTGTTTATTTTCTGTATATATGGATACATTTCACACACATGTATATATAAACATGTTGCTACACATATGTAACTCTTCAATGACTGTAGAGTACATTGGAAAATGGCTTTGCTGAAAAATTCATCCCCCTGTGCCTAGCTTGGTGGTAAGCTTTCCCAAACTTATCTAGACTGGTCCTCAAGTGACAGATACATAGACCATCAGAGGGTTCATACTCCAGGCATTTCTAGCCTTGTAATCCCATTATAAATTATATTATGTTGCTAGAGCCTTTGAAAATCCATGATCGCTTCCAGTGAAACAATAAATTAGAGCTTTTTAAGGGCGACAGCCAATAAAAATACACAAAACATATACTTATATAATCTTATATACTTATATATACACTCTATGTGTATAGACTTATAGACATATATCTATATATACAGACTATATACTTATAAGTCTAGGCAACATATCAATATTTATCTATATCTGTCTGTCTAAACAACGGGACTAAATATGATCTTGCCAGCTTCAGTGAATTTAGCTTTTGGTTGTGGCTACTTAGTGACTAGAAGGGCAAAGGCCAACATTATACGTATCGTGCTTGAGATCTACAATCAAGATTCTATGGAAATTTTCAAATCTAAGGATGGGTGAGAATAATTTGGTGAGATTAAGTGTGTTAGTATTTAGCACAATTAGCACCTAATTGTAATCATAATTATTTTTATTTAATTTACTTTTTAAAATGCAAAGTCATTTCCTAGATCATCAAGGAATTTAATCACTTAGATTAAAGAGTTGATTCATTAAACAACCTGGGCCTAACCTACATTTTTAGATATTCATTACTTCCTTAATTTACTCTATGATCCAATCAAACTGGCCTTCTTATGAGTCTTCATAAATAACACTCCATCCTTTATCTCCAAGCTGGTGCACTGCTTGGCCCTTTCCCTGATATGCTCTCCTCCCTGACTTGAATCACCCAAAATCCTGTGTTTTGTTGAAGGCTCAGATTAGGCACTACCCTCTGCTGGAAGTCTTTGGGGGGAAATTTACTACTCTGAAGTATAGGTTTTGATGCCTTTTTTTCTGTAGAGCAATATATGTCCCACAAGAAACTATATTATTGTTTACTGCCTGTCTGTGGTTCCCCCATTAACCACTCTTCTTTTGTATTTACAAACTCAATTCACAAACAACCTTAAAAGGGTAGTTAGAAAGTGTTACCTTTCCATGTGAATAGCAATTCCTTTTAAGCCAAAGAACTGCAAAGCTCACCAAGCTGGCTCCTTCTAGGCTACAGGGCCCAACCCAACCCAGCCCATTCTTTCACCTGTATATTGTTCTGTCCAATCACAACAGAGTTCGTTGCAAAGCAGCTCAGGTTGAATCTTCCCCATCATCTCGTTTATTTACCTAGGAAAAAGATAAAAGCAAATATAAGGGGGTGGTATTTGTTGCCTGTGTAGGTTATATATGTCCACATGAGTCTGTCTA
This sequence comes from Notamacropus eugenii, assembly GCF_028372415.1. Classification (NCBI taxonomy): domain Eukaryota; kingdom Metazoa; phylum Chordata; class Mammalia; order Diprotodontia; family Macropodidae; genus Notamacropus; species Notamacropus eugenii. The sequence goes on from NC_092873.1 coordinate 485,864,565, forward strand.
GTTGTGGTTCATAGAGAGGTATGGATATCTATTTCTAAAGTATCCTGAATCCACTCTTCTCCAAGAGAGATTTTGATTTCTGCCCAGAGGGGAAGTAAGAGGTTAGGGTCAGAGGCTGGCTATATTATTCTGTTGGGAGAAAGGTGGTTCCAGACTTGCATTACATTTATCTGGCTCCCTAAGTATTGATCATCTAAGGGAAAGAACTTAGAGGTTCAAGCTGAGATCCTGATCATTATTCCTCAATGAGAAAGAAGTGACCCCAAACTACTATATCCAAGGCTTGACTCCCTTCCCACCAAATGCCAGTTCCTCAAAGAACACAGCAAGTAAACCCATTTATCCAGACAAATAGCAGGCAGAAATTAGAGAAAGTATATGGATGAGAATATAGTAGAGAAATACACAGATGAATGAGCTCCTCCATTGGGAACAAGATATCTCAGCTCAAAAGAGAGAGACAGAGAGAGAGAGAGAGAGAGAGAGAGAGAGAGAGAGAGAGAGAGAGAGAGAGAGAGAGAGACAGAGAGAGACAGAGAGACAGAGAAAGACAGAGAGAGAGACAGAGAGACAGAGACAGAGAGAGAGACAGAGAGACAGAGAGAGACAGAGAGAGAGAGCCCCAGATTTCACCTAAGGAGAAATTCCCTCAAGGGATAGGGACTTGATTGAAGTATTGGTTCTTATATTTGTTAGTTTCCTCTGAGAGTCTTTTTCCACTTTCAGAGACCTGAAGATAGTCTGGAAATGTGGGTCTTCTTTTTTCAGGTTGGAAGCCTGCACACCAGAATCTTTCTTCTTTTTTGCCAACTTTGCCCATCATACAGGTTAGGAGCACTGAGTAATGAATCTGCCCCATTGAAGAAAGTCTTATGCAAATAGACTTTGAATTACAGGTTACATAAGTTCATAAATCATGTATCATGGTGATATATGATAGGTACCTCCTGGTACCTCCATTTTTTTGTCAGGGCCCAGCGCATCCAAACTTTATTTAATTCCCTTTCTGGCTGAATTTCATGTTTCAGTTGCAGTCTTACTCCTCACTCTAGCACATCCCCTTACCATGCTGACTCCCTTCTTCCAGTGGTGAGTTTCTCCTGGGGTCTCCGATTTTGGGAGGGACCCAGGGTGGTCAACCTTCATTCACATTTTGGCTGTACTTTGACCTTTTTGGACTAGATTCCTTGCCACTTTCATCCTTTCCCCCCCACTCCCTTAGCTCCAATTTGTTCGTTGTCTTTCTTAATTAGAATGTCAGCTCCATAAGGCAGGAATTTCTTTCTTTTTGCTTGCATTTGTATTCCCAGATATTACCATAGTGTCTGGTACACATAAGTGTTTAATAAATGAGTATTGCTTGTTGTTGCCTTCCATGGTAAGATGCAAATAAGTGTAAATAAAATAAAAGATTCTAGTTCTAGTCTGGGTGAAAAATTGCTAAGCTGTTTTTTTTTGTGATATCTTTTCTAAATTTATTAAAATCTTATCTAAGATTGTACTTGCTCCCTCTGCTTCTTTGAGTTAGGATGAAGCATAATGGATTTTGCTCTAGCCCTTTATTTTAATCATTTGAGTCTTTAGGTTTCAAGTGAGTTTCACATAAACAGTGTATTTTGAATTCTACTTTTTAATCCATTCTGCTCTCCTCTTCCACTTTATGAGTGAGTTTACCTCATTACAATTATGATCATCAATTTTGTATTTCTCTCTGTCCTATTCTCTTACTCATACTCCCCCCCCCCCCATTTGCTTCTTTCACCTTCTTTAAAAAGATGAAGAAGGTCATGGGTCAGGAGTGTGCTCAGCACTGATGCTCTGCTTTTTATAATCAGGTTCTACTTCCCTGTCCATTTTCTCCTCTTTTTACCCAGACCCCAATTACTGTCTCTTAATTTTTCTTTCTTTCCCTTCAAGCATCTCTTCATGTTCCCTACTTTGTTCTTAGGATTTGTTTTTGTTCTAACTAATTTCTCCCTAAATCCACTCTTTCTTTAGTCCAACTCACCGTTCTCTACCTGTTGCCTCTTGTTTTCCAGTTGAATTGAATGTATTTCTACATCAAACTCTCTCTCTCTCATGTTCCTTTGACTAGAAAGTGATTTATGAAGTGGCATTTGGTCTGCCAACCACTTTCTCATTTGTATTGATTTCCATCTGTGAATCCTGAATATATATATATATATATATATATATATATATATATATATATATATATATATATATATATATATATATATATATACACATACATATACATTCTCTCACACTTCTACTGATTTTCTTCTGTATATATCTTTCTCTCCTCCCTTTCCTTTATTTTAAGATCATCAAAAATAACAAAGTGACTCCCAGGTCCTCTATCTTATTTTACTCCTACTTCCTCTGATGACAGGATTTTGAGGGGATATTTGTATCATCACTTCCCTCCTCAATAAAATGTGAACAGTTCATCCTTTTAAAATCTCTTCCAGTAGCTTACTTGTACTTAACTTTTTTATTCTTCTTTTGATTTCCTGTGTTTGTATTTCAGAGTTTCTACTCAGCTTTCGTTTTCTCAGCAAGAAGGCTTGGAAGTACTTATTTCATTGAAGGTATTGTTTTTCCTTTGTAGAATTATACTCAGTTTTTCTGGATAAACTGTTCTTGGCTGTTGTTGTTGAACTTTTGTTTTTGGAGAAGATCAATGACATCATGGGATAATGTCTTGACTTGCAAATGAATTTGATTTAGGTGAGGCAGAGGTGTGCAAAGTTGTCAGCCTCACTCTTCTTGAGTCATCAATGTCCAGTGAGAAGACAAAAATCAGGACAACAAGGGATGGCCCAGAACCCATCTTTGCATCTTTGATTCCTGACCAAGCTCTAAGTGCTGCGATTCTGCTTCAGTCACCTTCAAAGTCATTGAAACAAATTGTTCTCATCCCACCATTCTGCCAGGGGGAGTCTACACATGCTTGGGTAGACACTCTCTTAACTCACTCATGGGCTTAAAGCTGCAAGCCTCTATCTTTTGCCTTTCAAAATATCACATTCTGTGTTCTCCTTGCCTTTTTTTGGTGGTAGCTGTGAAATCTCATGTGATCCTAATTCTTGGGTACTTTAGTTCTTTCTGCCTGTTAGCAGTAATTTTTTCTTTGACTCAGAAGGTCTGGATTTGGGTAATGATGTTTTTAGAAATCTTCATTTTTGGGTCTCTTTCAGGAGGTGAGTGGTGGATTTCTTTTATCTGGGTCTTTTTTTCTAGGCTTTCCAGGATATAGACCCTGGGTTGTGTTCAGGCAACATAGCTACACACTTTTCAAGTGTTCAAGTAGGTAGTTGCTGTCCCTAATTTCTGTCAGTGAACTGGAAGGCTCAGCAAGTTTAGAGATACATCTTATTCCTGTTCTGAGCCTGGAGACTGAGTCCACAATGCTACTCTGGGGTCAGACAAAAACTTCAGCCACTGTGCTGAGTCCCTGTTCTGAGCTGCAGGCTAAGTCTGTGATCTCCTCTCCTTGGTTCGAGTGCCTTATTCTCTCCTAGTACCTGAATCCATGATCACCTGTCTGGAGCAGAAGAACAGTGCTGAAGCCCTATTCTAGAAAGGGGGCTGAGTCCGAGACTCCCTCTCTGAATCAGAGGAATGGCTCTGAGTCTCTGTTTTGTGCCTGAGTTCTGGGTCCACAAACCCAAGTTTGTTCCTCAGTTCCTTCTCTGGGAACTTTCCCATGGATTGAATTTGTGATCTTGTATTGGAAAGAAGACTGCCTGGGGTTTCTCCTTAGGTTTCCTGATTACTACTTTGTCTGGCATTCTTGGAGTTTTGTATTTGTGTTGTTGTGTATTTTGAATTGTTGTGTATTTGTGGGGAGAGCTGGGTTTTACTGCTTCCTTCCACTCCATTATCTTGACTAGTCTATACTTGGCTTTACTCTTTAAGCAAGGTAAACACACCTAGTCAGCTCACAAGGATACAAAGTGTTTGGCCTAGAGGCCGAAGGGCTACCCGAGCCTTTCTTACCTGTCGTCCAGGTCTTCGGGGATCAGCCGGATAAACGTTTTGAGAGAAGAGACTTTCCAGAGTCGAACAAGGGTTAGGCTTTATTCAGGGTCTTAGTTACATGTGCAGGGTGAATTCTTCCTCAGGAGAGAGGAATCCTCCTCCTCCCAAGTGGGCAAGGATCGTACAGCAAGAGGATGGGAGCGGGAGAGGGGGGGACCCTCTTCCCTCCAAGGGCCCCTCAGTGCAAAGAGCGCCTTCAGGCTTTCCTGATCCTACTTAAGTTCTCCCGCCTCCTGCCGCATAGTTTGCACGTGAATACTGTGCTTGCTCTCAGCCCCTAGCTAATTAACAACAGGTGTGCTCAGACCACGGGCCAATCTCAAGGGTGGGATGCTCTCCCCAGCAAGTTTCCCACTGAGAAGAGGTGGAAATGCACGAGATAGCCCCTGTTTCACGCCTCAATTCCCAGCTGTTCCCTGGGGGGCCTCATGAGAACTCTGAGGTTTAGAAGTCCTCCTTTTACCTGCCCGAGACTGTCCACATGAAACTGAGCTTACACCCCTAACAACAAAGCACCTGAAAACTCTGTATTCCCTTCCACTTTTCCTTTTCAAATCTGAGTTGACAGTATTGAACAATAGGTTATTGGTGAAAAGCTTTACCTTTCTTTAGAAGGTAAATTTGGATGGCCAAAAGATGCCCAATTGACTTGAGTTTTACTGGCTAGCCTCCCTTTCCTAACCTTCCCTCCCCTCCCCTCAACTCCCCTTCGCTCCCCTTCCCTGCACCTTGAGCCCGATGCACTGTAAAGCTCAGATGCCATGGGGCCCCTGCACCCTGCCTAAAGGCTCTCTTCTGGATCCTCCTAACTTCAAGGTGATTATCAGTAGTAACTGTTGCTGTTTCCCTCTCAGCATGAGGTCTTTCTTTTCTTTGCCCAATTAAAGGGGCCATGCCCTGGCTACTTCTCAAAGAGGCCTATTCAGTGAATGGGTCTTAACTCACCCTAAGTGAGTACCTGCATAGACCTTGGCCTAAAGGGCCCAAGGTCTCCCAGTGCATCCTAGGTCATCTCCAGTCATCCTGAGGACTATCAGGTCACTGAATTCAGATGACTGGAGGAGAAGTGAGGCTGGTGATCTTGCACAGCCCTCCCTCACTCAAAACAAAGTCAAGTGTAAGTCATGTCATCATTTCTCTGATGACACGGTCTTGGGCAAAGAAGGACGAACACAACATCTTTCTTTAACTCTAGTTGATGCTGATGGGCAACAATCATCACTGCAGTTCTTTGACAATGAAATCAACTTTCACCAATCAGGAATCAAATAACTGAAACCTTCTGTTAGCTGACTGCTTCTACCACAGTTCCATTAGGAGCAGCTTTTCATCCCCTTGCTGTATCACTTCTTTTCCTTAGGTTCTCATGTCAAGATCCTATGTCAGGTTCCCATTCAGGTTACAATGTCAGGCTTGTATCACTTCAGCGGCTTAAATGAGGACCTTCTATCTTTCAATAACTTACCTTTTATTTAAAAGATAACTCCTGTAAACTGATCCAACCATTTTGGAGAGCAATTTGGAACTATGTCCAACGGGCAATCAAACTGTGCATACCCTTTGATCCAGCAATACCACTACTAGGTCTATATCCTAAAGAGATCATAAAGAAAGGAAAAGGACCTACATGTGCAAAAACATTTATAACAGCCCTTGCAGATTTCAGAAAATCCTGGAAAGACTTGTATGAACTAATGCAAAACGATATAAGCAAAACCAGGAAAGAATTGTAAATAGTGTCAGCAATACTGTGTGATGATCAAGTATGAATGACTTAGCTCTTTTCAGCAGCACTATGATCCAAGACAAATACAAAGGACTCATGAAGGAAAATGCTATCCATATCCAGATAAGAAAACTGATGGGCTCTGAATGCAGATCAAAGCATTTTTTTACTTTATTCTTTCTTGTGATTTTAAAAATGTGTTTCTTCCTTCACAACTGTGACTAATAAGGAAATATTTTTTACATGAAAGCATATGTATACACTATATCAAATTGCCTACCATTTTCAGAAGAGGGGAGGAAGGGAGAAAAATTTGGAACTCAAAATCTTGTGAAAACGAATGCTAAACATTTTCTTGACATGTCACTGGAGACAAAATGAATTACTGTTAAAAAAATAAAAGACCAGCTCCCAGTAAGACCACCTAAGATGGAGGAGTAGAAGGAAACCAGCACAGTCCAGCTCCCTTCACAACTATCTGGGGAGAAACCATAGCAAATAATTTCTCCAACCTGTGACCATAAATTAAACCCACAGATGAGCAACTAAGGCAAGAACCATGGAAAAGGGATGGGATGGGATTCCTAATTCAGCCACTAGGCTCAAAACAAGGCCATAGTACTGGTGCTCTGATACCAGAGTGGCATCTCTGACTCAAGCCCTAGGCTAAGGATAGGGGTAGGCCACCCACTGCTGTGCTGTTTTTTGGCCGTAAATGAAAAATCAGTGGTAGACAATGAACTTTCTGAACTTGCAGAGCCTTTCAGCTAACTGATGGTCTGGGGCCAGCATCTGTCTACTGGAAGTCCACCCAGGAGAGAAGTCTGCAACGGTCTTGCCTTGACCAAATCTTAGGATTTGGAAAGCTGGGAAAGGGGAGTAGGGGGAGCCATGGGAGTAGAGAGAAGACTGTGCCTTTGGTACAACCTATAGAGCCTGATAAATGTTTTCAAATTCTTGGCCCGAACTACTCCATGATCCTTAGAAAACATAGCATTAAGTACCCAGAAAATTTAGTAGCAGTGTGCTAAGATACACTAGGACCTTTCAAGTGCACATAGCCTCCCTAAACATCTTCATTTCTTTTGAATGTTTCTCATATGGCATGGGCTTGAAGAACCAGGTCCTATGAATTATCCCCTTTTATGCATCCTATTGTCTGCTTTGTCTGTCAATGAAGCTATGAAAGGGTCAATGACTTTAGTGCCCCAATGCAGTCCCTGTTGGCCCCAAACTAAGAATTATTAAGTGCACATACTGTGTCTTCATGAAGTAAATGTGTTGGTCAAAAGTAATGTTTTTTTGCATTCACCTATACCTGTGACATTTGAGTCATGGCATATGGAGAATGGTGCAGCAAACACTGAATTTGGAGTCAGGAAGGCTTGGGTTAAATTTCCACTTTAGATACTTACTAGTTCTATGACTCCAGGCAAAACTTAACCTCTTTGTGTCTCTGTTTCTTCAACTACAAAATGGGGGCATTAGACTCGGTCACCTTTAAGGTGCTAAATTTTAAATCTGTGAACTGTGGAATTATTTCCCTGTGGCTTCTCTCTGTAATTTGAAGTAATTACCACTAGATGGTGATGTTGGATGTAAAGTAAAGCAGTTGGACTCCTCCAAGTTTTATTCATTTGTGGTTCTTTTGTAAACGTATATAGGTATATGTACACATATAAATGTGTGTGTATATATATACATATAAAAATATATACATGTATTGATGTGAATATATTTCTAAATAAAACAAAAACAATTTGTAGAATGAAATAATTTGGATAAGGTATGTGATTTTAAATTATAAATAGAATTTTATAAATCTTTAAGGTTTTTTTTTTGCTTCTTTATATGGGGTTGTTCAGTTGATAAGCAATAATTATACTCTTAAATATTAATAATATGTAAGATATTTATGCCCATGTGAAATATGAATGTCTGCATGGATTGTTTAAATATATAGATATGGCTCTTGGAGGGGCATGGATAAATATGGATGGAATTTGACCTACCTCTCTGTAAGGGAGAATGCTGTTTTAACCTGAATGGGAGCAGAAGAAGGTCCATGACTGGGTGCTTGCTCCATTCTTTCCCTATGTAAAAGAGGGATATGAAACTGGATCGATAGCTATTTCCCCCCTCAACTATTGCTAGTCTAAGGATATGATTTTTAAGGGTTCAAAACAAAAGCTACTTCTTTGATCAGTCACCAGAGGCAGGGTGGGTGGCCCTCAGCTTACTCTCCCAGTTTTGTCCCTTCTCACCAAATTCTTGTTACATAAAAGACCATTGCAAAGAGTAATTATTTATTCAAGTAAAACAGCTAACAGAAATTGGAGTTCTAAAAATTAGAATATAGTTGAAAATGCACAAGAGTGAATGAGCTCTTTGCTGGGAATGAAATGAAATCTCTGCTCAAACCAAGAGAGAGGCCCTTTTCTCACCCAATGGAGAACATCCTTGAAGTCTCTAGGGAGGCCAGCTGGAAATCAGGGATATAATGATGGGTTGGTTTCTCCCAAATGTCTGAAGCTTCCAAAGTTTTTAGATATATCTCTTCCAAAGAGTGTCTAACCACACACACATACACATACACACACACTCACACTCACACACACACATTCTTTCCCTTGGAGCTTTGGTATCAACTCCATCCTTTATACAAATATTCAGTATCATTTCATTTTCTCCAATTAAGAGTCACATCTCCTTCAGTACATATAGAGGCTTGCAGAATGCCCCAGGCTTGGTTGGAAGCCTGGTTACAGATATATATTCTCATCTGAAAATTACAACTCATTCAGAAGTCATATTGACACAAGCAAGACTGTGTCTAGGCTGTTTTCCAGATGGAATCCCTTGGCTCACTGCAGGAGGCTACAGGCATTTAAGTTAGGTGTACGTCTGAGTTAATTAGGCTTCCTAGACCCCCAAACTCTGTAATAAAGGCAATTTTAAGGTATAGCGGGTAAAGAATTGGCCTTGGACTCAGAAAAATCTATGTTGAAATCCTGCCTCTGACCCATACTGGCTGTTGGACCCTGGAAAGATACTTACTCTAGGCAGCTTTCTAAAAGGATAAATCACACAAAAGTTGCTGATTTGTGTTGGTAGAGGGGATCACTCCTTCAAGAAATAACACCACCAATAAAATATCAGATCACATTCTCTATAATGATAGCTTTTGGACTTATCTATGAAAAGATTTTAGGGAAAATGATAAGGGCAATTTAAAAAAGGTTTTTGTTTATTTTTTTTTTTTAAATTTTTACTTCTATTGAGGGCAAGGAGAAAAAGGAAGAAGCATGGCCCCACTTTGGGCAGATGGGACAACATTAAAGAATAGCCCAAAGAGATATTGCTTGGTATAAATTCTGATTCTGTTTTCTCTGGCAAGAAGAATGATCTTTAGACCAAAAAATGGTTAAGTGATATTTGAAAGGCAAGGGAAGCAGATGGGCTAGGATTGTTGAACCTCTCACTGTCTCTGAGGAATCCTGGAGACTGGAAGAGGTACTGCAGGATTGAGGCTGAGCAAACTCCACACTTGTGAGTTCAAAGTGTAAACCCAATAAAATTGATAAATGCACTATTATAAGGATGGCTTGTGAAAATTCAGAACGAGACCCTACTAACATCTTGGATTTGTGATTAGCCAACATAGGCTAAGCAAGGACAAGTGGTTTGCCAGGTTAATCTCATTTTTTCTTCCTAATTCTCCTCCTCCTTTTTCTCCTTCTCCTTCCTTTTCTTCTCCTCTTCCTTCTTCTTCTTCTCCTCCTCCTCCTCCTCTTTCAGATAGTTAATAAATTGGCAGATCTGAATTTTAGCAAACTGCCTGACAAGTTATTCTATTTTCCATGAATAAGGTGGATAATTCTGGGTTGGATAATAGGAGAGTTAGGAAGATTCATACAGAAGAGAGGTGTTTTACACTTCCTCAATTCCAAGGAATGTAACTTATACCTTTATCAGATATGAATGCTTCTCTGAGTAACAAAATCAATCATCCAAATCTGTAAACTAGGTATGAATCATTCCTGGGTGTCTCTATTGAATCAAACAATCAGTCAACCTGAGGTATAAACTAGGTTGAGCAGTGAAGTCCTCCAGAATGTTGGATGAAATCAGATAACAAAATATATTGGAACTAGTTGAAAGAATTAGATATACTTTTGGGCACACACACATATACATACATACATGTATATTATATATACATGCACAGACACACATATTCATCTATCTATCTATCTATTTATCTATCATCTTTCTATCTAGATTTAGAATTCTATCTAGAAACTGGACAACAAATAAATCTAGAATCCCCTGCTTAGGTTAAAATAAGGAAGGAAAGAAGTATTCAGTTCTCTACAGTTTATGTGAAAACATTCTAAAGACATGTAATCCACTGCACATTAAATGGAAGTCAATGATACAATGTGAATGCTAAAAAAGTTATTTCAGTTCTGAAGCACAGAATTCAGAAGAGGGGAGATCTCAGTTTTATTATCCTCTGTGCTCATCAAATCACATCTAAAGCACCATTTCCAGACCTTCGGGGAGGGAGCCTTGGGTCTTAGAGAGGGCACTGAACTTGGAGTCAAAACCCACTTCAGATTCTTTTTAGTGATCTTGGGCAAATCATGCAATCAATATATGCTTCAATCAATTGGATGTAACCCAAAGTTTGGTCCTGGGTCCTCTTCTTTCTCTATATTGCACATCTACTTGTTGTTCAATTGCTTTCAGCCATGTCTGACTCTTTGTGATCCCATTAGGGGTTTTCTTGGTGAAGCTATTGGAGTGGTTTGCCATTTCCTTCTCTAACCCATTTTACAGATGAGTAGATGTAGGTAAATAGGGCTAAGTGACTTGCTCAGGGTCAGAGATAGTAAGTACCTGAGGCCAGATTTGAACACAGGAAGATGAATCTTCCTGATGCCAGGACTGGCATTAGGAAGAGATTCATTGTACTACGTAGCTGCCCTATGTCTATACATAGAGATAATCTTGATATCTATCTGTCTACCTATCCACACACTCAAAGAAGCACACACGTATGTGCGTGCATATGAATGCATACACAGACGTATACACACACACACTGGAATGCATCTGGAAGAGGGTGAAGTAATGATTATGGTGACCTGGTGACATTCAGCCTGGTGAAAAGAAGATTTAAGGGAGACATGATTGATTTTTGACTTCAAATATTAGAAGAATTAGAGTGAGGATGAGGTCTCACAAGTTGTTCTTTCGAACTTCCAAGGTCGGAGCTAACACATTTGGGTGGAAGTTCCAGGGGACAGATTTCATCTCACTGGTAAGGAACATTAGTCAAACAATTAAAGTTGTGCAGAACAGAATGGGCTGTGTCACAAGGTAGTGAGTTCCCAGGACCTTGGGAGGGATTAAAAGCTAGGGTAAGGAGAATGTATTCTTTAGTTAATCTCTAAACTACTCAAGATACGTTTAAGAAAAATTTCTCCTTACTCCATTTGGCAAACAAGCCTGACATTTAGGAAGAGAAAGATGACACCCTGAGTTATTTTGACAAATGATATTTTGTTGATTTATGGGGAGAAAAGCTGAGGTAGGTAAATAATGCATCTGGTTAAAGACCACAGGCATTTCAAACTGAGGGGAAATGTTTAGGGCAGTACCTAAATATATTCTAGAAAACACAAGTGAATTTGTCCTACCTGGAGCATTCTTATGCCTAGAAATGACAGAATACTTGAGAGAAATTAGGCATTAAATATATAATATTCATCATTTTGATGCTATAAGTACCAGATGTTTTCCATTAATCTGGGGATGTGACTAGCTTACATATTTTGCATAAATTTGCACACTGAATTCAGATATCCTTCCTCCCTCTAATAAGTACTTCCTTTCACAGCTGTGCTGGAGAGGGGTAATGGGAGAGGCATCCTCTTTTTTTTGTTTCTACCTAGGACGATAGACTTGGAGCTTGAAGGAACTGTAGAGGACCTCTTATTGAATCATCTCATTTTCTAGATGAGGAAACTGAGGCTCAGAGAGGTTAAAGGACTTGACCAGGGTCACTCACAGAGTGAGTAAATGCCAGAGGTGGAATCTGAAGTTAGGTGTTCTAGATTACAAGTCCAGAACCTGAGCTACTGCCACCAAACTGCTTCCAAACTTTGCCCAGAGCTTAACCTGTTGGTTCCGTGTTGGCCTTCGGAGGACTCCCTTCCAAACATAGACCATTTTAGACATAGAAGCAGGAAATTGGCATAGTGTGCAAATGCCCCAATGAGGAACATTCCCCAGTTGAGTTCTATGGTCCAGGACCTGTCAGGTTCTGTTACTTTCAGGAATCTGAATATTGTTATTGTGTATAGAGGTCTATAAGATACTTGGATTTTTCTTATTCTGGGTGCTGTCCTCTGAACTGGCCTTGAGTGAACTCCTGTGACTTTGGAACCGTTTAGGGACAGTGTTACAAAACCACATGATTATAGTGTCGGAGTTGGAAAGACTGCCTTAGTGTTTGAGTTGAACTCACATAGGAAAGGGATTCTTGCTGTAACACCCCTGACAAGTGATCATTCAGCCTCTGATTGAAGATTTCCACGGAGGGAGAAGTTTCTTTTCTTTCTCTATTCCTTCTATCCTTCCTTCCTTCCTCCCTTCCTTCCTTCCCTTTTCTCCTTCTCTCCCTTCATTTCTTTCTTTCTCTCTTCTTCCTCTTTTCCTTCCTCCTCCTCCTCTTCTTTTTCTTTTCCCTTTTCTCTGCTCTTTCACCTTCTCCTTCTCCCCTTTTTTCTTTTGTTTTCTTCATCTTTCATCATTATCATCATCACAATAATAACCAGCATTTATATAGGCTTTATAAATATTATTTCACATTAGCCTCACAATAACCCTGGAAAGACGGGGCTACTATCAACCCCATTTTACAGATGATGAAACTGAGGCAGACAGAGGCTAAGTGGTAAGTCTGTCTCACCAAGGGCCATACAGCCAGTCAGTATCTGAGGCTGGATTAACACTCAGGTTTTCCTCATTCCTGTTCCAGTCCTTTATAGCCTATCTATCTCAGAATCACCGAGCTGCTCCTTGAGATAGCCTATTCTATTTGTGGAAAACTTCAATTGTCAAAAAGTTCAAATTCTGGACAAGTTCCCATTTTAAAACACCTTGTTACAATAATTAGTTCATTTTAAGCCAAGAAGGTAACATAATGGCCTCTAATGTCCCTACTCTGACCTTAGGGAGTGTCTTTTAGACGAAAGGCAATGAGTTTGGTCTTAATCACTCCATGCTCCGAGTTAGGAATATTTCTAATATCTAGGCAGAGGTTGGGCTTTCTTCATAACTCTTACTTATCTGGATTGTTAGCCCCTGGATTCTTTGTGGTTGAAACAAAATTCCATTTACTGGAAACATTTGGGTAATGAAACCAACCATAGATTATAAAACAACAGCAGCAGTTAGTGTTTAGATAGCGCTTTTAAGGTTTGTAAAGCACTTTACAAATACTATCGCATTCGATCCTCGTAACAACTCTTATTATTATCTTCATTTTACCATTGAGAAAATTGGAAGAGGTTAAATTAAGTTGGTATGTGTTTTGAGATTGCAACTCAGGTCTTCCTGACTCCAAGCTCAATGTTTTATCCATTGTGTCTCCAGCTGTAGGTGAAGTTGAAGAAAGATCTTTTCCTAAGACTCCCTTCAGCCTGGGTCTCCTGCTCTGAAAGGTCTGTAAAGCCAATGGCCTTTTGGAACATCTTGCTTCTCTGTCATATTTATCTTCCCATCCTACTTGCAGCTCTAATGTCTTGAATGAACGGGATGCTACCAAGCATGGTAATTTATAGATGACCTATAGGTTGGCATGACCAAGTGTCCTTAGCCTATCCAAACACAATTTTTGTACCATGTCATTACAGTTCAAAGGACTTTTCCCATTTATCTGAAGTCTATGAAGGAGAATGATTGATTTAATATCAATTTAATCTAATATTTAATATTTTTTTTGAATAAATGAAATCATCTGCTCTTACACTTGAGCATAGCTATGATAGTCTACCAGCATCTTTTCTAATCTAGGCTGAATTTCACTAGTTCATTTAACTGTTCCTCATACAATGTGAACTCAAGGTCCTTTATCACTCTTGTTGCCCTCCTCTGGATGTTCTCGCATTTATCTTTGTTTTTGATGCAAATTGTGCCCCGTAAAGGCCAGACTGTATTGTTGTTGCCCAGCTGTGTCCAACTTTTCATGACCCCATTTGGGATTTTCTTGGCAAAGATACTAGAACAGTTTGCCATTTCCAGCCCGTTTTACAGATGAGGAAACTGAGTCAGATGTTTACATGCCCAGGATCATATAGCTAGTAAGCGTCCGAAGCTGGATTTGAACTCATACAGTCTTCCTGACTCCAGACCTGGCACTCTATTTACTGCGCCAACCTAGCTGCCCCTTAATTTTCTTCCTGGGCCAAATACCTGTACTCTGTGACATCAATATCACCATCAAAGGCCATGCATGATCAGAAGTCACAACAAGGCCCTTGACACTTAGAAATCTGCACCTATGCCATAATGGATTTAAGGAGATTAAAGACTTTCAGCCGTCACTAACCATTAGGTCATACATTCAAAGCCACTCTCTGTGATACATCATCTTCATCTTCATCATAGTTGTCTTTTATATAGCGCTTTAAGTTTTGCAAAGTTCTTTGCCTCTTTTGACTCATTTGAGCCTCAAAACAACTTTGTGAGCTGGTGCTATTATCCCCATTTTACAGATAACAAAACTGAGACACCGAGAGCTCTATTAAGTGTCTGAAACCGGAAACAAACTCGGATCTCTCTGATTCCAAATTCAGTGTTCTCCCTGTAGTCCTGCCTATGTGTTATAGTTTTCTTTAATAGATTTTGAGCACACAAAGGTGTTCTTAGAGTGAGCGTGCCATAATTGCCAGAGACTGCTGCAATCACAAAGGCTGATGGTAGAATCCTACAGGACTGTATTCATGACATTAAGTTCATTAATGATGTTGATGTGTGCCTTTTGTTCTCGAGGCTTATTCAACAGATACAGCCTTGCATAGTGGATGGAGTGATTATAGTCACGGTACTGACTAGAGCAAAATTCTCAGAATACTATTATTATTTCAGTGGTCCGAGACAATGTGTCACATTGACAATAGTGGCAGCTAGGTGGCATCATAGTGCATAGGGTGCCAGGCCTGGAGCCAGGAAGTCTTGAGTCTGAATTTGATCTCAGGTATTTACTAACTGGGTAACCTTGAGGCAAGCCACTAAACTTCTGTTTGCCTCAATTTTCTCATCTGTAAAATGGGGATGATAATAGTACCTACCTACCCACCTATCTACCTACCTACCTACCTATCTACCTACCTACCTACCAGAGTTATTTTGAGGATCAAATGAGATAACATTTGTAAAGTGCTTAACACATAGTAGGGACTATATAAAAATACCAGCTATTATTAGTGGATAGTAAACCAACCTGGGAACCAGGTTCACATCCTACGTCTGACACATTCTCAAATGGAAAATCTAGGCAAGTCACTTAAACTCCCAGTGCCTTTGGCAATTCTCTAAGACCATATATTTCAGAGAAGGTGCTGACTGAAATGGACGGACCGAGAAAAACACAGGCAAGAGTCAATTGGGAATTTTTAGAGCGTCTATATTAGCTGGGCCAGAGGCTGTCTTGTGGAAAAACCCAGAGGAGGCAGCCCTGAACTAAGGTGTGTGTGTGCGTTTTAAGCATTTTGGCACTTCCCGGTACAGCCTTGCGGTTTTAACAGCAAACATATCTCACAGAACAGTTTTGACAGGGGCCCAAGTTGCTGCTAGGTGAGGGGGCACAACAGAAAGTGGCTGCTAGGCAAGGGGGCACCACAGAGAGTGGGCTGCTAGGCAAGGGGGCACAACAGAGAGTGGCTGCTAGGCAAGGGGGCCCAACCCTGCCCAGCAACCCAACAGACATTTCTCAACCCAGGGGCCCCAAGGAGGAATAATGTCCACTTCACTGACCTTTATTAGTAGAGGGAGTCTCCTTATAATAACTAAATGACAGGTCCAGTTCCTGTCCTTTTAGCATTATTAACATTTAGATGCAAAATACAATTTCCAAAAGGTAGAGGGTTGTAAGAGGTAGAAATTTATTTCAAAAGGATACTTGATGGGAGAAAAAAGAATCCCTTTTAAAAAGGCTGTGGTAGCCTTCAAGTTGCTAGCAAGAGTTTCTCTGACTTCTATCTCACCTTGCTTCAGCTTTTCATTTATCACCATTTACAGCCCTATAGAATCAAAGCAGGACATAAAAATCAATCCATGTTTATTCTGTTTTCATACATCATTTAAAATTACCAAATAATATTTCTGCAACCGGGGCCAGCTTGTCACATTGAGGACTTTGGTGATGAGACAGGGTGTCTGGAAGAGGATGAATGTTGCTTGATCTAGGTGAACTCAATGTGTTCAAGGGGGCAGGTGGGAGGGGAGGCATTGGCAACCTGCACAGACAGGGGAAGGGAGGAGAATGAGATGGTGGAGGCTATGAAGGGAAAATGAATTAGCCAACCAGGACAAATTGCCTTAGTTGGAAAAAGGAGGGTTTTGGATGGATAGGGGTCAGGACTGGGCCATGGAGTCTCTAAAATTCCTTGTCATACTAATATTCTTCAATTCTGATTTTGTAGTTCTTTATCCTAATGTGACCTTATCAGTGAAAAAGCTAATGTTCTGCACTAGAAAAAAAAGTTTTCAGGGATCTTAAGACTAGAGCCAGACATGACATAGAATAAAAGCAACCTCAGCAGCCATCTGGTCTAACCCCTTACACAAAGGAATCCATACTATAGTATGGTCTACAAGTCATCATCCTGCCTCCACCAGCAGACCTCCAAGAAGGGGAAAGTATCACCTCTAGAGAACCTTTTCCACTTAAAAAAAAATATATTACATGTACATGTAATTTCCCCCCAATTACATGTTAAAATAGTTTAGAAAGTTTTTTTTACTCTCCTTTATTGTTTTTGTTGTATTTGAGTCTTCTTGTCCAAAATGATTAATGTGGAGATATTTTACATGATTTCATGTGTATAACCTATATCTGATTGCTTTACCATCTTAGGGAGGGGGGAAGACAGGGATAGTATCCTAACTCGGGTCTTTCTGACTCCAGGACCTTTACTCTATTCATTATGCCATCTAGCTGTTTAAATACTTAAACACAACTGATATTTTCTCTGAGTTTTGTTTTCCAGGCTAAACATTCCTGATTCCTTCAGCTGATCCTCATTAGATCTGTCCAAGTCCATCTCCACTTCTGGACCCACCTTAAACTCTGACCTCCTACCTTTTAACAGTGTTTCCTCCAAAAATCATCACAATGCCACCTTCCAAGGAATCAGAGCTTCTCAATTTTCTTTAAGCATCCTATGTAAGAATGTGCTAAGAAATGTTTAACAATAGGATCTTCAGTAAATTCATCATACTTTTAAGTTTAATCATTATTAGAATTTTTCTATAATTTTCTTAAGTCCAAACCATCAGCAAAGCAATAAATCAAGTCCTGATTTCTGAGGTACAAGGGTTCACACTGAACATTTAACAATGGACTCCTCTGTTAGAGTGACTGGCTCCAGCACACTCTGAGTTGAAGTCACCTCTTTCTCTTCCCTTGTCTATTAAAGACCTTGTTGCATTCTTCAATTAATAAATAGCTAGCATTTCTAAAGTGCTTTAAAGCTTGTAACATGCTTTACAACTATTATTTTAACTTCACAGTAATCCTGAGAAGTAGGTACTATCATTATCCCATTTGCAGATGGGAAAATTAAGTAAGATAGAGTCTAATACCTTGTCTGGGGTCACATAGCTAGGAAATGTCCGAGGCTGGATTTGAACTCAGGTCTTCCTGATTCTGGGTTCAGTGCTCTATCCACTCTGCCTCATACTCTTTCATATATGTCTGTTACACAAGTGGGTCATATTTTGTTGTTCTCCTCATGGAGAGACCTGGAAGACCCTAACACCAAATGACTTCAGTTCCCCCTTTTCTTTGTGGGCAGGCTACTCCAGATCCCCTGAGGACTGGAGGACCTCAGTTGGAATTATAACCTATTAGGCCAGTTACTTTCCCTTCTGCACCCAGATGACACTTCCAACTTTCTTAACAATTTCACTTCCTTTTTTATCCTTCTAGTTGAACATGAACCCCCATCTCCACCTCATGTGATAAGGAATCCAGAATTCCTTCTCTATTCAAACACTGAGATCTGCTGCCCCTTTCTAATAGTGTTGGACTGGTCCCATGGATCAGACACCTTATTCCATGGGCCTTGCTGTTGGCTTTATACCTTTGCACTTAGAACTTCCAGACTTTTCTGTACCCCAATTCTCCAATTGGACTATTGAGATTCCCTGAGAACAGGTCTTGTCTACTTTTTCTATTTGTATTCCAGGAACATTTTAAGTACTTAAAAAATGGCTTTCATTAATTAATTAATTCATCCATTCTTCGTCTCACATTCTTGTGACGTTATCCCCTATTTTCTTCCCCTTTATGAATCAATCAACAAATATTTATTAAGGGCCTTCTATGTGCTAGATACTCTCCTGGGGATGTAAGCATAAAAAAATGATTCAGTCATCCGTACTTTCAATGAATTTACATTCTAGTGGGGGAGACAAGTACATATAATGTAGACATAGCAAATATAAAGTGAGCAAATACAAGATATCTTACGGTATTTCAGGTACATTGTCTAATTAAGGCCCTTTTTATATTGGAGCAGTTAATGATGAAAAGGTCAGAAAATGTGCTTTTGTACAAAGAAGAAACTTATTGTCAAAAGATATAACATTCTGTCAATGATATGGATGAACATTTTGATAGAAAATATAAATAGAAAAAGAACTTTGTTTTTAGTGTAAACTGCTAAAATATGTGCATGAAGAAACATGCTTCGGAAGGAATTTTGAGGCAGTTTTGGAGGAAAAATGGTCTGAGGTGTGGCTTCAACTTCTTTGTTAACAATGTGGAGTGATGTTCCATTTGTATTTTTCATAATTCACTTGTTTCCAACTCTTTGTGACCCCATTTAGGGAGTTTTCTTGGCGAAGATACTAGAATGGTTTGCCATTTCCTTTTCCAGCTCATTTTATAGATGAGAAAATTGAGTCAAATGGGGGTAAGTGACTTGCCCAGGGACACACAGCTAGTAAGTGTCTGAGGCTGAATTTGAACTCATGAAGATGAATCTTCTTGACTCCAGACCCAGCACCCTATCCACTGCACCACCTACCTGCCATTCCATTTTTGTGGGGATAATTTAATGCTATGAAGAAGCAGAGAAAGATCAAATATTTATTAAAAACTAGAGGAAAATGTAAAGAGATGCCATTCCAGGAGTACTAAAGGGATTGAGGATCTTGTGGAGAACTCCAGAGCTGAGGCATGATGGGCACCTCAGCTCATTGACATATACATGTGTTATGACCAAAGAGGGTAAAAATCACACAAATATTTGCCTGACAAAGGAATGTTGATTTGAGAGGAGAAACTGGGGAGTGATGCCTTTTGAAAAGAAAAAGGTCAGTTACAGAAAGTGAGGAGGCTGTCATGTAAGCCACTGGACAGAGAACTACAGGAGACATTGGGAGAGATAGCAATAGGGGCAGAAGAACTTGAGAAGACCCCTCACCAGGGTGGCTACAGGCAGCACTTAGGGGTAGATGGCTGAGAGAAGGCTTCAGTTGAATGATTCATGATGGATATCATTATTTGTGAGCCCTAATGACAGCCAATTGCCCTTTTTCAGATAGAGTCAGAGAAAGGGAAGGGAGTAGGCATTTCTGTGGTACCTAATATTGTGCCAGGAGGGACTTCTGGTGCCAAGGTGGTGAAACGAGGAAGGAATTCTCTGAAGTCCTCCCAAATGCCCCCCCAAACAACTAGAAAGCCTCAGAATTGATCTAGGAGCAGGGAAGCAGGTTAACAGCCTGGCAGGGAAGGTCTGTCTCACTGGGCTGGGGGGCAAAGGGAGGACTGAGGTTTAAGAACAGCAGCTGTAGCTGCAACCAGCCTCACAGCAGGGGGCCTGAAACAAGGCTTGAAGCCTGGGATGCTCCACCATTGAGGCCCCATCCAACTGCAAACCAGCAGCCTCCTGGGCAAGTGAGCAGTCTGTGCAACACAGCAATTCTCAGCGACCCCACTCCTAGCACAAGCCACCAGCAAGGCCTTGGCCTCATTGCCGACCAGTTGTGAAGCTTGGTCCCAGGACTGGCCAACAGTGAGACCCCAGCAGGGAGACCCTGTTTTCATTGCAACTCAGCAGCAGGGCACATCCCTCAGGCAGACCAGCAATGAGATCCTTCCTCCAGGGAAAGTGTTAAAATAGCAACCCAGAAGCAAGGCTCCACCCCAGGAGCAGACCAGCAGCTAAATCCCACACCCAGGAGAGGCCAATAGGAAGGTTCTGTCCCCTAGCACAAGCCAGAAGGGAAGCCTGCCCTCCAGAGAAAGCAAGCAGCTAAGCCCTGTAGTCCAGTGAAAGCCAACAGTAAGACCCAGAGCCCCAGAACGAAAAGCTTGGGACAATACAAGACCAAAACTCAACTCACATAAAATACTGTCATTAAAAAAAAGGGCAGAAAAAAATGAGCAAAATCCCTCCCCCCCAAACAAAAAAGTAATGACTATACAAAATTACTGTGGTGACAGGGAGGATCAAGGCATAAACTTAGAAGAGGAAAATACTTCTGGGGAAACTGGAAAACAGTATGGTAGAAGCTAGGTATAGAAAAATATCTTACACTGTATACCAAGATAAGATCAAAAGGAGTAAATGATTTACATATAAAGGGTGATACCATAATAGAATTGAGAGAGCATGGAATAGTTTATCTATCAGATTTATGGGTAAGGAAAGAATTTAGGACCAAAGAAGATATAAAGAACGTTACAAAATGTAAAATACATACTTTTTATTATATACAATTAAAAAGATTTTGCACAAACAAAATCAATGCAACCAAAATTATAAGGAAAACAGAAAACTGGGAAAATTTTTTTGCAACAGATATCTCTGATAAAGGCCTCATTTCTCAGATATATAGAGAACTGATAAAAATACAAGTCATTCCCCAAAGGTCAGTGAACAGGCAGTTTTCAGATGAAGAAATCAAAGCTATCTGTAGTCATATAACAAAATGCTCTAAATCACTATTGATCAAAGAAATGCAAATTAAAACAATTCTGAGGTACCTCCTCGCACCTATCAGAGTGGCTAACATGACAAAAAAAGGAATATGTTGGATGTTGGAGGGGATGTGGGAAAACTGGGACAATAATGCACCATTGGTGGAGTTGTGAACTGCGCCAACCATTCTGGAAAATAATTCTGAACTATGCCCAAAGGGCTATAATAATCTAGCAATACTACTGTTAGGTCTATATCCCAGAGACATCCAAAAAAAGGGAGAAGGACCTATTTGAACTAAAATATTTATGGCAGATCTTTTTCTGGTGACTAAGAATTGGAAATCAAAGGGATGCCCATCAATTGGGAAGGGTTAAAAGTTGTGGTATATAATTGTAATATACAGAGCATATTATTGCTCTGTAAGAAGTGATGAGCAGGATGATTTCAGAAAAAAGCCTGAAAAGATACATTTACTGATACATAGTGAGGTGATCAGAACCAGGAGAACATTGTACCCAAGTAACGGCAATATTGTTCAGTGCAGAACTGTGAGTGACTTAGCTATTAGCAACACAGTGACCTGTGACAATCCCAAAGGACTGATGATAAAGCATATTATCTGTCTCCAGAGAAAGAACTGATATTGTTGAATATAGCCTGAAGCATGCTATTTTTCATTTTCTTTCATTTTTTCAAATCTTCCTGTACAAAATGACTAATATGGAAATGTTTCACATAATTTCCCATGTATAACCTATATTTGATTTCCTATCCTTTCTGGGAAGGTAGAGGGGTGGAAAGGAGGGAGAGATAGAATTTGGAACTTAAAAGTTTAAATAAATATGTTAAAAAAATATCTGTGAGAAATGATGACAAGTGCTTTTCACAAATGTTGTCTCATTCAATCATCATATTTTGAAGTAGGTGCAATTGTTGTTGAGACCAGATCTGAACTCAGATCTTCCTGACCCCAGGTTCTCTCTAACCATTGAACAGAAAAGTGAAGTTTTTTGTTCATGTTTCCTGCTTTGTGAACCCAAAGGGAGTCATTGACTGTGAGCTCTGTTCTGATTTGAGTGTAGCATCTTAGAGAGGAAATAATTTACTGGAGTGGTCTGTTAGTTTGGCATTTATCCGGCTTCAAGAGAACTGTTATTCACATTAAGAGCTAATACTTTCCCAATACCCTTTTAAGGGTGATGATTAATTGAAAGAGCTTTAAAGACTAGGAGAAAAGGAGTTGAAAAATGGTGAGGATGAATAGTCAAACAGTGAGAAGAGAAGCAGATTCATGTGGTGCAAAGGGCCATGAGTTGCCCTAAGCACATTCTCTATCAAACTCCTGTAGGACTGTGCCCATTTTGCACCATAGTTATTGAGTGCGTTGGTGGAAGAGTATGATCTGGGTTTATATGTGTCCTGTGATATATTTATCACTTATGTATTTGCATTAATATATTAGTATTTATAATATTTTTAACTTATTAAATCAATGGTTATGTTTAAGATATGTGTCATTATCTTGAGTGGCTCTAATCAATGAATCAATAGTGGCTCCCTATTACCTCCAACATCCTATATAAATTCTCTATTTGGCATTTAAGGCTATTCACAACCTGCTCCTGGTCTACCATTGGTGTGTGAGTTAGACTACTAGACTACTACAAGTCTCCTTCAGTTCATGCCTTTTTTGATTCTTTGATAACTTACCAATTTCTCACACTTTATTCCCCTCTAAGCACTCTAAAGTACAAAGGTACTGGCCTTCTTGTTGTTCATTGCATATACAAGACTCTATTTCCTATTTCTCAGCCTTTGTCTTGGATGCTCCCCATTCCTAGAATGTTCTCCCTCTCCTTCACCTCTTGCTACCCCTGACTTCCTTCAAGACTCTACTTAAATACTACTCTGCAAGAAGCCTTCTGATCTTCCCACCCACTCAAACGTTTCCCTTTAAGGTGACTTTCCCTCTACTGTATATGTAACTTGTTTGTGAGGTATGTGGGGTGTTCAGGTAGGACTAGCACATCTGGTGTGAGGGCTTGTCGAGCCCTTTTCAGGGCTGCTCATCCACCTTTGGTGTTCATCTGATTCACCCAACTCTAATTTGTGACTCTAAGAAGCTGTAGCAGGGGTAGTGGCCATGCCCTGGTAAATTGTCTTGGCAGACAGGCTAAACCATTTTGAGGGTAACTGATAGTCCTCGATCTGTCTGTGAGTTAGGAGGGTGCCCATGTGAAGACTTTTCCCCAGTTGAATTGGGCAGGTGACAACAATCTGCTGCAATGGCCATGAAGGTGGCTGAAGCAGGTGCTGTGGAGGGCTTAGAGCTTAGTCAGACATCAACGAAGTCAACGCTGAATCCGTGGCCATCGCTAGGAGTTCTGACTTTTGTCTTACCGCTGGACTTTGATGACTGGAAGAGAGAGTGAAGCTGACAACTGTGCATTTCTGCTTCACTTAAATCCAATTCATTCACAAGTCAAGATATCAGTCCTCTTTGAGAATGAAGGGTAAACCACAACAATAACTTATGTATACATTATATGTAAGCCTTTCCTCCTCCATTAACATGAAAGCTTCTTGAGGGAGGGACTGGTTTTGCCTTTATTTTTCCCCCCCAATGGTTAGCACGCAGGCACATAGAAAAAGCTGATTGGTTGATTGATTGCTGAATGAAAGGCCCTTCATGAACTCAAGGTCATTTAGTTCTTCCTCTGCATTTACAGTTGAGGAAACTGAACCCTAGAGAAGATAAATGACTCGTCTAAGGTCACATAGGTATTATGTAATAGAATCGGGATTTGAACCAAAGCCCAATGACAAGTACTAGCGTTGGAGTCAGGAGAGCTCAGATTGAATATGAAGCCTACCACTTATTTGTTTGACTCAGGGCTTTGGTTTCCTCATCTGCAAAATGAAGGAGATTGTACTGCATTATATCTAAGGTTCTTTTCTAGCTCTATTTCCTTGTCTCTGTATTCCTAACTATGGATGGTAATGCCTAGGCAACTCAGATAGAAGGGATTCCTAGAGGTTCAACATTTTTGAGAAGGTAGAGGTAATCATTAAGTGTGGAAATGTTTTTGTCTGAAAAACAATACTTTTAGACAGGGTGTTCCTAGATTTTAGAGTCAAAGAATAGGATGATAAATTCACTTCTGGGCACTGCAGATTAGGAAGGACGCTGATTAACCAGAGAATACTCATAGAAGGGCCACCAGGATGGGGAAAGGCCTTGAGATCATATCACATGAAGATTATTAGAAAGAACTATGAATATTTAGTCAGGAGACAGAGAAAACTTGGGGGGACATTCAATTTCTTCAAGTATTTGGCGGTCTCATGAAAGAGAGAATAGACATTTTCTGTCTGGGCCCAGGAGGCAGTACAAGAAGAAAGGGGTAGAATCCGTTGCAGAAAGGACAATTTAGGCTTAAAGTCAGGAAAAATGTCCTAATCATCAGAGCCATCCATAAGTAGAATGGGATGCCCTACTAGGTGTTCATAAGTTCCCCCTCATTGAAAGTCTTCAAGTAGAAGTGGGGTGATCACTTGTCAGGTAGGACTTAGAAGGGATCCTTTCTTGGGTACAAGTTTGCCATGATGTCCTCTAAGGTACTTTCCAACTACAAAATTCTGTCTTTCAATGATGTGACTTCAATGTCACTGAATTTTTCCAGGCCTCTGTTTACTCTTTGGTTGAAGGGAGATCAACGGTTTACCTTAAGGGCCTCTTCCAGTTTTTAAGGTCATGCTGTATTATCATCGGTAAGGGAACTGGAGGCATTCTATGATGCTCCAAATGTTAAATGGAAAAATTGCTAAGGGGAAACAAGTCTTGAGAGTGAAATGAGGATTATGAGGAGGGTGTTCTGGGGTACTTTCTGCAACTGTCACATTTGTGTTGGGGTTTGCTTTATTTTCTTCCTTTGTTATTAGTTACAAAATGAATTGGTTGCATTAAGAGCAAACATAAGTCATAAAACCAAAATCCATTAACTATGTTGATTTCCCTCCACAACAGTTACTGCGAATATATTGCACAAATTTCACATAAATATACAGGCTGGTAAGACAAAGACTCACCAGGGCGAATTCTAACCCACGCACTATTTTTAATCATCATTTATTAACTTATATGGCACGTGAGGGCAATCAAAGCCCCTCACAAAAAAATCAAAGATAAGAAAACCCACAGGTGCATGATAAAACAATCCTCCAAATATCCACAAAAATCAAAGGATAATTTTCTGTATTCTTCCCCGGTGCCTGTGAGGAAATACCTGGATAAACACACATATGGATCATAGGAGCTCATATCTAGAGCTGGGAGACCCAGAGGGATTGTCTTGTGCAACTCCCTCAATTTGTAGCTAAAGAACTGAGGACTACAGAGGTGAAGGGTCTTACCTGAGGTCGCACAGGTTGGGAGGGGCAAAGTAGGATTTTAAATTCAGGTGCTATGATACTACTATACCATGTGTAGTGCACTGGTACCAGTGCAAACCCTCCAGCTTAGGGATTTCTTCTTCATACCCTGAAATTAAATACAGGCACAATTTGTACTGATGTTAGGACCCCAAATGTCTGGAGGAGTCTGTAGGCATGGTCTTCTGTGCTTTTAAAGTGGGATGGCAGAGCTTGAGCTGAAGGGCCAAGCATTAGCTGGTTAGTCAGAGAACTCCACTTGAATATTCTAGTCCCCCCACTGACATTAATGCCTTGTGTGATCACGAGTCAATCATCTTACCTCTCCCTGACACAGCCTGTTTATTTATGTGATTCGATGGACCAAATGTTTGTGCAATACTGATCCTATGCAGATATCTGAAGGGCTGAGAAGTGGAAAGATGATCTGATGAATTCTTTTGACTTCAGAGGGAAAAAGAAGGAACAATAGCTGGAATAAAGGGGAAACTTCAGGGGAAGTTGCCTAAAAATTGCTGCTTGATCCTTAGGATACAAACACAAAATAAGAAAACCAATCAATTTGCAAACATTTATTAAGCATAGAATGTATGCTAGACACCGTGCTAGGCATGGGGATACAAGTAGAGTGTCACAACAGTTGTAGTATAGCCTTAAGCTTAAGTTACTAAAATTTAAAAGTCTTAATTAAGTTACTTCAGTTCTATGAAAACTTCAAATGGCAACCCTGTTGGTGTTTGACCTTTGTTCTTGAAGAGGACCATGACATCAGGAAGGTGATGCCATGGCTTGCAAATGAATTGGATTTAAGTGAGGGAGGACTGTGCAAAGTCATCAGTCTTGCTTTCTCCTCCAAAGCTATCTGGATCCAGTGACAAGATATAGATCAGGATGACCAGAGATAGAGCCTGGGGTACCCTGTACAATAAAATAATTCTTATTTTAAAGGAGGTTACAGTCTGATAATGAAAAAATTCTAAAGATTTAAGAGTGACATATTCTTGGGAGAGATATTTGTGAGTTACAATATGTACACAGATAAGAGAGGATTCAGGAAATATTCGATTCAGTCTATCCTTCCATCAATAAGTACTTATTAAGCACCAACAATGTATTAGACACTGTGCTAGATTTGAGGGAACCCAAGTGCATGATGAAATAATCCCTACCTTTGAGGGATCTTATATTCTAACTTCTTAGCAGTCAAGTTGTCTATCATACTATTATAAAGTATACTCCTGGAGGCTAAGGCCTGTCTCACTTTGCTGTTGTATGCCTAATGCCTAGGACATTGCTTGATAAATACATATCTATTGATTTATACTACATTTTAGTGGGCTTCTTATATGGTTAACTACTGCACTAGTTGTTGCATCAATAACCTGTCCAAGATTAACATAAACTATAATGAAAGTCAGAGGTCAGATACCAGACGACCTGGATACCCAATAAGCCTCACTTAAGGGTCCTGACTCAGGAGTAGGGAAGGAGAATTGCTCCTTTACAACGCATAAATACACATACAAAGCATAACAAATTTAGAACTGGATGTGGTCTTAGTTCATCTAATCCAGTCAACGTTGTTTATTGATGAAGTAACTGAGACCCATGGAGTTTAAATGACTAGTGTAAATTTTCATAGGAAGCACCAGAGTCACAGATTGAACCAAGTCCTTTGACTCGAAGTCTATTACACAGAGTTTTTCTTACACACACAAATATATGGAAAATACATATATTAATATCATGTAATTTTAGAGTAGGGAGTAACCTACTCTACCAGTCTTGTAGCCTTTTCAGAAAATGAAAATGAGGTTATTCTGGTATATATATTCTGGCATATATATATTCTGGTATATATATATATATATATATACATTCTGGTATATATATTCTGTTTTTAATGAAGCAATGTTTACCATTTGTAATCATTGCTTTCTTTTCTGGGTAGTCACCATCCCTTTAATAATAACTTTCAGAATTTTGTTGGGAATTGAACTCATATTTACTGACCTATGATCTTCATATTTCTTTCTCTTCCCTTTGAAATTTGAGACATAATTCATTCTTCTGTAATGATGCAGTACCTCTTTTATTCTCCATGATCTTTCAAAGTTCATTGATAGTGCCTCAATAGTTACATCTGCCAGTTCTTTTGGTACAAATGCCTGGTGACTTGAACTAAAAGGCAGCAAAGTTTACCTACCTACATTTCTTAGGATTCTACTAACCATTGGATGGCTTTATTCTGTTTTTTTTTCTAGTCTAAAAGTCATTCAACTTGAAAGAGAAAACAAGTTATCTAAAGGAGAGAAAGATATGAATGGCATGCAAAAAATCTCAGACCTTAATAACAAAGAAAAAAGGTGACTGAGATTCTCAATAACTTACATGTCTATTTTCTCAATTACCACCTCAGTCTACATATCTATTTTCCCATCTATTCAAAATCTTTATGAGAATTATCTATATATTGATCCACAGCAGTAGTAGGGAGCAGATGGACTTTCACAAGTGATATTCAGCTACATTTTTTCCCAGCTGGCAATTGATTGAAAGATGTGGAGAATGCAATATGCTGTTGCATTTATTGTTTGTTGATTGTGAAAAAGCATTTGATTCAGTAAAGCAAACCACCACCCTAAAGACCTCTTCAATTAAGATGTCTTCCATCCATATGTCAAAATCATTTAAGATTCCTTGAAAGATAGAACAGTAGAAATAATGTTGTTAAATGACCATCTGATTCTAGGCATCCATCAGGTAAGGTATAAAACAAAGACTTATGCTGACCAAAGGGGCTTGCCAGTTTTTGCTCAGATAGTGGGTTCCAATATTTGTTTGGAAAACAGGAGCCATAAAGCTAGAACTGCAAAGCATAATGTAATTTCTAAGAATATCTTTAGTAATGTTGTAGTTTAGCTTTTTCAGCCATGTCTGACTCTTTGTGACCCCATCTGGGGTTTGCTTGGCAAAGACACTGGAGTGGTTTGCCATTTCCTTCTCTAGTTAATTTGACAGATGAGGAAACGGAGGCAAATTAGGTTCAATGCCTTGCCTAGGATCACACAGCTAATAAGTGTCTGAGGCTGGATTTGGACTCAGGTCTTCTGGACTTCAGGCCTGGTTCTCTCTCCACTGCATCACCTAGCTGCCCTGACTTTAGTAATAATGGATTGTAATTTGGAATGCAAAAGTGTTCCCTGGAGATGTTCTCAAGGGCAACCTTCTTCTCTGCTTAGAATCCCATGTTTCCTTTAAAGCTTAGGTCAGACCACCTCCTGTGTGAGAATTTGTTCATGTTGTCTGCTAGTCCTCTTATAAAAAGTTTCTTCGATTTGGGTTTTAAAAATGTTTATTCTGTATCTGTTTATGTGTATGTGCATTCTCTTCCTCTGATAGAATGTCATTTCTTTGAGGGCAAGGGCAGTTACATTTTGTCTTTGCCTCTGGACCATCTAGCACAGTGACTGGCATGTAAGTGCTCAATAAATGTGTGTTGATCGGTTGACTGAAGAAGTCAATGTACAGTAATCTGGGACTGCATCATAAAAAACAGAAGTAACTCTATGCTCCTGAAATCTTTCTACCGGGCTTATTGATGACATACTGTAAGACAGATAAACATAGCACACAGGAGGGCTGCTAGCACAGGTTCACTCTTGATTTGCTCAGACAGGAAAGACACTAAAAAGTGATTAATAGTCGTATTTTATTCTAGTCTAGTTTTCTCAGAAGAATATTGCTGATAAGGAGAGCATAACTCCTACAGCATTCCCTGATCACCCTTCTCACAGGGGCCTGTTGAGAAGGGGGGCAACGACCCCTACATCTTGATGGGGTCAGTCGAGATAGGCACCATTTGTACTTCCCCTAAAACCCTTCAAGCATCAATGGGGACCAGTTGAGGCAAACACAGACTCCCCCCAAACCTTGATGGGGGCCAAGTAAGGCATGCACAGCATTCCACCTTCTGCATTCAACCCTAAGGTTCCCCCCAAAGCCTCAATGGGGGTCGGTTGAGGCACACACACAGCATTTGTGATTCAACACTAGGGTTCCCCATTCATTGACTAATGACTAGTGGCTTTAAGAGCATTGGACAAAAAAGATATATTGCCAGCAATTGCCTCACAAGTTTATATCCCCTTATCCCTGTATGTTACTGTGCAGCTGCAGTGGATGTTTATAATATTTATCACTATATAATGTTGCAGAAGTATGGTGGAGATGTTTTCAACCATAACTGTGGGAACCCATATCCAGTACCTGGGAACAGGAGATTACTATTGCTATGGATCCTGGGAAAGTGAAATCTAAGAAACCATAACAAAAATTCACTTTACACACTCTAAAATCCACCTTACACTAAAATTCACCTTACATATACTAAAATTCACCTTAAATACACATACAAACCTATACCTAAGGTCATGGTTCCTCCAAGGCAGACAATGTAAAATAAGTGAGTCATATGTCAAGATTAGATGTGAACTCCAGGGTAAATATTTGCCAATATTGAAGTCTAGGCTAGAAATATAGCCACCACTCATCACTGATTAGCAGGCTGCTTTGAGCTGCTCTGTTCCTGACCTGGGCTTGTTCACTCTTCCAGAAGCAGTGGTAGCTGCCAGGGGCTCAATGTATTGGAACTGGACTTACTATGGATATTCAATTGGCATCAGCCCTGTAATGTAAACATTTTCCCTGTCCATTAATCAGCCTCAGAAGGAGCCCATTAAGGGAAGCTTGATTAGGGAAGGCTTGTTTTGTAGGTAGGCCTACACCTTTTGTTAGTTTCTAATGAGGCACTGGGTCACCAGGATTGTGATGCCCTCTGGCTCTGAAAAGTATATATGTATATATATATATATATATATATATATATACAGACACACTGAGGTGAAGTTTTGCTTGGGGGCTTACTCTTTGGAAGAAGGTTCATGTGCCAGATGAGACTCTGGGCAGCTGCTAAGGAGCCCCCCGGCTTTGATAATCCAGATGCTGGTGCCTCTTCTCTCTAGTAACTATGTATGTATGTAATGGTCATACAATTGAATCTGTCTGTTGCTCTGTGACATATGTATTGCTTATGGTCAGACAACTAGAAGCCCTGTCTGTTGGTCTTTATTTCTCTGTTTCTATTTTTCTGTTGGTGAATGTAATTAAAGGAGATTATTGACCCCTCAAAAGTTGCTTTCCTTTTAGAGAAGCAGATCTAAGAACCTGTGCTAGCAGATGATCCTGGATGTGTCAGGGTTCTTACTGCTATCAGCCCTCATGTAGCTTAGAACTCCTGAGCTCAATCAACCCATCAGCCTCAGCCTTCAGCACTAGGTTGGCGAGGTTAGTCTCAGCATAATTTAGGGGTTAGAGCACTGGAGTGGTAAAGATGAGATCTATGTTTTAAGAGCTTTAGTGCTAGCTCTGAATGACCATAATTAAGTTATTTAATGTAGTCCACTCCTACCTTTCCAGTTTCCTTATACCTTATTCCCCAACACATCTTTGATCTAGTGCCATTGGCTTTCTGATTGCTCCATGAACAAGACATTCTTTTAGCTCTTGGTATTTTCTCTGGCTGTTTCCCATGTCTGGGATGCTCTCTCTTCTCTACTGACCACTGACCTCTCTGATTTCCTTTCAGTCCCAGATAAAATTCTATCTTCTACAGGAAGCCCTCCCCAACCTCTCTTAATTCCATTACCTTCCTTTTGCTAATTATTTCCTATTCATCCTGTATACAGTTTGCTTTGTATATATTTGTTTGCATGTTGTCTCTCCTATTAGATTGGAAGCTCCTTGAGGGCAGGGAATGTCTTTTGCCTCTTTTTGTAGCCCCAAAACTTAGCATCATGTCTGGTACGTAGTAGGCATTTAATAAAAAATAAATTTTTTTGATTGATTGGTTAATGTTCTAGTCAGTTTGTTTATCCATGAAATGACAGTAATAATTAATCACACTATTGTACAGATTCATTGTTAGGAAAACATTTAATAAATGAGAAAGCAATATAATATATGTCTATAGCAGGGCATAGTAGAGTCAGAAAGACCTGTTTTCAAATACTGCCTCAGACACACTATCATAGTAGCTGTGTTATTCAGGGTAATTCCCATATGCACTCACGTGTGTGTGTGTGTGTATGTGTGTGTGTGTGTGTAACTAGGTCAATGATTTCCTTGCTATAGGAAACTGCTCCTGGGTAAACATTCTACCAATGTAGTTTGTGACCTACTTTGCAACTTAGAGAATTGCCTGGTATACTGAGAATAACAAGTGACTTGCCCAGTGTCACCTACCCAATATGAGTCAGAGACAGACTTGACCCCAGATCTTTCTGATTCTACAACCAAGTCTATATTCACTATTCTGCTATATGTGTGTATATATGTGTGTGCGTACACATGCACATATACATGATTATATCCATAGTAAAGTGTAATAGACTGACTAGGAAGGTAGTAGGTTTTCCTTTACTAAAGATCTTCAAACAAAGTTTGCATAATTATTTCTCCAGTATATTTGTAGAAGGTACCCTTCTTTGGGGACATGGTGGACCAGTTAGCCCCTGAGGTCCCTTCTGTCTCTGAGATTCTGCGGATCTGCACTTCATCAGTCTAGTCATTGGGTATTGTTTCTTCCCAAAGTCACTGGCTTTGACCAATGATTACGCATGACTTACTGTCTATTCCAGCAAGGAAAAGAGTGTGGCACATGGTAGACTGTAGTTTTTGAAGTTTTGCATTTGCTAATGAATGACTTCTATTTAGGAAGCAGGGTAAGATTGGAATAGATTCCTGCACACGTACAGGAAGGATCATCAGTAATGAAGTGTCTGGCTGTCTGGCTGAAGCAGCATTAAGAAATACTGATATTCATCATCCCCTGATGAGTTAAGCCAGGGAAGATACACTGATAAACGAGGAAATTAAAAGAGAAAGACGGGGGGAAAATGGCACTGAGGTAATAATGGCAAGTGATAATATCCATCCAACTGTGAATAAGACCACGGATGCTCAGAGATTCATCTCCAAGGGAAAACAGTTCTAGAAGACTAAGCCAACGAGTAGGGCTGTGCAGATTGCTTGGGTTCCAAATGTTTTATTTTTGTCTTGGCTCCTTTGCCTGGATTAGGAGATACACTTCTGGTTAGGGCCTCAGGAAGACCTAAATTTAAATGTCAACCTCTGACACTTACTAGATGTGTGACCCTGTATGAGTCATTTAACTTTGATTTACCTCTGGTAAATAATAACTACTATTATTTATACTAAATCAAAATAGGATTGCTCAAAAAGTACAAGATCTCTCTACTAAGGAGATTTTTTACATAGAGTTGCTACTTCTTTGTGCCTGGCACATAGTTGGTGCAAAGAACTCCTACTTCTCAAACCTTCATTAAAGAGTAAAGAGGGCCTCCAAACCAGCCAACTCTTCATTTCCCATTAGCTGAACTCCATGGACTGAAGTTCTCCAAGATCATGCCTCCAGGATATCTTATCACCAGGAAACTCATTATCCTAGGAGACTGTGTCAGTTTTGGTACTCTCAATTTATTAGTACCCTTTACCTCCCTGCCTGGAAGGCTGGGGGGTGGAACAAGGAATTCAGGTTGTTGTTGGGTTGTATCCAACTCTCTGAGATTCTTTGTGATCCCCATGAATCATATAGTCTGTGGGGATTTTCTTGGCAAAGATGCTGGAGTGGTAAATTAAGGCAAACAGAGCATAAATGACTCTTCCAGGCTCGCAGCTATTGAGTCTGAGGCTGGATTTGAACTCAGGTTTTCCTGACTCCAGGTCTAGAACACTATTCACTGAGCCACCTCCTAATGAATTCAAACCTTCATTTAAAGAGAGTTCTCAGACTAGTCATCTCCTTGGGTTGGATTCCACCATGACTCCATACCCCTTATCTCCAGGTACCTTCTTTTTTTCCCCCACACTCCACTCTCAGCTTCATGCTGTTTTCCCAGGAGTAAGCTCCTTGAGGGCAGGAACGGGCTTTTTTTTCTTATTTGTATTCCCAGGGCTTAGCACAGTGTCTGGCACATAGTAGGGTGCTTAATAAATGATTATTGACTAGCCATGGATTGATAACCATGTGTTTCAGGGAGACAGAGAAGTAAATATTATATAGGAATTTTCCTACTTGGTCAAGTCTCTGGCATTTGCCTGAGGCATCGACCCATCCCAGTAATCCCCGCAACTGACTTTCCATTATGTCCTACATCCAAACTCCCAATTCTCTTTACCCCTAACCTAGCCCAGTCCTTCATAGTCTGGTATCTCTGGATCACCTCACTACTTCCCACCCTTGATCATATCTAGATTCCATTCTTCCTTGGACACTTGATCCAGGTCCCTGGCGTTAGCCCAGGGTACCTAGTCCTTCCCTGTTACCTCTTGGTTACCACGGAATACTTGTCCATTCCCATCAAGATCTTTCCACTCCTTGACCACTGTATATCAAAACTATCTTGCCTCCATTAAAGTGCTTAGATTCTTAAGCGTCTGGCCAATATGGCAGATTTTTAGAATCACTCCCACCCTTACCAGCGTTCTAATAAATCTTGTCTTTGGCTGAAAGAAGGCTTGGGTCGAATTCATTTGAGTGAGGATCCACCTGTGTCAGAGGCAAGTCTTCCTGGCTCCAAGGTCAGTTCTCCATCCACTACACCTTGTCTTAGATTCCCAAATATGAAATATTTCTATATCTGTGTACATGTGCTCCTACCTTCCTGATAGACTCTAAACTCCTTGAGGACAGGGATTGCTTCATTTTTTTTCTTTGTATCTCTAGGCTGGTACCACTTAAATATTTGTTGAACTGTTGATTTGAAATGGGAAAATGCTGTGTTTGTGGCTTGGCTGGGCTTTAAATGAAACCTCCCCACCGCCCCTCTCTCATTCCTCCTCTCTTCCCCCTCCATGGAATTCATTTCTTGTTTGGGAGCTGGAAAATGCAAAGTGATGTTTTGCATCAAAGTTAAGAAAGGGTACTCCCTTCACTGGACTGGAAATAGGATCTTTGTGTAGGTTAGAAGTCTCCTGCTGGAAATTCCCCGAGCATCTTTCTTGCTGTATCCCAATCAAAGCTTCCTCTCAGCAGACCAACTTCTTGGGCAAATGCTTAATTTATCAAGAGGAGTTTGTTAGCAATACACTCAAGCTTCAGGTGAAAAAAAAATGTACTTGTTGGCTCCTAAAGAGCAAGGAAAACTTCCCAGAAAAGAAGGGAATTATGGCATTTTTTCCAAAGGATAATACTTAAAAAGGCCAGTAGATGGCATAAATAAGTCAGGATAGACATGGAAAAATGATTTAAAAATAAAGTATAAACCAGTTTCTTCCTTCTCCTAAGGTCTGGTTCCTTTTCTCCAAGAGTACCCTGGCTTGGCTCTCTGATCTCAGCCCCTCTGTTTCCTGCCCTCACTTCTTCCAGAACCTGAGCAGGATTCCCTGAAGAACATTAAGGACCTGGATGCAACGAGGTCTTCAAAGGATTGTGATTATTATCTTTATTACTTTTCCTCTCCTTTCACCCTAAGATTACCTTTTTTTCCCCTTTATTTCCTATCATCAGGAGACAGCTGAGTAGGGTTGTAGTGGCTAGATCAGTACAGATGAGCTCCAGTTCCCTGAGGAATGTATGAAGGTACACACACACATACACGCACATGCACACACACACACTCACACACACACACTGGTATCACCCACTCCTTTCTTTATGGGACCTTTCACTCTTTTAATTTGTTGATCTTTTTTTTATTAATTCAAATTAAGAGGTAGTGTAGTCTAATGTGGTGGAGAAAGACCTAGCCTCTGGTTTTAGAGGACCTGGATTCAAATCTTACCTTTTACCTGTACCATTAATGAGGCTCTGAGCAAATCACTTACCATCTCATTGGCCCCGGTGACTAGGATGCTTTGTGGAAGATCTGGCATCAGTCTGAAGTTGTTGGAGGGAGTCCTTTCCTGGGGTAGAGGGGAGATTTTTATACCCATGAAATCATAGGTCCTGTCCAAAATAAAAATTAAAGATGAGAAAACAGAATGCCTTTTAAAAATAAATCACTGGAGCTCACTTATATGGATAAGATGATTAAAAAATCCGGTTTTATATACTGCACCACTTCTCCCTTTAACATTCTCCTCTCATGGTTTCCCTTGAAGTCTAGGGTTTTTTATTTTATTATGTTTTATTTTTGATTCATGGAATAAAACAAGCATTTCTGCAACATAGTATAATAGAAAAAAAGATGATTGCAATGAAATTGCAACTCTATTATGTACAACTTGCTATCCCTTTTAAATATATGATAAAATTATCATGTAAATTTCTTTGTTTTTTTTTCTTATAGTAGCAAACAGTAGATGCTACTGCCATTGCTGTCAGTGGTCAGTAGCTACTCCATATATGGGTACCTTCCCTGTCTTCCTCCAGAGATCCTCAAAACTACTGCTTTTTTGCGGGGGAAACCTCCCCTTTGGTTCCAGGTTTCTACTTAGTATCTTTTTTTTCTATCCTGGGAAGAAATACAGCCACCTAAGTCTTTAGTAATGTATGCCCTCTTGCAGATGGCCAATGTGTGTGTGTGTGTGTGTGTGTGTGTGTGTGTGTGTGTGTGTGTCCTTCATTGCTGAAGAAGACCATGCCATCAGAGAAATAATAGCATGACTTGCACTTGACTTTGTTTTGAGTGAGGGAGTGCTGTACAGGTCATCAGCCTCACTTTCCTCCAGAGCCATCTGAATCCAGTGACCAGATATTCATCAGAATAACTGGAGATGACCCAGGATGAGGCAGTTGGGGTTAAGTGACTTGCCCAAGCTCATACAGCTAGTGAATGTCAAGTGTCTGAGGTGAGATTTGAACTCAGGTCCTCCTGACTCCTGCTGTATCCGCTGCACCACCTGGCTGCCCTTTCGATGCCCAGCATAAGCATTTTCAGAAGGGCTGATGCACCAGGGGCTGGGGCTGATTGTTTCTATTGAAAGTGGCCACTAGAATTCTGGTGAAATAATACTGAGCAGATTATTTCTAGATTAAAACATGTAGTCTTACTCCATTGTGCTTTGTTAGTTAGACAAATGGATGGTTGTCTAGTATGCTATCAATTCCCGGAGATTTCCAAAGCATCCCTCCTTCTTCCATACATCTTGTTTCCCTCAATAACTCATTATAAGCATATGATTTGTGAATGCATCTGATTTTCTATTGCCTATTTATAGGAAGAATGTGGAACAGTAGGAGGTGCTGTGGATTTGAAGTCAGAGAAGTTGGATTCAAGCCCTCACTCTGTCACTTACTGCCTGTTTGATTTTGGGTGGAACACTTAAATGCTTTGGGTTTCCATTTTTTCATCTGAAAACCAAGGGAATTGGAGTAGATGGACGCTAGCAGCCTTTCCATTCCGAATCTGTGATGATGTTATGACACTGGCATTTTTTTTAGGCTGGGCTATCTCTGATTCTGTAACACAGCAAACAATCTCTTAAGTCAACCACCAGTATTCTGAATGATGTATTCTGAAATCTGAGACTTAGGTTTGAATCCCAACTCTGATAGCAAATAAGTATTTATTAAAAGCTTGCTATATGTCAGGCAATGGGATACAAAGAAAAGTTTTAAAAAGTTCCTATTTTCAAGGATTTTCTGTTCTGACAGCATAGACAACATACAGTTAACTTGGGTCATATAAGACAAATAAAGAGCAGATGGATGGAATCTGAGAAGGGAAGGAGACAGCAGCTCAGGAGCAGGGAAAGATGTTCTAAGGAAAATGAGGAACTGAGTTGAATCTTCAAAGAAGTCAGGGAAATTAAGAGACAGAGAGGAGAGGGCAGAACTTTGGTGGTGGTGGGACAGTCAGCCAGTATGAAGGAACAGTCTGGAGAGGAAATGGAATGTGGGAAGAAAGGCAAATAGGCCAGTATACTTGGATTTTACAGCTTGTAGTAGGGAGTGAAGAGTAAAAAGACTGAAGATGTAGAAAAATTCCATATTGTTATGAAGTTTAAGAGCAGTTGGGTGACAAAGTGGATGGAGTGCCAGTTCTGGAGTCAGGAGGACCTGAGTTCAAATCTGAACTCAGGCACTTACTAGCCGTGTGACCCTGGGTAAATCACTTAATCCTCTTTGCCTCAGTTTCCTTATCTATCAAATGAGTTGGAGAAGGAAATGGCAAAACCACGTCAGTATCTGCCAAAAAACTCCAAAAATGGGGTCAGGAAGAATTGGACAGGACTAATTCACTAAACAAAAATTTAAAGGCCTAACAGAGAACTTTATATTCCATCCTCAAAGTGATAAGAGGCCATTGGAGTAGATGGTGATATGGTCACCTTCTTTAGGAAAATCACTTTGGCAGCTGAATGGAAGCTGGAGGCAAGGAGATCAATTAGAAGGATATTGAACAGGACGGATGAAGGTGATGAAGTTTTTCTTAGGGTGGTGGCTCTGAATAGAGTGAAGAGAATGTATATGAAGGATGTTATGAAGAAAGAAAGAATAAGAGTTGGCAATGAATTGGATTTGTCAGCTGAGTGTGAGTGAGGAGTCAATAATGACCCTGAGGATGCCTAGAAAGATGATCATGCTCTTGATGGTAATAAGAAGTTGGGGAGGGGTTTGGAGAAAGAGATCGTATCTGAGATGTCCAATAGGCAGTTGGTGATTTGTGGCAGGAGCTCAGAATTGAGATTAGGACTGACTGACTATATAGATCTAGAAATCATCACAGAAATAATAATTGGAACCATGGGAGCTGACAAAATCATCAAGAGAAATATAAAGGAAGAACAAAAGAGGGTGGTGTGACTCTGGGCAAGTCACTTCATCTTTTGGCCTCTTTTCTCATCTGTACAATGGGGATAATAATATACCTCTAATCTCTGACTGAGGATTATTGTGAGACAAATGACATACTGTATGTAGATACTATTTGAACCTTAAAGTGCTGTATAAATGTCAGCTCCTGTTTTTTTTCCTCCTTTTTCTCCTCTTCCTTTTTCTCCATCTCTTTCTCCTCCTCTTCTTCCATATTTTCCTCCTGGCAGTGTTTCTTTCTTCTTGATTAATATTCAAGGGATCAACAATCAACAAGTATTATGGAGTGGAATAGGAATTTGCCGGGTACTTTGCTGAGTGCTGGAGGTGCAAAGACAAAAATGAAACATTCCCATTCTTACAAACCTCAGCTCCTAAGTGTAAGTTCAACAACGACATTATTATGGTCATTATTAGATTGTGGAGAAAGAAAATAATGAAAGTCAATCGTGAACAATGCCAAGAAGTGAGTTTTGACAAATTTCTCCCCTTTCTGACTTTGAGTTTCCTTCTTCAGGTGGTTAGATTTGATCATCTTTAAGATTTTTCTGAGTTTAAAATACTCTTACTTCTTTCTTATCCTTACTCTTTCTTATTTTCATCCTTTTTCTGAGAGAAACCAAAAGGCAATGGAAAGGAGATGGTGATTCTAGGTAAAGGTTCTATTTAGAAACTTCGGTGCTAGCTGTTTAAATATTAGGATCAAGAGGTCATGTAAGCTGTTTGATCTCCTCTCTGAAATCCTTTCTTCTATTCTCAACCATTTTGGAAATAAAATACCTTTCCTTTCTTAGGCCTGGTTTTATTAGCTTTATACCTTCCTGGACCACTCCATTCAGTGGTTCTGGTGGTCCACTGTTCCAGAGCAGGGAGCAGCAGTGGCTAAGTCAACATTTTGTCATTGTTCAGTTGTCTGGCTTCATGGCAACATTTGGGGTTTTCTTGGCAAAGATACTGGAGTGGTTTGCCATTTTCTTTTCTAGCTCATTTTATAGATGAAGAAACTAAGGCAAACAGGGTTAAGTGACTTGCCCAGGGTCATACAACTAGTCCTCTTGACTCCAACCTGCCATTCTATCCACTATGCCACCTAGTTGCCCTTTAAAGAGACCTATGAGTGAAACATTTGGGTGGAAATTGAGAATATCAGTTAAACATCTGGTTGTTTCTGAGTATTTGCGGGCACTAATCCCTCACACTACCATTGCTTAGTGGAGAGACCTGGAGAGTCAATGGAGTCTAGTCCTGGACTGGGGAGATGAAGCAAGTGGGTTCTATTCCAGACTCAGTAGCTTACCAACCATAGGGCCTTTTGCAAACCACTTTAAGTCTTTGAGACTCAATCTGAATTACAAAGTCACAAAATTTGGTAGAAGGGACCTCAGTGGCCACATATTCCATCATATAATCCCCCAAAATCCTCATGATGACAAAGTGGTCATCTAGCCCCTGCTTGAAGATGTCCAAGGAGGAACCCACCCCTTTTTGGGGTGGCCATTCCTGCTTGGGGCAGTTCTAATTATAAAGAGCTTTCTTGTGACATTCAACCAAAATTTGCATCTTTGCTCCTTCAACTCACTGCTCCTGGTTCTGTGCTTTAGGCTCCAAAAGAAAACATTTATTCCCTTTTCCAAATGACATACTTTTACTTGATGATCCCTCCCCCCAACCTTAATTTTTCTCTTCTCCTGGATAAACATCTCTAGTTCCTTCAATTTGTCTTCATGCAACATGCTTCAAGTCTCTTCACCATCCTGGTTTCTCTTCTGAACACTTTCTAGTTCCTATCTTTACAAACAATTGCTTCCAAAATGGAACACAACATTCCAGATGTATTATTACCAGGACAGAGGGATTCCTTATTACTGGACATCATGCCTTTCTTAATACACCTCAAAATCACATTACCTTTTCTTTTGGCACATCATACTGTTGACTTACATTAAGTTTGTAGTCCACTAAAACCCCCAGATCATTTTTGGACAAACTAATGTGTAGCTATGTATGTATCCTCTACTTATGAAGTTTATACTTAAAAACCCAAGTGTAAGACTTATTTATGTAAGACTATGATTATTATATAATACTATTATTAATGTAAGACTACATACTTATTTATTATTATTTTTATTTATTCACATTAATTCCTATTGTATTTTATCTTATTGAGTTCAATCCATTACTCTTGGCTCACTATCTTTGTGAGACCTAGCTCTCTCATTTGATATGTTAACTTTCCTTCCCAGTTTTGTGTCATTTGTATAACCGAAGAGCAGGCCCTCTATCCAAGTCTCTGATAAAAGTGTTGAAAGTATGGGGTCAAGCACAGACCCTTGAGGAACTGCCCAGTTGCATTGACATAAGATCATTTATAACTACCTGCTCATTGTCAAGGAGTATAGATTTAAGCTAGGGATCTTTGAGTCTGACCCTTTTGTTTTACACATTAGGAAACTGAGTCCAAAAGAGGGAAAATGATTTGCCCAAAGTCACCAAAGCTAGGATTAATATATCGTTCTCTGATTCCTAATTCACTATTCCTTTTATCTTTTATCACAATTCTTCTCCACCATTTAGTAAGCATCTGTTATGTACAATGAAACATCAGTCCAATGATCATCATCAGTCCTAAGTAGATTTTGGGATGTGATCTTAGGGAAGTCATTTTCCTACTCCTTGCCTTAGTTTCCCCAGCTTAAACTAAAGAAGTTGGATTAGATCAATATTTCTTAAACTCTGGGTCTCCACTTTATATGGGGTTGTGAAAGATTTGGCAACAGTAAAGGTTTCTGAGTGTACAACGACCAAAAGATAATTCAAAATCAAACATGTACGGAATCTGAGGTATTTCTGACACAGTTTGCCCATGGTGCATCATGCAACTTCACTGAAGCCTTGGTTCTGAACACAGAGCATGCACACTTTGCATTGTGTATGCCCTCAGGCCACACAACACCAACTAAGGCTGCTGAAACAGGGAAAGGGGTCTTGTGTGGAAAAAGTTTAAGAAGCCTGGATGACTTCCATTCTCTCTTCTAGTTCTAAATCTATCATCTGATAATCCTTCTTCATTGGTCTGTTATACGGAAAAATGATATAACACACACAAAAGTAATTTGAAAACTGTAGAACACAATAAAAATATAATCTGTTATTATTATAAGGTTCCATATGTCATTCTTTGACTTGTCAAAAATTTTTCATTATTTTTTCTCATTTGCTCATGCCAGAAATGGGAACACATAGGCTTGGTTCATATTTTTAGAGGGCAAGTTTAGCAGGGGTTGCTGACCATGGAATACTTTGTATCTGCATAAATGCGTCAGCATCTGCTTGTGGTTCTTTTCTGCAGCTGGATAACTTCAAACATCATTGGGAGGAGAATAGGAAGTGTGAACTCCTGAACACTTGTCTCCCCATCTGAGTCATACCATGGCCTTTCTAACAAATCAAAGGTGTCATTCAATTTTATCTGGCTTATGCTTTGGAAAAGTAGAACTCATCAAACTATTTTTTTCTGAAATAGATGAAAAATTGCTATTGGAGAGTCTTTATATGTTTTGAGTTTTTAGGAAAATTCTATTCTCGCAGTAAACTGTGAGCTACTCTAGGACAAAGATTACCTCATTTTTATCTTTTCATTCTTAGGACTTTTCATTCACGGTGCCTTGCACACTGCAAGTGCTTAATAAATCTTTGTGAATGAATGAATGAATTCCATCATTAGTGTGTAGTATAGTAGAAAGAGTGCTAAATTCAATGGTGTGCTGGTAAATATTTAACAAGTGGCTCTCTGAAAAAATATATGCATGATATTTTTAGATGTAATCTGAACTATAAAAAAATTTCTCCATCACTTTCTTAAGACTGGACAATAAAAAAATAATCTAGCCCTGATTTGTAGCTTTTGTTAATTTCCAAGGTGTGAGTGCTTACATCGAAAATTTAACCATCAGCTTTGTCAGGTGGGTACAACCTGGCTCCAGTACTTTCTCTGGCTGGATTCCTCTCTGAGCACCACTCCTGACCCTCTGGATTTTCCTCACCAAGTCCCTGGGTTAGTACCTTTTCAGATTCCTTTTATATATTATCTTCCCCTCATTAAGGGCAGAGCTCTTTGAGGACAGGGACTATCTGCCTGTTTATGTTTATATTCCCAGTGCTGGCACATTTTAGTGCTTAATAAATGTTTCTTGACTTGCCTTGACTAGATTTGGAGACAGATGACTTGGATTCGAATATTAGTAATACCACTTCATTTCTATATGACCTTGGCCAAGGTGCTTAATCTCATTGACCTCAGTTTCCTTAACCATAAAAGGAAAGATTTGGAACAGAAGACATCTAAGATTCATTCTGGTTACCAATCTACCATCCTGTGATTCTAGGGTATGACTGGGTAAATTGCTTCCCCTGTTGGCATCTCGGTTTCCTAATCTATAATGAAGGAGGCATGTAGACTGGATATTTACTAAGGCCCCTTCCGGCTTTAAATTCTCAATCCTATTATCCATGCTAATGGAGGGTAGTGACAGCAATAATAATATTTCTGATTGCTGAAAAACAAAAACTATGCCAGATTGTTCTATCCTACTAGCTTTCATTAACTAAAATGAGAGATAATCCAA
This sequence comes from Notamacropus eugenii, assembly GCF_028372415.1. NCBI lineage: Eukaryota > Metazoa > Chordata > Mammalia > Diprotodontia > Macropodidae > Notamacropus > Notamacropus eugenii. The sequence continues at coordinate 485,907,462 of NC_092873.1, forward strand.
AAATCCTTTCTTTGTTTTGAAGATGTATTTTCAAAGCTCTTCATATAGATTTGTACATCATAACTCTAGAATTTTGAATGTAACAGAACGCTTTTAAAATGGGGCAAGTTTTTCTCATAAATTTGGAGCTGAAAGGGACCTCAAAAGTCATCTGGTCTAAACTTCTCATTTCACAGATGAGACAAGAAGTAGTGAAATAACCTACTCAAGGTCATAGGATCATAGAGCCATAAACAGAGCCAGAATGGAGCTAAGCTTCTAGTCCAATCCCTCCATTTTACAGATGCAACAACCAAGGCCAAAGACATTAAGCAACTTGTCTAGGGTTATAGAGGTAAGAAGCAGTTAAGATGGGATTTGAACCCAGGTTCTTTGTCTTCAGTTCCACTGTTTTTTCACCAACCCCATAGTGTTGCTAAAGTTGTGACTTTTGGAAGTCTAGGATTTAAAGGACACAGGAGTAGGTGAATTTCCCCTCTCTTCATAGCCTCCATGGGCAGCTAGGTGGTATAGTTGATAGAGCTCTGGTCTTAGAATCAGGAAGACTCATCTACTTGAGTTAAAATTTGGCCATGGACACTTACTAGTTGTGTGACCCTGAGTAAGTCACTTAACCTGCTTGCCTCAGTTTCCTCATCTGTCAAATGAGCTGGAGAAGGAAGTGGCAAACCACTCCAGTATCTTTGCCAAGAAAACCCCAAAAGGGGTCATGAAGAGTTGGACAGGAGTGAAAAATGATTGAACAACAATTCACTGGGAAGGGGGGAAAATACTGAAGTTGAAGTTTAAATACTTTGGTCACATACTGAGAAGACAGAACTCATTGGAAAAGACTAATGATGGGAGAGACTGGAGTCAAAAGGAGACAGAGATGGCAGAGGATGGGATGGATAGATTGTATAATGGAAGCAATGAACATGAACTCAGATAGACTTTGGGAGATAGTGGAGGACAGTGGTGTACCATGATCCACGGGGTCACAAAGAGTTGGACATGACTGAGTGAATCAACAATAACAAGGAGCAGAAAGTGGAGTCCCAGGTTACAATCTGAAACTATCATGACCTTAGAGCCAGGATGTGAGGGTGGATGTTGCTGCCAGCTCAGCAGGGATGCTCTGAGAAGTGAGAATGCTGGGACTCAAGCCTAGGGGGACATTGAACTTGAATCTTGGTATGACTTTGCTACGTAGGAACTGAGTTAAACTGTGACTCTAATCTCCCTTCTCATCCCAAAGACTGAGGGGTTGACTAGGGAAGACTGTGCCCTGACCAACTATTGGGGTAGGAGGGGAATGTTTGAATGTTGGTTCTTGCAATACCTTTAAAATAAATATTCCTTTGTAAAGACCAATCTTATTGTTAGTCAACTGAAATTGGGGTGCTTGGACCTCTCAGATTGGAAGAACACAATCGATGGGGATTTGAGCCAATGGCAGGGACTAGACACCTTAATCCCCTTAAGGGTGCAAGATAACACTGGGGAAGGGATGAAATGGACCATACCTGGTCTTCAGGGAGTGGGGACCAGAGCAGTGGATTCTATACAAGGACATGGTACTGTCTACCCAAAGGCCAGGAGCAGGAGATAGGAAGCCAGACCTTGGAAATAGCATTTTTATCTACGAGAAGCAGGACCAGGACTGACCCCACTGAGTGGGGACTGAGGACTAGAGAGACCTGTGGTTTGTCCTTTCATCTGATCGCAGGCCCACCCGCCTAACCTGGAATGAAGCAAAAGAGTTGAGCAGATCGAGTCAGTGATGGTCTGCGAGCTTGCCAAGAGCATTGCCTCCCCGGGCAATTCTGTTCAACAGGAGGCCACATCAGTGCTCACAGTCAAATGAAAATGAACTACTTCCATTTAGAGGCCTGCCACATTTCATTCTGGCAAAAGAATCGCATTCTCCTTTTCAGCATCCCCCAAAGCACCTGTCACCATGAAGAAATATTCTCTTTAAGCCCCATAATTAAAAAATGCCTTCCTGATTAAAACCTTTGTTTATGTAATAACAGTAATAGTAATAATAACTAATTACAGCCAGCCTGACGGATTGTATACCGCGTCTCAGCCAAGTAGGATTCCAAACAGCTGAGCTATTAAATCCTGATAAGTGATAATGGAAAAGCCTGCTCAGCCTTAACTAGAGTGATGCTACCAGCCGTGCTATAATTACAATTTCCTCTTTCATTAAGGGGCATAATTTGCCATTGATTTTTATGTAAAACCCCATTGACTTCAATGGGAGTTCCTTACACAGAACAAAGGCCAAAAATAAGGACTTTTGTTGCTTTTTGTAATGTTTTTAAAACATGTAAACTTCCATTCTTTTAGACCATATCCTTGGGGACTTACGCAATTTTTCATATTTCATCCAAAGAGAGAGAAGAATGATAGAAGACAGTCACATGGGCTGTGTGTTGGTATTTATTTAACGATTGGATCTCCATAGAAAAATGTACCAGTGACTGACTTTTAAGGTTAATCTGGATGATGAACACTTTGTCACTTTCTTAAATCAAGCCCAGATTTGTAGCATTTGCTGATTTTCAAGGTGCAAATGTTTCTACTGAAAATTTAACCATTGACTCTCTGGAGTCTATTTGAGCTGACTCCAGTACAACACAGGTCCATGCTTCTTGGAAGGTTTGTTAATAGTGAGATGGTCATGCAATGGGAGAGAGGTAAGCCTGAGACAGCAGGGGCAGGAGCCAAGCTAAACTTGGCATTTTGTCTCATATTTAATGCAGCAGGAACTTAATAAATGAACATAATTGCTGTTATTATCTGAAACATCTCTGTTGCCTCAGTTTCTGTGACACCTGGTGCTCTAACTCTCAGTGAAGCTTCTTTTCAATCTGTTATACCACTTCAAAGCTGTTGTAATAGTAATAGCTGTCATCATTAGAGGATCAGGGTAGCGACCAGACCCATCATTCATTGGTATAGAGGCTTTCAGGGTGAGGGGACTCCCTACCAATGTGAATCTGCATCTGCTGAGGTCATGGTTTTAGAGATTGGCTCAGGGCACTGAGAAGTAAAGGGGCTTGTTCAGGACCCATCACACTCAGAGTTAGTGGCAGGACTTGAACACGGATTGTTCTCTCTCAGGGCCTGGCTTTCTGTCTCTTCCACCATGCTTCTTTTCTTCTCAATATGACTGCTGCTTTTATTATAATTAATGACTCCTCCTCCCCTTCTTCCCACAACTACCACCACCATGACTACTATGTGCTACTCCTACCACTACCACTGCCACCACCTTGACTACTACTACTATTATGACCACGACCATGACCATAGCCATGACCACTACTATTACTATCTCTACCATACATGGCCATGATTGTGACCACCACCACCACTATTATTATTGCTGCTACCATCACCACCACTACTACCAGTACTACTTTTACCGTACCACAACCACAATTATGATGACCACCACCACCACCACCACTACTACCACTATTATGACCACAAATATGACAGTCATCACGAGCACCACTACTATTACCACTACCATGATAATGATGACAATGACGACTACTACTACTACTGATACTAATGAGTAGAATCATGTTATAGTAGGTAGAGAGGCAGCTTTAAAACTAGGAAGACCTTGGTTCAAATCTTGCTTTTGACACAATGTCATTGTGGGAAAATCACTTGCCTCTCTAATCCTCCGACTCTTCATATCTAAACTAGTGGTAGTAATAACTGTACTGAGATAGAGTGAAGGAATGGCTTTGGAGTCAGGAAGACCTAGTTTCATGAAAACACACTAGCTACGAGGCTGTGGGCAAGTCAGTGAGCCTCCGGGTACTCTGTGAGCTCTCTAAGACCATGTGTCTCAGAGAAGATCTTCGTAGAGCACCCCGACTATGGAAATGTCTGTCATTAATATACATCAACAGCTCCTCTGTAGTTTAGGTTCAGAGAGTTTCCTGGGCTATTTGGAGGCTGAGTGATTTGTTCAGGGTCACGTAGCTGGCACATGTAAGGCATGAACTTGGAATCTTGCTGATTCCAAGGTGGCTCGAGAGTTACTCAGATTTGACCCAATGTCCCAGATGCTTTATAGCATCTGCCTTATTGTGCTGAAAGTTGATCTAGGGATGACCCATTTTGAGACCCAATTGCTTTAAAGAGACTAATGGGGGTAGAACTATCATTGGGGAGGGGAAGAACTAGCAGTTAAAGGAGCAAGTGGTCAGACAGGAACTGATACATCAAAATATCTGAGTGAAAACACGCAATCATACCTCCCAGTTAGAAGTCAAAACTCAGGTTGAGCTCCAGGAAGACTGCAAAAACTCCCTGGGAACAAAGTGAATGGTATGTCAAGTTCTCATATTATGAGAGAGCATAGTCTTTTCAATAACCTTTCTAATGGAGAATAATAAGACAATTAACCACAATGACAATAATAGTAAAAGTTTATATAGCATTTACTATGTGCCAGGAACTATGCTCAGTGCTTTACATAGCTATTTGATCCTCACAACAACCCTGGAAGACAGATGCTATTACTATCCTGAGTTTACAATCAAGGAAACTGAGGCAGACAAAGGTTAAATGACTTGCCTAGGATCATACATCTAGTAAGTATCTGAAACAGGATTTGAACTAAGGTCTTCCTCATTCCAGGCCCAGCACTCTACCATGCCAACAAGCTACCTCTTTACCTGTGGCAGTGAGAGGTGAGATCTAAACCCACATCTTCCTGACTCCAAGGCATGTCCTTTGGCCCCTCCTATATCACAATTCATCTCTCCCCATAACTAAACTGACTCAACCACTATTTCTATCTTGTGCATTAAGATTTTTTCCATAGTGAGTGGTAGAAAATGCACTATCCTCTCCCCACCTCCAACAATTCAATGACCATGTTTTCTTTTTCTTTTTTTTTTGCTGGGAAACATGAAAGACAACACATGATTATAACATTTTTAGTATGTCTAAATAGGAACCACTTAGTACAATGCATTATTAAAGGTAACCAAGATTCTCTTTTCTTTTATCTCTCAACAAGCATCATTTTCAGAGAGGAGGGCATGATTACGCATTTGAAGAGCAAGGAGCAGAATTGCTGGATAATCTCATGCTCAGACTGATTGCGTTATTGATAAGGAAAAAAGGACTCGTGAATGCGTATTTAATGAGCAACACATTTATTAGAAACAAACTGTACATAATGCATTAGATGTTATGGAAATGCATTAGCTTATGTGTCTTTTCAAGAAGGCTAAAAAAAAAAAGTCATCCTGAACCTCTTCTATTCCCTTTATAGCCTGGACACTGCTTGGGTTTGTTGGTTTAGTATCTTTAGGAAAAAATCATAAAATGTCACACTGGTCACTCATATGTACAATTGACCTTAGCATCTACTTTATCCTCTGTCCCTGCTTATTCATGCCTTTTGCATTTCCATTGGGTTGGGCTCATTGACAAATCTGTAAAAAAAAATGAGATACCATGAGTTGTTCAGTTATTTCAGAATCTTCATGACTCCATTTGTGACTTTCTTGGCAAAGACACTGGAGTGATTTGCCATTTCCTTCTCTAGCTCATTTTACAGATAAGAAAACCAAGGCAAAGTAGACTACGTGACTTGCTCAAGGTCACACATCTAATAATTGTCTGAGACCAGATTTGAACTCAGGAAAATGAGCTTTCCTGACTCCAGGCTGGGAGTGCTCTTCATTGTGCCAACCATGAGTTAGCATACAGAAAATTTAACTTATCTCAAAATCTTATTTACAAGGAATGATGGCCAACTTCTCTAACAAACAAAATACTATAAAAGATTTTGCTATCTCAGATTCTTTTACAAAGCAAAGCCCATTTCAGATGGCTTTTTGTTAGGCACAGGCAGATAAGGGGGAGGGCAGAGGGCAGGGACATTGTTTTTCTATACTCTGCATGGGGCAGACCAACTCTAGAGTGTAGTGTTCATTTTTGGGTGTCATATTTTAAGAAGGACTTTGATACTCTGGAGAATATCTGAGAGGGAAACCAAGATGGCCCAACACTTTGATCATTCCATATGAAGACTGATTGGAGAAATTGGGAATGTTTAACCTGGGCAAGAGAAGATGTAGAGGTAGACATGATAACTTTCTTCAAGCATTTAAAAGTCTATTTTATATGATCAATTGATCAATCAATCAACAACCATTAATTAAGGACCTACTGTGCATCAGAAACTGTATGCAAATCCAAAAGGGAGATAGTAGCCTGCCTTCAAGAATTACATTCTAATAGAGGAGTCCTTAGATTAAAAAAAAATGTCTTAGACCCCTTTAGCAATCTAATGAAGCCTATAAACCCCCTTCTCATAACAATATTTTTAAACCCACAAATAAAGTGTGTAGGACTACAAAGGTAACCAATCATAATAAAATATAGTTATCAAAAACAAAAACAAGGAACCCTTGTAATGGGAGTATATAGTCCATAGAGCAGGATTTTGACAAGAGAAAGGAGTCATAGCACTGTCCCTCAGGGTAGGAAATTTTCCTACTCTTTCCATTAACAGTGATGATGTTAATTTAATTACTTTTTTGGAGTAAGAGGCAAGTAGGAATAGGTGAGAGTGGGAGGAATGGGATGGCAAGAACTCTGCATGGCCTCAGTAGGCAGAACTGAGAACAATGAGGTGAAGATTATAAAGAAGTAAATTTTAGCTTTACACAAGAAAGAACTTCACTATTAGAATTATCCTCAAATGGGGTGGGGTACAATGGGAGGTAGTGAATTCCTCATCATTGTAGATCTTTAAGATGAGACCGGAAGGTGCTGTGTTGTGGATGATGTAGTAAAAGGCATTCTTATTCAGGGGTAGGTTGTACTTGGCAATCTCTGAAGTCATTTAAGGTATCTGACCACCTCCAACTAGAACCTGCGGAAACATTGCTGTTTCTCGTCTGAAGAATGAGGCCATTTTGTAGAAATATGCACCAGCCACCTCTTTGGGTCCTGCCCCCTCCCTTAATCACTGCTTGCATATTATCTAATATATGAGCTCTCTATTTGTTTTAAGTTCATATAGAAGGATAAGCCTTTTGGAGGATTTTCCAGCATTTGTAAACTTCTAATTAAAATTTCCCATCTATATGCTCCAATCTGGCCCTGCACTGTCAGTGTTAGTATTAACCTGACCACATGGTTTTATCATCAGCAGCATGAATAAACCATATCCTTTAATGCCGAAATAATCTAAATGGAATAATATGATTCATCCTCCCCAATAAATATTCTCAGCTGGTCAGAGGTTTATCATGGAATGAGGAAGAATATTCGAGCTTCCATTTAGATTAAGTTTGCATAACGAGTGTGCCAAGCTTCCCTAATTTTATCTCTGTCTTCTCATTCACGTGAAGTTTATTTATGACATACAAAGAACTTTAAAAATTATTCCAAGTATTCAAAACCAGACAGTTCTGCTTGGGGTTCCCAAAGTCACCTATTCACTAAATCTGAGTGCAGCTGCATTCATTCAGAGATTTAAGCTTTCCTGACCAACTCCACACATAGGTCTGGATAAACGGTAAAACATCCTATTATCTCGGTGTGGTGGTTGTGCTCTTTGTTATTAAAGATTTAATAGAAAAAGCAAGTCTGAGCAGTCTGGAAGTCCACAAGCACAGATTCTACCAGCACTCTTTACCCTCTGTTTTCCAATTTGTGTTCTAGCTGGAGCTTGGTCCCTGCCAGTTCTCAAAGGCATTGACAGTGGGGTAAAACCTATAATGATGTAAGCTATCAGATTGTGCCAGCACCTTTTCAGTAAGAAGAGACCTTTCCCACCCCAATTTTCTGAAATTCACTGCCAAGATATATCAGGATTTGTAAGGCTCCATGCCTGCCATAAGCCTTGGTCTCAACAGTTTTGCCAATTTCAGTTGCTAAATCATTTATAGATTCTGATATAGATCTCATATGTTAAGCCACAATCTAATACTAAAGGTACAAAGGGGAGGTCTTTGCAAGTAGTCAATGTAGGGTCAGTTATATTTGAGTATCTCTGATTGGGAAAGATATACACACACACACAGACACACACACATATATACTCACATATTTAGTTGTTCAGTTGACTCTTCATAACTCCATTTAGGGTTTTCTTGCAAAAATGCTGAAGTTGTTTGCCATTTCCTTTTCCAGCTCATTTTACAGATGAGGAACAGGGGGTAAATAGAGTCAAATGACTTGCCTAGGATCACACAGCTACTCATGTCTGAGGCCAGATTTGAACTCAGGAATATGAGTCTTCCTGACTCTAGGTTTAGCACTCCACTTGCTGTGCCACCTAGCTGCCCAAAATATCTATATCCATATATCCCGAAAAAGGGAAAACAGAAATATAACTAAGGTGGGATCACTAGAACTTTGTTTCTGGGTGCCAACATCTTGAGGATATGGGGATATCCTTCTCTATCTCCTTCTCAAATACCCTGATCCTTGGAAATAATTTTTGAGCCATCACAAGTATCTTCCTCTCCTTTTACCAAGAAAGTCCTACCCTACTTCTGGACTTCTTACCTTCCTATTATTTTCTTCCAGGAGCTGAGACACCCTCCCCTTTGCATTTTCCTGGGAGGTGACTAATGTAACCGAAATGTGATGATCTCATCCCTCTCCAGGGACCACCTCCCACCCCAAGGTCCTGCCTTTCCATCTGGCTTTTACCTAACAGGCATCTCATTCCTCTGACTGTCTTAAATCTATGACTATAGTTTTGTTTCCGTTCATGATTATATTTCCTCCTCTTCTTCCAAACCTCTATATTTGACCCTCTGCTTTTCTCTGTCTATACTCTCTCCTCTGGTGAACTCATTGATGCTAATGGCTTCAGTGTCCACTTCTACCCAGATGAATTGTGCTGATGTTCTAATTATTATTATTTTTCTTGTTTGGTAGTTTTATGTCATGCTATACTATCATTTCTCTGAGTTTATTAAGCATTATTGATGCCTCCAGGTCTTCCTCTATACTCTTAAGGGGCAAATTTAGGGGCAATGCTTCAATGCTGATTAGTCTCATTAATACATTAAACTATATACCCTCTGGGTGAGATGCTATGAACAAGAATCATCCCTGCTTAGCTGATCATTAGGTTTGTAAAAATCCCACACATAGTCACAATCCCAGAAGCAATTAAGACAGGGCTTAGAGAATATCAAATCCATACAGTTTACTCCATAAGAAAGAAAGTCCCTTGGGCCATCACACACACAAAAAAAACTAAAAAGCTATTGCCTCTTACTTTATCAATGAATTTCTTGGGGTTGTCTTGAGAGCTATACCCACAGAAGGCCACTCCATTTGAGGATATCAAAGTCCTCATCCCACAACAAAAATAACAAGAAACAGTGACCTGACTTGCAATTGAATTGAGTTTAAGTGAGGCAGAGCTGTGAAAAGTCACCAGCCTCACTCTGTCCTCAGGAGCCATCTAGATCCAGTGACAAGACATAGATTAAGATGTCTGGAGATGGCCTTGGATGCAGTGGAATATCTTGGCCTTTTTAAAGCATAATAATAGAGGTAAAGGAGAATATTAGATAAAAGGCTCCAGGAAATTTGAAGAGATAGAACAGTTTCTAGGAAAGTATTGGGGTTTGGAGAACACAACATTGAGGAGTTGGCATTTGAGCTAGGACTGGAAGTAAGAGAAAGTCTTTGCTAGGCAGAGATGAGAAGAAAGCACATTCTAAACACGGTGATTGTCCTATGTGAATGCATGACACTGGAGATCACAGGCCAACATCTAGTAGTCCACCTTGGAATGCAGAATAAATCAGAGGAGTTAAGTGAAAGAGAGGGCTAAGAAAACAGACTAGAAATTTGTGTTTTATCTTATGGACAGCAGGGAGCCACCAGAATGTATAAGACAGTGCGGAAAATGCTAAAGGAGGGAAATACTAAGATGATTTAAGATGCCTGTGCCCTCTGTGGCTCTGATATTTTAGGAGCAATATATACTTTTCATTCTTGGTCTGCTGCTGGGAGCCATTTCCCTGTGCTGAAATAGTAAAGGGGGAAGAGAAAAGGGAATTCCCATCAAGAGGCATTTTGGTCACCAGCTAGCTGAGTTGTCAATTATCATGTCAGTATAACAACTAATTAAAACTATTGGACTATTCTGATACTGATTGGTAGCTCAGGTAGCCAGTGACAGTCATGTAAAGGATCTTTGACTCTTACTTTTGGATGCGCCTCATAACCATTTGCAGTGTTTTTCTCCTCAATAAGAACACTTGCTGATTCTCTGATGAAAAAACAGATCCAGGTCCCCCTACTGAGGCTACTCATTTATGCCTCACCCTGACACCTATCTCCCCAGTTACCATTCATATTACTTGAATACTTTGATGCATCTGTAATCTCATGAATTGGGGACTCCCTCCATTGATGAAGATCATAATCTTAGATCTTATTATTGTCTCTCCTCTGCACCTGAAACAGTGTCATTTGGGACAGTACTGCAAGAACCATGCCTCTCTCCCAGGTGAATGAATCCGTTCAGCTTTGGACTTTCACCTTGGAGCTGAGTTATCTTGAGCAGTGAGTGAGTGGCTTGAGCTTACCTAAATTACTCTACTTGTCCCAGGACGTACTTCACATCCACCCTGAGTCTCTTGCCATCTGCATCTATGCTTTCCATCTTTTCCTCTGGGAAAAGTAATATAATCAATATCACTTTTAGTATTGAATCTGGTATCACAGTTAACTGTACTATGCCTTCATCACCATTCCTGCGATTTTCCAAAAAACACAAAACAGCTTTCTTCCCCTGCCTTTATTCCCCAATATATATTGTCTTTTCCTTTTAGAACAAAGGCTCATAAATAACAGTAGCTATCTCACTTCTATATCTGCCACATGGTAGGCAATTAATATTTTTCATTGATCCATCCATCCATCCATCCTTCCATCCATCCATCCATCCACTCACCCATTCATATAAACCTCTGAAAGTCCATCATGATTTCTCAAATGCCCTCCAATTCACTCTCTTCTTCCTCTTCAGTTTGAGGACCAGTTTACTGTCTATTTATAGTATCTATCCAAGGTAAATGTACTGATGGACATGTTTTATGATTTATCTAGCCAGTTGCAAAGTCTAGGTGAAAGACAATCTTTTGATGATAAAAATGCTAAATTCTCTTTCATATGAGCACCTGCTTTTACATTTAGGTTATAAAATCAGGTCTAGTCTTATAAAAAGACAGAGGGGAAGCTTCTTATATGATATAACTTGACAGAGGCAGCCCTGTCACAAAATTATCCCTCCCACTGCCTTTATGGTGTCTACAATTTTATTAGGTATTAGTCCCTCTCCTTGTGGAATGCTGAAAGCTTTTCAATCTTCTGCAAGTATTATACCTTAAACTAGTGCTTATCAAAGTGCCTGACACACAGTAGGCACTTAATAAATTCTTGTTTATTTGACTTAGGGCATAATCAGGTGCTTCCTTTGCATATTTTGATTGACAGTGCCCAGAAGGTTTATCTTAGGCTGTCAGAATTAGAAGAGACATGGTCCATTCTCTTTCTGAATAGGAACTTCCTTGAGCACATCCTTGGCAAATGGTCATCCATCCCCTTCTTTAAGCCCTCTAGTGATGAATAAGCTGCTTACATCATGGTACATTGGACAGCACCCAGATTCCCAATGTAGCTCTGCTCTTAGTCCCTTGTGTGACCTAGAACAAATTATGTAGACACTCTGGGCTTCAATTTCTTCATCTGCAAAATGATGATTTTGGACTAGGGGCCTTTTAAGATCCATCCCAAATCTGTATCTATGATCCCATTGTCTTCTGAGGTTCAATCATTTCATTTTGCTATTGATCTAACTGTGAAGACTTTTTCCTTATATCTAACCTTAATCTCCACAATGTCCCTTTCTTGCATTTTATCCTTCCCCTTTTCACCAAGCAGAAAGATGAATCTGTCCTGGATATGAGAGTTTTTCAAATACTTTGAGGCAGGAATCAAGCACTATTCTCTGAGCTTCATAATTGAAATAGGACATCAATCCCCACTCCTTGGAAGCCCCAATGAAGTTGAACACAATAGTTTTCTGGAGTGAACTGTAGGAGTCACCAGGAAAGAAGGATGAAAAGGGAGTTTAGGGAGCAAGGAAAAAATCTCATATCTTATCTTCACTTCTAAAAATTTTTTGTACTATTTCTACTACTAGACACCCAAACAATATGGTGGCCTTTAACTTTCATCATCTGGCATATTAACATCTTTTAGCAGTAATAGATGATAACTCTGTAGTTCTTTATGGTTTGTAAAGCCATTTCCATGTATTATCTCATTTAATCCTCACCATGCTCCTCTGTGGTAGGTTCTGTCAATATTTTCGCTTTACAGATGAGGAAATTGAGATTCAGAAAGTTTAATTGACTTGTCTAGGGTCACACAACTAGTAAAGATCTGAGGGGGGTAGGGATTTGAAGCTAGTATGATGCACTGACCTTCTGTTCTGATTTTTAAGTCACTCTAAGTCTGCACAGGCAAATCCTGCATTTCTGGAAAATTAAATGGCAAATTCTACAACCTAGGATTTAATCCACAGGGGATCTTCAATGCTTTCTCAGGAGTTCTCAAAAATGATTTTTTTCACGCCACAAGGTGGTGCTAGATAACTGACTCAATACCTCAGAGCATCCTGGAGGGTAGTTTGCTCTGTCTTTCCTTTTCTAGAAATTTTAAAACGTCCTGCCTCCTTCATCAGAATTAATTACCTCCCTCTACAAAATGATCCCCTGGAAAAAAAAAATTAAGAATGCAGGAACTTTGACAGAAAGAGAAAATTACAGAGCAGAGTAAGTAGAAATTTTCAATGGAAGACCTATGTCTGAGATCCACCCCTCCCCCCCAAGACATAATTCTTCAGAATATCCTGTACTGAACATGAGATGACTCAAGGAGGGATCAAAATCAGTGACCTATTTGGGAGTGGTAGAATGTCTGATATTAATTAATTCAGTGCCCATGTTGCTGAGAATGCTCCTGGTGAATTAACTCTGAAACAAAGTACTTTTATTTCTAATGGGATAATGAATGGCCCTAGTCATTAGAATATTTGCATAGCCTTGAGGTGTAGAACATAGAAGTCCAGATTCTGAGTTAGGGAGACTAGAGTTCAAATCCCATTTCTGATAGTAGCTCTGTCACGTAGCTTCTTGACATCTCAGTTTCCTTATCTGTGGACTTCACAGGATTTGTGTGAGATAATTGGTGCGAATCACTTTGCAGACCTGAAAGTCCTTTGTAAATGTCCGTTTTTAATTATCCTAGACTCTTTTCCTAGCAAAATACAAACAAAAATAAATTATACATCTTATAGTGAATTGTCAACTCACAAACAGAGTATTTCTCAAAAGTTATCATGATATGGTGAGAAGGATGTTTGATGAGGTATCTGAATTCAAATCTCACTTTAGTCCCTACCTGTATGATGTTGGGTAAGTCACTTAACTACTCTAGAACTCAGTTTCTCCATCTCTAAAATGAAGGGGTTGACTGGGATGTCTTCTATGATATGTTTTAGTTCTAAATTAAGGGTTGTTAACTTTTTATCATCATGGACGTTTATGGCAGCCTTGTGAAAACTATAGATCTCTTCTGGGAAGAATGTTTTCAAGTGCATAAAAAATCCCCAATATTTAGGATTACAAAGGAAACCAATTATTTTGAAATATAGTTATCAAAATATTGAAAAAAGAATTAGTTGACAGACCTCAAGTTAAGAAGGTCTACTTTAAATCTATAATTCTATAAACTTAGGCTTTGGCTCAGTTAGAACCTTTCCCTTATAATAAGTTGGTATTTATGGATACACAGGACTTTCACAGCTATTAAGTCACTTGACCATCTCAATGACCTTGAGAAGTAGGTGGTTCAGATGTTACCTGTGCCACTATAAGGAGAAGAGTGGTATTTTGAAGAAAGCATTGGTTTTAGGCTCACATTCTGACTGGTACTAACCAGCCCTTAGACTCTGGGAAAATCTCTTACTGTCCATCTACAGTGTCCACCCAAGGTATATGTACTGATGGGTCAGCTCTCTAAGGGTTACTTTCTTCATCTGTAAAATGGGACAGTGATACCTGTACTACCTACTTCTCCGTGCTTTTGTGAGGAAAATACTGGAATGCAGCCATGATCTATAAAAGGGGAACATTTGCAAAATGAAGTTTGACTGTTTTAAAGTCATAATTCTTTCATTGGTAATCAAATTAAATTTTCATTTCTACTTTTAAAATATTAGCCACTTGGAACGATAAAGTTTACTCTAGACAACCTAGTATATATCTTACCTAATTGACTTAGGAGAAATGCCAAACCTTTTGGAGTAGTGCAAAAATGCTGCCCTAACTACAAATTGAAGAATAATTTCAGTACCAGAAGGTTTTAGGGGACTTTTAATTATGCTAATGATAAGGCCTTATCCCACTATATCATACCTCTTGCAGCCTTAGCTCGGGGTATGTGGCCTGATGAAGGCTCTGAGGCTCTAGAAGTCTCTTTCTTATCTGACTTGAAAGGTTCCTTTTCTATATTTTAGTTTGTCTTGTATTCATCTGACAGTTACCTCTTTCATGCCACCTAGAAATCTCTGTAGTAACAAGCTTCTAGTATCCTGGTTCTCACTCTGCCCTTTTTTTTGTTATGTACTATTTACCAGAAGCATTATTGAGCCAAATGCCAAGGCCTTTTTACTTACTGCTTTAATTCACCATCTGGGTTTTATCTCCTTACAGATCATGTGGCCTCGATGTCAGGAATTATTCTGAAACTTGTTTTTATCCTATCAGCTCTTTTCAGTTACTGGAAGCTGACCCCCTTGTCTCCTTTCCCTTTAAAGTCTGGGCTAACTTTTCCAGTGGTCACTGAGTTCTTGCTTTTTTGTGTCTGAGGGTATTTGCAGAATATAGAGGGAAAGAGGACGGGAGGGAGAGAATAAGCATGTATATAACACTTACTACGGGCCAGGCATTGTGCTAAGTGGTTTTACATATATTATCGCATTTGATCCTCAAGCCATCCCTGGAAAGTATGCCCAAAGTATTATGCCCATTTTATAGCGTAGGAATCTGAAGCAAAGAGACTAATTTCCCTGGGGTCACACAGCTACTAAATATCTTGAGGCTAGATTTGAATTCAGGTATTCTTGATTCCAGGCTCAAAGATGATGAAAACATTCTGTGTTTAATGAATGATGAATTTCCAAAGCAAACCTAAGAAAATGAGTGGCACTAGTAACTTGAAATTAATCTTCTCCCTCATGTTTTGCAGAGGGGTTGAACCAGGTGACGTCTTTATTTATTATTACTTTATTAGGCGGTACAGTAGATAGAGCTCTGGGTCTGGAGTCAGGAAGATTTATCTTTCTCAGTTCAACTCCAGCCTCAGCCACTTAGTAACTATGTGATCCTGGGCAAGTCACTTAGCTCTGTTTGCCTCAGTTTCCTTATCTGTAAAATGAGCTGGAGAAGGAAATGGTAAATCACTCCGCTATCTTTGGCAAGAAAATCCCTAATGGGATCACAAAGAGTTGGAGGTGATGGAAAATGATTGAATGATTGTAATTTTAAATTCTGAAATTTTGGTTCACTTAGGTGTGTACCTAGAGGATTTCCAATACCCAATTTCACTCCAGAATCAGACTGCTCCAATATTATAATGCCAAAATACTTTAAACATAGGATATCAATACATGAAGTATCTGTAACGCCGCCATCAAGGAAATTTCCTTCTTCTAATGGAGATTATTATGACTTGTAACTTTCTCTAAAACCTAATTCATAACCAGATAAGTCCTTGGGAGTTAGTGTGCCACATGAAGATTTAAAGGACTTGCCTAGAGCTACATAGTTAATCAGGGTACAAGGCAGGATTTGGAGTCGTGTCTGCCTGACTACAATCCCACCACACTATCCACTAAGCCACATTTCCTCTATGTTGCAATAACAATGAACATTTCCATCAAAATTAAGGGAAACATTATTTCTTCATGCTTGGATTGTGTTGGTAAATGATTATGATAGTTTATAATAAAAATCACAACATTGGGAATATTTGAACAAGAGATTTGCAAAGAAGAGATACTAGGAGAAAGCGGGGAAACTAGTAGGATAGACTAGAAAAAGAAACAAGAATATAGACATAGGGAAGACTCAATTTACAGAAAGTTTTAAGGCAGGCTTGATCAATACATGGACAAAGCCATCATAAAGAAGAAAGCAGTGCAGTTTCAAGATCCATATGAAAGGGAATAAAGAAAAATTGGATATTGAATGGTTCAGAAAGGATGAAAAATGAATGGTGATGAGTGGAAGTCTGTGGTAATTGAAATGGATGACAACTAAGAACTATGGAGAAGGAGAAAGAAAGTGTAGCAAGGGTTTACAAAACCCACTGATGTTAGAAAAATTAATTAAATCAGGGGTGTCACTCAAATAAAATGCTAGGAAATGAGAACTATTGCTCTTTCTGAAGTATATACTCTCATTTTTGAATGCTAAAAAAAAAAGCCTTTTAAGGTATGTCTACATGCTGTAGACATACACACTCCTAAGTATGGTAAGATGTTTTATTGTTTATAAAGAGTCTGGAGATATCTGCCTCAGTTCTCATCTTTGTGTTAATTTCTAGTTAACAATCTTCACTCTGAGCTACCTGAAACTGCTATTTATTTCAAAAATGCATTAATTTTGCCTCAGTTTTCTTTTTTGCTAAAATCACACGTGAAAGTAAAGCTGTCAGGGGCCTGATTCTGTCTGGAGCTTTCCAGTTCATCTTGACCTACCCTCTCAATTGGTTTTCCCTTAAATTCCACAGGTCAAGAAAAGGTAATCTCTAAGGATGGGGTGTGGTCAATTTAATTCAGTTTAATTAGCATTTATTAACTACTGTATGTAAGATACTGTATGTATCTTATTGTATGAGTATGCACTGTAGGTAAGGCAGAGTGGTAGAACCAAATAGTATAAGACAAAATGGAAAAAAAAAAGACTGCCCACACACAGCTTATACTCTACTAAAGAGATGGGACTTTTTTGCCCAGGTAGAGAAGGGCAACATAAGTTGGGGGGGGGGGGGAGGGAATAGTGTATTAACAGTTATAGGGATCAGGAAAAGATTCCCACCAGAGGTGACAACTAATTTGGACCTTACAGTAAGCTAAGTATTCCATAAGGCAGGGGGAGAGGGGAATCTGTTTGAGCTTCTTGGACATGAATGATAGAGAGGCCCTTTTTATTGGCAATGGGGGCGCCTTTATTTGGCTGCTGAGCCAGAACTCTGGGAATATACTAAAAGGATACTCTAGGCCTTTCAGAGTTCTCTTTCTTAATGGCCTGGAGGTATAAGAATGACTTTCTGAGTTCTGGGGGACTGGTATGTGAGGGGGTGCTTTTTCCTCACTGGACCAGATTGTGAATATATTGTCTCCTACGCAAGGCTGCGTCTGAAATGGTGCTGCCTCTTTTCTCCATGTTTTTTCATTTGGCACAGGGCCTTGTGGGAATTTCCAAAAGTATTTGATATCTTTCTTTTCTCTGAGCACCTGATCAATGGAGAATTAGCTCCTTAATGGCTTCCCAGAGTCTCATCTGGCCAAACAGACATTTCCAGTCAGTAAGCCCCAAAGTAAAACCTCACCCTCAGAGGATTTATACCTTTTTTTAAGAGCCAGAGGGCATCCTAACCCTGGAGATCCAGTGCCTCATTAAGAAAAGGCGTTGGCCTTCTTACAAATCTTCCCTTAATGGGCAGACCCATTAATGGGTGGGAAAGATCTTTAATCTCTTTAAAATAATTAATAATACAAATACATATACCCATTCTAGCTAAAGAAACTCTCATTTCTGTACTTTACTCATAGTAAAGACTCTTGGTTGATAAAAGCAAGGATTCAATCCGAGGTACTTGTTTATGCTAAAACAAAAACAGCAAAAAAGCCTATTTTGCTTGCCATCACACCTTCCCCCAGGGTTCTCTTGCACCCTTGGGAGGATGAAAAGGTTGTTTTGTCTCTACCATTTGCTGAAACCCCTACCTATTTAATTCCTCCAATTTTAGGAATCTCAGTGCTCCATTTAGCTACATTAGTTGGAATATTTACTTAAAAGATAAAGTGTTAGTAAACTACAAACATTCCTCCAACACTGGGGGGGCAGGGTAAGGGGATGGGCACAATACTGACAATCACCTCAGTGTCTGGGGAGTGGAGGAGGATTAGGTTCACAGTTTAACTCAGCTTCTAATGATGGGGTGCTTGGGTACATGTGCTTGGGCCCCAATTCTGAAATTACATTTTCCCTTAAAAATCACATTTTTCCCTAGCCTCAAAATGCTATCCCAGGCAGTTTTTCCCTAGCCTAAGGAGATAGCCTGCCCAGCAACAACCATTATCTCCTTTTCTGATTCAGCAGCCAACTGCACGTATAGAATTTATTAGTCTGCACCAGCTGTGTACTGGGTCAAAACGACATTTACTACTCACTGACCAATCATATGTGTCCTAGACTTAGACTTACATATACTCCCTTACATTTATTTTGCCTAACAAGACATTGACGAGAGCAACCTGGCATTTCTGAGCCATCCCTGACCATTACTTGACTTAGAGACATTTCAGGTCTAAAACCACATCTCCAGGTAGCCCCCCTTGGGCTATTTCCTGATGAACTCTGGGTAAAATACCTGCACAGTAGCTACCAAAAGTGCATGTTCCTTTATGAACTAACCACTCCTTAACCATTCCCTAATCTCATCCCAAAACACCCAACTAACATATTTGGTACATGTTTCACTATATAATATCCTGTACCCCTCTAAGGTTGCAGGTTCCCTAAGAACTCTTGCTTGCTGAAAAGTATAATAAATCTTTACCTTGACCTCAACAATGCTTGAATTCACGAACGCCTTCCAGGCGACCTGTCCCTGGTACTCTGGTCTTTGTGGGGGTCTCAACAGCCCCCCCCACCCCTTCCCCTGCTTCCAACCCTCATCACTACATAGCATTAGTCCCACCAAGTTTCAAGTGCAAAACCCCTGTAACCTTCCATCCTGGGACTCTGGCTTCTCAGGACTTTTCAACTGGACTGGATGTAACTTCTGGCTTGGAATCCTAAGCTTCCACATCCCAATGACTTGAGCTTCCAGTTCCTGCATCTAGAATGAAAAGGACAGATGATACAAGAGTAAAGCCCCAATCCTGTTTCTCATGTCTTAAGCAGAAGAAGAAAGTGGCGCTTTCTCAACCCAATTTATTGTGTGGGGTCCTTCTTGTAGGTAAATAACACCTTCATTCCTGGAGGAGAGTGATAAATAAGCCAAAGATAGAATTGGTCCTCAAGAATGTGAGATGAGGGTGGGGTTGAAGCACTGGGAGTCTAGTTCCCCAAACGAGAAGGCAGGCAAGCTCAGAGCAAAGGATCCGGGGCAAACTAGAAGGACAGGGATTGGCAGAGCTTGCCAGCACCTGTGAGGGGCCATTGCTAGCCTCTGTGCAAGATAAGAAAGGGAGGAACTCTGTGCAAAGGAATGGAGGTATCTTATGGAATGATGATTTAGGGACCAGGAAATACTGCAATAGGACACACTTGGAGAATTAGTGTGAAAATTCTGGAAAGGTAAATTAGATTCAGATAATAAAGAGGTTTTGCACTTTATCTTATGCTAAATCTTCTAGCACTCAGATGCTAATAGAGTACTGCTTTCATTTTGGGGGTAAATTTTTACATAGTCTGTTAAAAAAAGAAAAATAAGAAAATTAAATACTATTAAAAAATTCTCAAATATTAACACAGCTGCTTTTGGGAATAGTGTTAGTAGTCACTGATTTTATTTTTAATATCTTTTTTTTCAAAACACAAAACCCTTAGATGCATTTCATTTTTGGCAAGTAATTGAATCATAAACATTTCTACCAGTCATTCGTTTCCTGGATTTACTTTCTCCTTTCCATTTTGATTACCTTTTTATGTGAAACACTCCCAGTGTTAGCAAAAAGAATTTGGTGTGTTTCAAGAAGAAATTGCATACAATTTTGCTACAACACTTGTTTTGCAGATGCAAACCATTGCAACAGAATCATTATATTAAGGAACAATTTGAGTATAACTTGAAATTTGCATTTTCTTCTAGGGAAAGATGGCGAACATGGAGAACTATATCACTTCACAATGACTCATAAGCTGCAATCCTGCCAATGCCCATTCCCACAAGCAAACTTCAGGTCCTTTTAAAGGTATAGTGCTAAATTTATTGTTTATCTTCTAATGTAGTCAGAGCTTTGTGTGGAGGAAGGCTGGACTGAACCCACAAACTCCACCCCCCAACCTCCCCATCCCCCTCATCTTCTGTCCTGGCTGAGGTCCCTGGGTCCTACTCTCTCACCCATAGCTGTGATTTTGGCAGCCTCTGCCCATGGGAACTCGGGTATAAGCTGAACAGCCTGAGGTTAAGGATGCTGCCACTACTACTTATAGGATTTATTTCTTAACCATAAAATGTATATGAACTGTGCTACTATTTAAAGTTCTTATCTTTAAAAAAATGTGTCACTAAGTTTTTGAGTGTTGTGACCCTAACAACATTATTCTTACAAGCCCTGTAGTTTTTACTGTGTGATTTTGCATAATGGGATTTTTAGGACACATATATCCCATTATAGCAGAACTGATAGTTCTTAGATATGCTACTCAAGTCCTGATTTTCTGCTGGATAGCTCCATTCTGAGCCCTCTACCCTAACATAGGTGCTCTCCCATCCTGAGTGGATTCCATCTTCACCACTCCCTGTTGGAACCCTTAGCTTTTTTCAAAGTATCACACACATACCTCCTCTTATATGAAACATTTTCCAGACCCTTGAGTTATTAGCTCTTTTTACCCCTTGGGATTTTTTTTTCAGCATCACTTTGAGCATTCATTATTTCCTTTACTATGAATGAATTATATTCCCAATAGAATGTAAACTCCTAAATTGTGAGGATTGTTTTATCTTTGTCTCACGAAGGGAAAGAAAAGAGAGGAAGGGAAGAAAGAAATATTTATTAAATGCCTGCTCTGTGCCAGGCATTGTACCAAGTGCTTTACAAATATTATTGTATTTTATCCTCACAACAACCCTGTGAGGTTAAGTGCTATTATGACCCCTATTTTAAAGCTGAGGAAACGGAGGCAAATGGAAATGAAATGACTTGCCCAGGGTCACACAGCTAGTAAGTGTCTGAGGCTGGATTTGAACCTATAATGCCTTCCAACATAATGCCTTATTCTGGCATTTAATAAGGATGAATAGAAGTTGAAGTTTAGAGAGGGAGCTAGCCCCTCTTCCTTCCCAGAACATACCTTTTATTTAAACTAGAGAAGAAAAAATTCAAATGACCTTCCCCCAAGGAGTGCTGTCTGATGTCTGTGACTAACAGAAGACAGTCATGAACAAATTTGTGTTTGTTTGTTTGTTACCCAGAGAGAGTTCTGTGCCGAGCAGTTGGGAGCTGAAACAATAGTCTCAATAATATTTGATAATGCGAAATTAAATACTCAAGACTTGTAAGTAAGGCTGTGAATATGCAACACTTGTTGGACTGAATAAAGAAACCAATTACAGTCATTTCCAATTCATTCTAATAATTCATGTCTCGCAGCAGGTTATGTGAGTTACAGCTAAAGCAAAAAAAAAAAAAAAAAAAAAAAAAAAAAAGGTAACTGACATTAGCCAGAGAAGATGGCTAATGTTTCATGCCAGCTAAGAGCTCCATCACCTATATTCCTTCAGAAGCAAACTTTTTAATTAATAAGGTCAATGAGTAAAAGGACACTATTTGTAAAGTTTAAAGTAAGCTAATACTTCAGATGGAAGTTTTCCAGTGTTTTGATTCAAATTCAGATCATTCGTCTTCAGCTGCTATGTCAACATAATCTGTATAACATATATGTTATAACATATAATGATAATAATACAACATACATCTCAATATTAGCCTCTTATTGATCAGTTAAACATTAATATGAGGTAGGTATGTCCTCAGAGGTTGTGGGGCTGCTTTGGTTCAAGTGATTGTTTGTGGTTCACTTGTTTCAGTTATATCTGACTTGGTGACCCTATTTGGGCTTTTCTTGCCGAAGATACTGGAGTGGTTTGCCATTTCCTTCTCCAATTCATTTTACAGATAAGGAAATTGAGTGACTTGACCAGGATCACACATCTAGTAAGTGTCTGAGGTAAAATTTGAACTCAGGTCTTCCTAACTCTGGACCCTGAGCTACAGCTGTATAAATTGTTAAATTGCTGATCATACCATGATTAAAAACTTAAGTGTAGGTTGGCAAATTGACATTAAGTGAAAATACACTTTTGAGAAATAACATTTGTTTCTTTAAAATTGAGTTTCCACTATGCTGATTGTGTAGTCCTCTCTTACCCTCTCACATACTCTATTCTAGAGACACTGGCCTTTTTAGGTGTTCCATGAACAAGATACTTCATCTTTCAACTCCAGGTATTTTCTTTGGCTGTTTCTGTGCCTGGAATGGTTCTCCCTCCTCATTTCCACCTGATGCCTTCTCTGGCTTCCTTTAAGTCCCAACTAAAACCCTTCTTTTATCGGAAATCTTCCTTCACCTCTCAATTCTAATGCCTTCCCTCTCTGAATTATTTCCTATTTATCCCATACATAGCTTGTTGTATGTATCCCATACATTTTCTGGTTGTCTGTCCCTTACTCCTCCCTCCAGATAGTAAGTTCCTTGAGGACCATTTTTTGTTTTTATTTGTATCCCCATAACTTAACACAGCTCTTGGCATATAGGAGCTTAATACATGTTTACTGACTGACTAAATATAAAATGGAAATCAGATTAATTTGTTGTTTCATATGCAGCTTCAATTGTTAAGAATGAAATTTTATCCAAAGCTGTATAGAGATTCTGGGGAACTAGGTGGCCCCATAGAGTGATGGGCTTGGAATCATCTAGACTCATCTTCCTGAGTTCAAATCCAGCTTCGGATACTTTCCAAGGAGCTGGGTGACCCTGGGGAAGTCACTTGACCCTGTTTCCTTATCTGTAAAATGAGAAGGAAATGCACACCATTCCAGTATCTTTGCTAAGAGAACCCCAAATGAGGTCACAAAGAGTGAGGAATGACTGAACAACATAGAGATTCCATGATACAGAGAGATTTTTTTTCTTTTAAGAGAAAAAAGATAAATTTGATTTCACAGGCAATGATTTTGATAACAAGTTGAATATGTGTAAGAACATGGTTAACGTCCAAAAAAACTTTATGAATTCCCTGGAGGCAAAGAATCTAAATTCTGCAGTCAGAACTCTCAGTGAAATCAATCTATTCAATCAAGGTACTCTATAATGGTCATGGAGTGAGTACAACTTCAAGTCCTAAGGGCACTGAGCAGAATTTAATGCTTACAATCCTTCACACTAAACGAATCATGAATAATGAATTTTAGTTCACTAATGAAAAAAAGTGCTCAGAAGTCTTTAGTTTCTGAATGGTGCAGCAAGGGAGATTTGCATTATGGGTAAGGAGTTTGCAACTCAGGTAACAATGAAATTTCATTCTCTGACATGGGTGCTTCATTTGTCCTTTAGTTGGCTGCCTACAGTTCTGTAGTGATCAGCACAGGAGTAGATTACTCTGTCTATTCACCACTGAGTTTATTTATTTAACTGATGGCTGCTTTCCTTGTGGGAGTTCTCTGTTTAAGCACTGTTTTGTAAGCTTAGAGAAATGGAAAATTTTTTACTTGTATTTAGACTTGTTGCCAGGGCTAATGGCAGAACTTTTAAAAACATTTTTGCGCCTTAAGAAAAGTAAACAATTACGTAAACAAATCCTATAATTATGCCTAGAAGACTCAAACTAATCACAGTCCACTTCTTTGCTAATTATTGGTGAATTTTACCCTTTATAAGCTTTTGTTGGGGTATCTACAAATTGCCAAAACAATTGGTAAACTTGAAATGTGCTGGGGATGGAAGCTCAATTCCATGTGGACAGTCTCGGGTGGGTAAAGGTGGGAACTTCTAAATCTTAGAGTTCTCACGAGGCCCCCCATAAACACCAGGGAATCGAGGAGTGAGACCGAGCAATCTCGTGTATTTCCGCCTCTTCCCGTGAGAAACGTGATGGGAGAGAGCTCTCCCCGCCCTCGAGATTGTCCTGGATCTGGGCACACTATTGTTATCTAACAGCACGGTATTCAGGTGCAAACTATGCGGCTGGAGAGCTTAATTAGGATCAGGAAAGCCTGAAAGCGCTCTTAGGCGGGAGGGGCGCGGAGCAGACAGGACAGAAGGCTCCGTTTTTCCTCTCTTCGCTCTCCCCTCCCCCTCTCTCCCCACTTACACTTCTACTTCCAATCTCTTATTGTAAGATCTTTGCCTCCTTGGGAGATTCTTCGCTCCCTCCTAAGGAAGAATTCCCCTGCACTTGTAACCAGAACCCTGAATAAAGCTCAACCCTTGTTGGACTCTGGGAGGTCTCTTCTCTCATACGACTATCCGGTTTGGCCAGCCGAAGACCCGCGAGAGGTAAGGTAAGAAGACTCGGGTAGCCCTCAGGCCTCTAGGCCTGGCAGAAATGCAAAATGAATGATAAACTGAAATGTTAAAAATCAGAGTTTATAATTTTTTTTAATATTACCGTAATTTCCTCCAACATCTCTGCTGGAGAGTCATCCATATAATGAAGTCAGCCAAAAAATGTTTGTTAAACACATTGTATGTGCCAGGCACAGTGCTAAGGTCTGGGGATACAAAGAGGCACAAGACAGTCCTTGCCTTCAAGGAACTCACAATCTAATAGGGGGTGATAATGAGCAAACATATGTACAAATAGCCTATATTTAAGAGAAGGAAAGCATTAGAATTAGAATTTATTAGGAAGAGCTTCCTGTAGAAGACTGGATTTTAATTGGGACTCAAGGAAGCCAGTAGGTAATAAGAGGGAGTTGAGGAGGGGAGAACATTCCAGGCATCCAGGGGACAGACTGAGAAAATGCCCAGTCAAGAGGGATGGAGTTTCTTGTTCTTGGGACAGTCAGAAGGCCAGTATCATAGAACTGAAGAGCACATGGGAGGGAGTAAGGTGTAAGAAGACTAGAGAAGTGAGTCAGAGAGCTAAGAAAGGATGGGTGGTATTTAGTTGGAACTTTGGAGTGGAGGGTTGAGAATGGGAATAAAAAGTCCGGTGGTGGTAGTGATGGTGGTGGTGGTGGTAGATAGGGAATGGAGTGTAGATAATAAATCTCATCTCAGGCTAGAGATGAGGTAGCAGTGGGGGCCATGGGGCAGAAATTGGAAGCCTCTATGCAGTGAGAGGAAGTTGCTTTGGGACCTGTGGTCCAGCCTGGGCCCTTGCCACCTTCCTACAAAAGTTGGGAGGGCAGGTGATGGAAGGTAAATCCATCTTGGGTATGAAAATGAAGGCGATAGGATTACAGGTAGTATTTTCTTCGCTGATGTTCATGAAAAGTAAGGGTTGCAGAGTGAAATAATCTGCTTAAGGGAGCGAACAATTGGTTCAAAAGATAGTGCTTGGAGATGAGATTTGGATTTCTGGATTTGTGGACAATGGCTAATGATATAGGAATGGCTGGCTCCCAGTCTGGGATGGAGTGTATCAATGTGTAATGTGCTTACAAATTATGCCCCCTTACACATGCTATGTTTCAGCCAAATTGGCTTACTTGATCTTCCCCACACATGATAGATAATTCCATCATCTCTCTCTGCTCTGCTCAGACTATCCCCCATGCCAGGGACTTCTTTCCTTTCTTTCTGTTTCTCTCCCATTCAGTTCCAGTGCCATTTCCTTTAAGAGAGCTTTCTTGATTCTCCTGCATTTAACCACTGTGGCTTGACTTTATTTCTATTCTGAATTTTCTTATTGTGAGCACATAGAGTTCCCTTAGAATATAATCCTTCCAGCATAGGGATACCTCACTTTTGTAGTATCCTCAATATCGACAAAACAGCAGGAGGTTACAGATGATCGTTGATTGATTGATTGCACCTAACAAGGGCTGAGAAGAATGTATTTGCTGGGTGTTTTGCCATTTTAATCAAAGGGGATTTAAACAGAAAAGGCTGAGGGAGGGAGAAACCTGACTGCTTATATCTATCAAGCTACATAACAAAGAGAGGTAGTTTTAGTGAACGAAGGATAATGGTTCCCAGAGGCCCACAGGAGAAAAAAATCCAAGACAAAAGACAGTAGCAATACTCTCAAATATCTACACACAAATGCCTAAAGTACAGGTAACAACAAGATAAACCAGGGGTCTTAATATGAAGATGCAAATTCACCTTAGGTTATCTCTGACACTCAGCAGGTTGAGATACAAGAATAGAATGTGGCTTCATATGTTCATGTCTTATTCAAAAGACAGGTAAAAGCAGGGAGCTAGTTTTATGCATGTACATTTATCTTTTAAAATTCTTTGTTATATGGGACTACTCTTTGGAAAGGGGAGAGGATAGGGATACGTGGGGAAATATAGTAATGTTAAAGTGAAAGATAAAAAAAATCATCTGTAACAAAATGTATATTTTTGTAATATTTGTTACATTTGTAACAAAACAAGGAAATCCAAGAACCAGAAAGTAGAATCATGGTACCAGGGTGGTGGTACATAGCTGTAATCCCTGCTGCTGGGGGAGAATGAGGCTGGTGGATTGCTTGGGTTTTGGAGTTCTGAGCTGCAGTAGGGTTAAGGCTGACTGGGTTTCTGCAATAACCTAGCAACAATATGGTGGGAGTTGGAGGCCACCAGGCTATTTAAAGTGGGGGCAGACTGGCCTAGTTGGCAAAATAAAGCAGTCTGGAATTAAATTTTTCATGCCAATTAGGCATGAGTGGCTGCTGTATTTCCAACCTGGGTGCGACAGGGAGATCCTATTAAATAAAAACAGTATGGTAGAAGCCATTTGGACAAAAATCATTGAAGGCAAAGACAAAAGAGGTCATCAGAGTTCCACTGGACAGGAAGAGGAAATAGGTGAGGAGTTCAGGAAGCAGATCACAAGTTAAGAACCGAGATAATAACATAGTAGTGACTGAGAAATATCTGCTAGTTGTCTCAGCTACAAATCAGAATGTTTAATAACTTCTTTATTTGCTATAGCACTTTATCTTCCAAAAGTTGGAGGAATCAATAGGAGAGATGCTATTTTTGATCTGTTTCTCACCTATATGGAAGAACTGATTGATGTGAGATAGAAATGATGTGAAACTCATGGGGAAGTGACCACTCCCTCTTAGAGTTTGTAATAGAGGAGAGGAAAGTCAGAAATAGTTTAAAATGTACCTTTGGTGATTTCAAAGAGTTCAGAAGAATAAGACAAGATACCATTGCCTAAAATTCTACCAGGGATGTCAGTCTAAGGGTGTAGAGAATCACTCAAGAGTGAAATTTTGAAGACATAAAGGGAAATAATTCCATTTAAAAGGAAAAAAAATTGGGAGATGCCTGACAACCAGATAATTTACCAACTTTAGATCTTTAAAGGGATACATAAAGATCAAATGTGGTGGTAAATACCTGTAATCCCTGCTACTGGGGGAGGATGAGGCAAGGAGAAGGAGACAGAAGAAGGATGGGTAGTAGAGGCTGAATATGAATGTGGTACTGTCTTTACAAGACTGAACTTCTAAGGCTCAGAATGAGCTGAAGCTGGCAAGATATGTCAAAGTTAATATATATTTTTAAAGCTGTAGTGAGGGGAACAGGAGTTTCAGAGAAGAGTAGGACCATTTCTTAGGGAAGCTGGGTTAAATGGTGACAGAGAAGAGGCGGAGTTGCCCAATTTTAATTCTTTTTTTCTCTGCCAAAGAGAACTAAATCTATGAACTAGAAAAGACTGAGCAAAAATGACCAATGGGAAATTGATACCCAGGATAACTGAAAAGAGAGCAAGAGAGCACCTAGCTGCCCCTGATGAGTTCAGATCACCTTTTATGGATGAAGTGCTTTCCTGGACACTGAAACGGACCAATGAAATTTTCAGTAATAGCTGAAAGATTGTGGAAAAATGTGGGAATACGGCAGCTTTGGAGAAGGACAAATGGCCTGATTTTCAAAAAGGCGAATAGAAGAGATGTTGCAAAATATAGGCCCACGAGCCTGAGTTAGATCCTTGACAAAATTCTAGAATGTATCATTAAAGGCAAAGTTAGTGAACATCTGAAAAAGCAACCATGATCACAGAGTCAGCACAGTTTTATTTTTTTTTAATTTTATTTTTTTGGTACAGTTGCTAAACTGGTATGCTCTACATATATTTTACTCTGATTTCAACACATTTGATTAAATAACTCATGCTATTCTTGTGGAAAATATGGTTGAATGGCTAGACTTTAAAATCAATCATTAAAGGTTCAATGTCAACTTGGCGGGTCTCCATTGGAGAGCCCTGGGGATCTGTGATTGGCCTCATGCTGCTTAATATTTTAATCAATAACATGATTTAAAGGCATGTATGGTGCATTTATCAAATTCTCAGAAAGTGCAAAACTGGGACAGAGTTAAGGTCTAAAAAGATCTCACCAGGCTAGAACGCTGGGCTGAATCTGATAAGGTACAATTTAATAGCAATAAATATAAAATTATACACTTAAAAAAAGACAAGTATAAGATAGCATAGGCATGGTTATTTTGGTCATCTGAAAAAACATCTGTGGGTTTGAGTCAATCGAAAACCCAGTATGTCAATAGAGTGATGCAACAGCTAAATAATAATATCTTTAATACTGTCTTGAGGCACAATGGAAGTGCTCTCTAGACCACCTCTACTTGGATAACTGGTTTCTTTGCACTTGGCCCACAGAGGCTTCAGCTTCTGTTTTATAATCCTGACATTCTAGCCCCATCTCAACTTGCCCTCAATGACAAAGCTGTCCTTAGTTATAATGGGATGGATCTTCCTCATCTAGTAAGATGCCACTCAAATCCAACTCCTCTGTCACTCATTTTTAGACCAAGGTAATCTCCACTCTGAGTATCATTGCTTGGACTCTCCTTTAGGTGCTTGCCATATCCTGGCCTCAGTGGGGTAGGGGGTGGTGGAAATATATAGTGAAGATCATTTGGTTTGGAGTTGGAAGAAATCCAGGCTGGAATCCAATCTTAGATGCTTACCAGTCTTGTCATTGTAGGCAAATCACTTACATTATGGAAACCTTTGTTACTTCATCTATACAATGGAGACAATGATACCTCTCATATATAATAATAATAATTATATATAATATATATGATACCTTATAGGATTGTTATAAGGATCATTTCTGGTCTGGATACACATACATACATATACATACATATATGTGTGTACATATATATGTGTGTACACACACACACACACACACACACACACACACATATATATATATATGATTTTTCTGGTATAGGGAACTTGGAGTGAGGATTCCCTCCCTCCCTAATGAGTGGAGACTCTTCTGTTATTTAAAACTTTAGAAAATTGCTTGGGATGCTGAGAAATTAAGTGACTTACCCAGGGTCACATAGTCCGTATATCAGGATTGTAAGGTTTGAACTCAGTTCTTCTTGACCTTGAGGCAATCCCTTATCTTGCCATTCCATGCTGCCTTTATATGTATCGGTGGCAAGAACAAGAATGAATACCTGGTTCTCCTCTAGGGTATTAGTGTTTGTGTGTACCTCATTTGAGCTTCACAGTAACTCTTTGGGCATAGCTACAGGTATGATTATTCCCACTTTATAGATGATGTGACTAGAGCTTAGAGAAATTAAGTGATTTGCCCATTGTTACACAAATAAGTACTCTGAAGAGGCAGGATTTGAACTCAGCCCTTTCTGACTGCAAAATGAGAGAATATGTATGATATTTGCCTTGCAGGTCTTAAAGAATTATATCAAAGTCAGCTAATTTTGAAAGTTACATTTCTAATTTTTTATGTGCTTTATCAAAAAGCAAGTATATTTATCATAGAGATTTACTTTTTCACATATAATTCTCTTTTTTTCATGTTTCACTTTGTATTACAGGTTTTTTGGGGGGTGTATATTAAATTCTGAATAAAACACAAAGTTAAAAATGTTAAATTAAAAAAAATAGTTCTTTTCTGTTATCTTTTCACTTATTTCTGTTGGGAAGGCAATATTTCCCAACATAGTTCTTGAGGGCAGAAACCATGTTTTGTCATTCTTTGTACTTTTAGCACCATACCATGTTCATAGTAGTTGTTCTAATAATGTTGGTAAGAGATCTCATTTCTAGAGAGCTGTTAATTTTTAAAAATGCTTTCTTCATAACAGGAGGTAAAGAGGGAAATGTTTTCCCCTCCATTTTAGAGACGGTAATTCTAAAGCTCAGAGAGGGTAGGGGACATACCCTTGGTTATGTGGATAGTAATTGGCAAAGTCAAGGTTAGAGTTCCTTGATTCTAGGTATAATAAGGTAATCAAAGGTCTCCTTGATCTTCTCTGGCTAAAGCACACCCTGTCAAAGCATATATATAACTCAGCTGGACTACCCTGGCCACTTCCACTGATGCACCGGACTCAGTGATGAAGGATTTGAGTTTTGCATTGACAGAGCAGTCTTCTTATTGGTCCTTTGGTCTTCATAACTATAGCATGAACTTATCCACTCAGTAGACTTTAAAGTGATAGACAACTTCCATTCTTGCTCTCTTTTCTAGAACATGTGATGTGGAACTCTCTGACATTTCCAAGGAAGTGAGGGGTGTGTGTGTGAGTGAATGTATGTAAGAGTGCTTGGGTTGGATGCTCTGGAGATAACTTATTAGAGGAGAGTGAGCCCAAATCTTGACCTGACTTGAGTGAAGACATGAACCTTAAGGAATTTGTTCAGAAAGTGCAGAGCCATGGTGAAGGCAAAGGGTCTTTTTGTGTTTTCATATTTTAAGTATCAATTTTCTGGAAGAGCAAAACAGTTTTAGGTTATAGCATCAAGTTTTTTCTTTGACAGTGTATGAATCTTGTGTGTATTAGGCATTTCTTTTGTAGTATAGTGTTGGGACTGGAAGCTCAAATCCGTGTGGACAGTCTCGGGCGGGTAAAAGTGGGACTTCTAAATCTTAGAGTCTTACGAGGCCCTCCATGAACAGCGGGGGTTCGAGAAGGTCAGACTGAGCTAGCTCGGCTAGCTCGGGTATTTCCGCCTCTCCCCCGGAGATACCTGATGGGTGGAGTCTCCCTGCCCTCGAGGTCGTCCCGGATTGGAGCACACCTAGTTACCTAACAGCACGGTATTGAGATGCAAACTGTGTGGCTGAAGATTAAGTAGGATTCAGGAAGCCTAAAAGCGCTCTTAGCACGTGTGGAGCCAAAGAGAAAAGTAGGGCTCCGCTTCTTTTCTTTCCTCTCTCCCCTCCCCCTCTCTCCCCGCTTGTACTTCTACTTCCATTCCCTTAAGCTTAGCCTTCTTAGGAAATCTCCCCCTCTTCGTCCTAAGAAAGAAGAGCCCCTGCACTTGTAACCGAAACCCTGTAATAAAGCTCAACCCCTGTTTGACTCTGGAACGTCCTTTCTCTCATATGTGCATCCGGCGTGGCCAGCCGAAGACCTGGACAGGTAAGAAAGACTCGGGTAGCCCAATACAGGCCTCTAGGCTTGGCAGTTGGCGCCCCAACAGGGATTGGGAGCATAGATAATCCTGGGTGCTTTTGGGGTACACCCGGAAGGGGCTGTGAAAGAAGCGAGTCCCGAATCCTAGATTCGGAAGGAGAGAAAGGGGAGAGAAGCTTCCCAAACCCCTGGGAAAAGGGCAGGGATGAGGAATCAATTGCCAGTAATAAAGCCAGAGGAACAGGAGGTCTGGGCTGAGACACTTCACAGGGAAGGCAGGGAGGCGGGGGTCACAATAGAGTTAAACGACCTCCGAGAATTTTGTAAGGAAGGGCCGGAGAGGCCAGGGCGGGATTGGAATAAGAGTGGAAGCGGAGAGAGGGGAGGGGAGGACCTTGGCGAGCAGAACCCTGGCGAGCAGAAAGTTAAGGAGTGTAGAGAAAAAATAGGTTCGGAGCTCCATCTAGAGGATGGAAAAGGCGAGGCAGGGGAGAATACGCCGTGCCTTCCCTCCGCGCCTCCTTATAACCTGCTCCATTGGTCAGACAGTTCAGGGCCACAGTCCAGTTTGGAAAAAGGAATAAGAAAGGCTATAGAGAATGGAGAAGATGTAGAGACATTTCCTGTGTTAGAAATAGCGGACCCCAGTGTCCCCGGTGGGGTTCGGAGGAGCCACATACCTATAGAGTGGAAGAGAGTGGCGACTCTTAAAGAGGCTTGTACCAAGCATGGCCCTAATTCACCCTTTGTTATAGCCATGCTTGAAACTCTCAGCGGTCAGTTCGTTCTGACTCCTAATGACTGGAAGAGCTTAGCTAGAGCCTGCCTTACCCCTGGGCAGAAAGAAATAAGTACAGGGAGGGGCCAGGATCAGCTTCCCATAGCTATTGCCCTTCCCTTAAGGCACTGGAAGCTCAAAGAAAGCCAGAGACCAGTGTGGGGAATAGGAGGGTGCCAAAATACCGTAGAGACAATGCACCCAGTAAAGTGGGAGGCAGAGGATCGCCAAGGGACCGTATGGCCGTTGGTGATTCCAGGACTTAGTTTTAACATCTGGGGCAGGGACATTATGAGCCGCCTCGGGATGAAGCTATCAAATTTTTACTAAGGGCCATTGCTGTTGTACTGGAGTCCCCACCCTTGAATTGGAAGTCAGACACCCCGATTTGGGTGGAGCAATGGTCTCTGACTTCAGAAAAACTCCAGGCATTACAAATACTGGTTAAGGAGCAATTAGCACCCTGGAATGCTCCTGTGTTTGTTATAAAGAAAAATTCTGGGAAAGTCAGGTTCCTTACAGATGTTAATGAAGCATTTGTAAGCACCTGGCAGCAGCTATACCTAAGTAAAGAGCCACTATGCATTCTTATCAATTTTACCTTAAAGGCGATCCTCGCTAAACAAAGAAGGGGAAAAGGTCGCCTAATACAATCAAAGCTAAGATCAAGAGGCCTAATACAATCAGAGCTAAGATCAAGAGGCCTAATACAATCAGAGCTTGATACAGCTGTCTCAAGGAGCGCACATACTACTCCAGCTATGAGACATTTTAAGATACTAATAGGGGGTCCAGGGTATGTTTGTGTCTCCACAGGAAAAGGTGATGCGTGGATTCCCATTAGAAGGATCCGTAGGTGGGAACCGAGGTCGGAGACGACGGAGACGCAGGAGGCGGAGACCCCGGAGAGCCCAGAGACCCCGGAGAAGGATCATACACCACCTGAGCCTGCTGCTGACAGCTTTAACCTTGCTGCCCAGAGAGGAAGCAGCCCTCATCACAACCGCAGACACTGCTGCTGACAGCTTCCCATCTAGGCATCCTTTTTTCGCCAGCTGAATGAGGACTTTGATATCACAAACCCAGGACACTTGGGTGGGGAGGAGGTGACCAATTTTCCACCTGTATAGATCTATTTGCAAGATTAAGGGAGTGGTGATGTAAGGCGCCTACACCAGCTGCTTCTCTTAAAATATGCTTTGGGATTTTAGTTGATTGCACTTCCCCTGTTGTAACTCAGCCATTTAGTTTCATCTTTGTTTTATTTGATGCCTCCCTTTGTCAGTTGTGCTAGCTGCAGATTTCTGTGTGAATGAAGTCTTGTTGTAAGGTACTCATATGCTAAAGGCCTTCCTTAATCCACTCAGCCTCCAGCCACTGTTTGCTCTAGAGCCAGGTGCGCTCCGCGCATAACAAAGAAGGGGATATGTTGGGACTGGAAGCTCAAATCCGTGTGGACAGTCTCGGGCGGGTAAAAGTGGGACTTCTAAATCTTAGAGTCTTACGAGGCCCTCCATGAACAGCGGGGGTTCGAGAAGGTCAGACTGAGCTAGCTCGGCTAGCTCGGGTATTTCCGCCTCTCCCCCGGAGATACCTGATGGGTGGAGTCTCCCTGCCCTCGAGGTCGTCCCGGATTGGAGCACACCTAGTTACCTAACAGCACGGTATTGAGATGCAAACTGTGTGGCTGAAGATTAAGTAGGATTCAGGAAGCCTAAAAGCGCTCTTAGCACGTGTGGAGCCAAAGAGAAAAGTAGGGCTCCGCTTCTTTTCTTTCCTCTCTCCCCTCCCCCTCTCTCCCCGCTTGTACTTCTACTTCCATTCCCTTAAGCTTAGCCTTCTTAGGAAATCTCCCCCTCTTCGTCCTAAGAAAGAAGAGCCCCTGCACTTGTAACCGAAACCCTGTAATAAAGCTCAACCCCTGTTTGACTCTGGAACGTCCTTTCTCTCATATGTGCATCCGGCGTGGCCAGCCGAAGACCTGGACAGGTAAGAAAGACTCGGGTAGCCCAATACAGGCCTCTAGGCTTGGCAGTATAGGAAATAAATAACTGTCCTATACTTGATCTACCTTGTATATTGAATATGTTTTATTCCCTTTGGGGAGAATCTAAATGAATCAAATGTAAGTCTTAAGTGAATTTCTCCAGAAGTCTGAGGTCTTGAGGCAGAGGGTATGAGAACAAGAGCGTGATCCTGTTCTTTACAGGGCAAGTTCCTCTAGGACTGAAATATATTCACATGAGTCCAGAACCAGAAGGGCTGGTAGTGGCAGAGGAAGCGCTCAGACTCCCTGAGAAGATAATATGTATTAAACACTTTGAAAATCCTATATAAATGAAATATAAGCTGTCTGTTTTAGGTGTAAACTCCTGATCTTCCAAATAATCCATCCTCTCCCTACCTTTACAGTTTAAAAGTATTATATCCATTTAAGTTTTAAAATTTATTTTGCTTGCACCTGTGACTTAATAGCTTAAGGGAACTACATATCTTGAGCCTCCTTTCACCAAAGCAGATTGACAACTCATCTGTAATTTATAGTTAGGGAAGATAGGAGACTTATCCAGGGTCTCCTGGCTAGTATGTATCTGGTTCAGGCCACGAATTTAGGTCTTCCTGACTTTGAGGACAGCTTTCTATCTATTATGTCATGTGGTCATTATTATTATCATTTTCCTGATTTATTCCTATGCCATCAAAGGCCAGAAGATGTATAGAAAATCTCTCTCTTCTAGGCAACCATTTTAGACTCTGGGAAAGACATTTTTGAAATCTAAAGGTATGGGGGAAGCTTAGCTGTCTTGACTTTCCTTCCCTGATATCTTCTCATAGCTTGAAGGAGGACTTGGGTTTGGGACTAATTACAGTGGAACGTAAACTCGGGCAGCTTCCACCAAGCCGCAAAGCTGCTGAATGGCTTTGTCACAGACTATGCCTGCTGCTGTTGTAGAACATGGCTGGCCAACTCTGGGCAAGTTGATCACTTAGAGGTATGACTGATTGGCAATGATTTTTTTCGGGGGGAGCATAAAGCAACCCTCAGTCTTGTACTTTAATGCTGACAGTGTTGAATGTGTAAAAAAAAAGAGGGTGGGGAAGGGAAAGGATATTAAGAATCATGCATTTATTTGGTCATCAACTCTTTTTGTTAAAAAAGGTATTAGTTGACGTGTTTCAGTTTTTTTTAATTATCATGGTTTCCCCCAGTATTTCTCTCCCCTTCCTAGATAATCATCTTATATGACAAATAGTATTTTTTTAAGGACAAAAAAGAAAATAAAAGGAAGGGGAAAAAAATCAGCCTAATTGATGACCCTATCCTTTTGCAGAGGTTGGCCATCTATAGGTGTTGTATACCAGTCAGTCAGTCAGTTAGTCAATCAATAAACATTTATTAAATGTCTCCTGTGTTCCAGACTCTGTGCTAAATCCTGGGAATACAAAAAGAGGCAAAGAATCCCTGCTCTTCAGGAGCTCACAATCTAACAGAGTACATCACATATATTTTCTGACTTTTTAAACTTATTGACCATTAAATTTTTTTCCCCTTTTCAGGGTGAGGGGTGAGGAGAAGGCAATTCCTATTGAGTGACTTACCCAGGATCATACATCTAGTAAGTGTCTGATACTGGATTTGAACGCAGATCCTCCTAACTCCAGGGCTGATGCTCTAGCCACTGCACCACCTAGCTACCCCTTGATTACTAACTCTAGGTAACTTTAATGGGTGCCCTTTGGTTCAGTGACTAGAAATTCTGTTCACTTTCAAGGGAATTAAGTATATACTGATTATTAAATCTAGGTAATTTTAGTGGGTGCCTTTGGTTCAGTGACTAGAAATTCTGTTTACTTTCAAAAGAATTAAAATATATTCCTCTTGTCATTTGGGAGGGTTTTGTTTTTGGTCCAATGAAGACCCTCCATCTAGCAAAGCAGATCACCAACTGCTCTGCAACTTAAAATTTTAGAGATATGCCTAGGATATTGAATGGGTCAATGATTCGACCAGAGTGACCCAGTCAGTATGGAGTGGGGGAAAGTTTGATTAAGGTCTTCCTGATCTCAAGGTCAGTTTTCTTTCTACCTGTGAGTTTGCTTCTCCCTTATTAACTTTTCCCACTTGAAGTATTCAGGGATGAGCAAATAGACTGTCCTGGAGATAGATGAAAAAAATAGTGGATTTCTATGAAGAATTTGACATGATTCTCTAAATTTACTCAACAAATACTGACATTAGTATAAAGATGCCTAGTGCATGGTCAAATACAATGTTGGAAAAAAAACAGCTTGGAATCAAGAAAAGGAAAAGACCAAAGAGAGAAGTTTCCTGCTTATAAATACTTTCTCCAAAAAAAGTTTGGAAGAGTGTTAGATGTGGCAAGCACCAATGAATAACATAATACAAATAATGAACCCTATTTGAAGACAGAAGAAATGCTTTTCCTGATAGTGGTCATTTTGGAATCAGCTGTCTGTGTGAATTCAGATCATCATTGACTGGTTAGCACAAAGGCCAGAATCTATATTATTGATAAATATGAGAAGACACTGTGTGTGATTATGGCAGTTCCAACCTGACCTATTTAGACTAACTGTCAACCTTGAAAAATGGGACGTGGAAAAGAATAAGACCAGGAAACCTTTCGCAACTATGGCTAGAAGGAGAATTTTTCACCAAACAGGGAGAGAGAGTATCATAAAAATAAAGTGGGCAGATTTTTTGCTAAATAAAATTAAAATGCTTAAAAAATATAATCAATGAAGACAGAATTAGAAGGGAAATAGTAAAGCAGGAAAATATTTGCATTGGATGTCACTGATAAAAGTCCAATATATAAAATATATGAGGAACTGACTCACATAGATATCAATAAGAGCTATCCTCCAACCAATAGTCAAACGTGGTCAAAGGATATGAACACATAGTCCCCAAATGGAAAAATTGCTAGCTATTAACAACTATATGAGATAATGGTCCAAATTACTAATAGTGAGAGAAACCTTGAAGTTTCACTGATGGGAGTAATTAATGTTGGAATGGTCATGGGAAAATAAATGTGCTAGTATATTGTTGGTGGAGTTGTGAATTAAGACAACTATTTTTAGAAAGTAATTTGTAATTATTCAGACAAAGTGACTAAAATGTCCATGTCATTTGGAAAAAATATTCTTCTATTATACTCTCAGGAAGTCATTGATAAGAATAAAAATCCCTTATATACCAAAATATTGATAGTGGCACTTTTTGTAGTAACAAAGAACTAAGAACAAAGTACACACTCATTGATTGGGGAATAAGTAAACAAATTGTGACACAGGAATACAATAGAACATAACTGTGCTGTGAGACATTATGAGTATAAGGAATACAAAGAAACATGAAAAGATCTATGTGAATGATGCAGAGTGAAATAAGCAGAGACAACAAAATGATTTACAGACTGACTACAACAATATAAACTGAAACAAAGCAACCACAAAAAGTTAAAAAGTGAATCTCGTGACTCCAAATAAAGATATAAGAAGACACTTTCCCTCCAATCTTTGGAAGAAGTAGGAGGTGGAACATTGCATATATTTTCATATTGTTAAAAAAGTATCAGTTTCACTGATTTTTCTTTTATTCTTTTTTTTCTTTTTTAACTTAAAAATATTGTTATATAACTTCCTTCCCAGGGGAAGATGGAAGAATGTGGGAGAAAATTTAGCTGATGTAAAAATAAAAGATATCAATAAAATTTTATTAAATGAAAATAAGAGGCGTACCAAAATATAGAGAAAATAGTCAAAGAATATGAATAAACAATTTTCAAAATGAAAAATTGCCATCTATAAATGACCCCATAGAAACATGCTTCATGTCTCCGAGATTTGCATCATGACAATTGGTTGGCAAAAATGAAGATGGCCAATGTTGGAGGGACTGTAAGAAGACAACAATGCTGCACTGTGAGAGGAACTCTAACGTGGATCAAAACT
The DNA here is from genome assembly GCF_028372415.1 of Notamacropus eugenii. NCBI lineage: Eukaryota > Metazoa > Chordata > Mammalia > Diprotodontia > Macropodidae > Notamacropus > Notamacropus eugenii. The sequence continues at coordinate 485,945,861 of NC_092873.1, forward strand.
TCTGGATTTCACTGTGGAAATATGGAAGAAAAATGATTAAACCATCCATACTCTTTGATCTCTTAATTCTACTACTAGGCGTATATCTCAAGGTGGTCAAGGATTGAAATAAAAGTGTAAATAATAATATTTATTTTATTAAAAGTAATAAAAATTAATGAAAATATTTATTGTAGCACTCTTTGTAGTTACATACAATTAGAAATGAAGTGAGTATCTCTTGATTAAGGAGTGACTGAAAAAGCTATGACATGTGAATGGAATGGAACATAATTATGTAGTAAGACATGAAGAATGTAAAGAATTTATAGAAATTTGGGGAGAGTTGTACGACTTGATGCAGTGAAAAGGGTAGAACCAAGAGAGCAATATGTACAGTGACATCAGTAATATGAATGAAAAGACCACTAAAATAAGTTGGAGTCCAAAGGGGCTGGGTGGGTAAACATTTATTAAACTACAGTGTGCTAAGCACTTTATTAATGTATCTCATTCGATCCTCAAAACAGCCCTGGGAGGTAATAGCTTTGCTATTATTATCCTTATTTCACATTTGAGGAAACTGAGGCAGACAAGCTAAGCAAATGTTTGAGGTAGGATTTGAACTTAGGTCTTCCTGATTCCAGGCCCAGTATTCCCTCCAATTCAGTCATCTACCTGCTCCTCAGAGAACAGAGAATAAAATACAAAACTCCTTCCATCTGGAAAAGATGTGGAGTACTACTAGAACAGGCTATTATAGACACTGTAAGAAATTATTTCTATATCAAATATTTTTGCTTGTTTTTCTTTGGTATAACAGTAGGGTCAGACTTCAGGACTCTGATGTAAAGGCAAAAGGCATCGATAAAATATATTTAAGTTTAAATCAAACATGGACAAAAATAAAGATGTTCATTTTGCCAATTAAAAAAAAAAGATATTGTTAATGGATGTGAAACAATCACCACAAAGGAGAAGTCAAAGGAGCCCAGAAACTACCTTAGAATAAAGAAACATGATCTGGAGAGAATATTGCAGTTGAAGGTGACAGTAAAGTAGAGGAAATACTTATAGTGATGGAAAAATATGGAAGATAATTGGAAGTATAGCTATCTCCCCCAAACCTCCTCCCAAACAAAAAAATCAGAGAAGTAGCTGATGAGAAAACAGGAACTTAGTATAAGATCTAGCCAAACCCAATTATTCTAAGACCATGCATAGAAGAAACCAGCAGGAAGACCAATATACACAGAATGAGAGAGATATGCTAGAATTCCTATAGCGATTTATTCTAGTTAGTGGCATTGGTGGAACTGCCCTATTGTATAGTGTGAAGAAATGACAGCAGCACTTAAGATATAATGGTGAAAAGTATCTCTACACTGGACCAAATATAGAAAAGAGAAATCTGTTCTGGAGATAATACACCGTTAAGGTGCTCGGGAGTTGGTTTTCAAGTTACCTTAAAAAGGAAAATATTCCAAAAGAATGGGGGAAAAAAATCAAGGACCCTGCTTTTATTTTCACTCTCCAAAAGATGAATGAGGAGATGTCAGCAACTAACTCTTTTATGTAGCTGCTTTCTAATCTCCATAAAATATTTAAGGAAAAGTTATCTATGTAAAAGATAAGCAAGGAGTTCTAGTGAATAGAATAGACTTGGAGTCAGTAATACTTGCAATCAGATCTCAGCTCTAACCCCTCCTATGCCACCATGTTTAAAACACTTAACCTCTCTAAATATCAGTCCCCTCATCTTTAAAATGAGGATCTTGATACCTGTAATATCTACTTTAGAGTTCTATTGAGGCTAAAATGAGCTAATGTATGTAAAGTGCTTTGCAAGCTTTAAAACACTTTAGAAATGTCAGTTGTTATTAATATCAATGGCATCCTTAATGAAAACATGAGAAAAGAAAAATCAGGCTCCCCTAGGTGATTTTCTATGGGAGATCACAGTCACACAGTCCTCCCTCTGAGAGTTGTAGAAAATCCATGATCCCGCAGGACCTGTTGTTTTTGGATGTCAAACAAAACTCAACCTTCAGAGACTCCCCTCAAAAAGTTAGTATTTGAATATTAAAGACATAATAGAGAGAGCACTGGACTTGTCAAGAAGACCTGGTTTTGAATTCTGCCTCTAATGTTAACTAGCTAAGTGATCATAGGCAAAACACTTAAACTTTATGAGTCTTCATTTTCTTTTTTCTTTTTTTAAATTTATTTATTTATTTAAAGTTTTCAACATTCATTTCCACAAAATTTTGAGTTCCAAATTTTCTCCCCATCTCTCCCCTCCCCCACCCCAAAACACTGAGCATTCTAATTACCCCTATAATCAATTTGCCCTCCCATCTAGCATCCCTCCCTTCCCTTATCCCCATTTTCTTTTTTGTCCTGTAGGGCAAGATAAATTTCTATACCCCATTACCTGTATTTCTTATTTCCCAGTTGTATGCAAGAACAATACTCAACAGTTGTTCCTAAAACTTTGAGTTCCAACTTCTCTTCCTTCCTCTCTCCCCACCCATACCCACTGGAAAAGCAAGCAATTCAATGTAGGCCATATCTGTGTAGTTTTGCAAATGACTTCCATAATAGTCATGTTGTGTAAGACTAAATATATTTCCTTCCATCCTATCCTGCTCCCTGTTTCTTCTATTATCTCTTTTGACTTTGTCCCTCCCCAAGAGGGTTGACTTCTAATTGCTCCCTCCTCCCATTGCCCTGCCTTCCACCATCCCCCCACACTGCTTATCCCCTTCTCCCCCACTTTCCTGTATTGTAAGATAGGTTTTCATACCAAAATGAGTGTGTATTTTATTCCTTTCTTGAGTCAAATGTGATGAGAGTAAGCTTCACGTTTTCTCTCACCTCCCCCTTTTTCTCTCCATTGAAAAGTCTTTTTCTTGCCTCTTTTATGAGAAATAATTTACCCCATTCCATTTCTCCCTTTCTCCTCCCAATATATTCCCCTATCACTCCTTAATTTCAATTTTTTAGGTATGATCCAATCTTATTCAACTCACTCTGTGCTCTGTGTGTGTGTGTGTGTGTGTGTGTGTATGTGTAATCCCACCAACTACCCAGATACTGAAAAAAGTTTAAGAGTTACAAATATTGTAGGAATATTTGTAGGAATATTTCTTTCCATGTAGGAATGTAAGCAGTTCAACTTTGGTAAGTCCCTTATGATTTCTCTTTCCTGTTTACCTTTCCATGCTTCTCATGATTCTTGTTTGAAAGTCAAATTTTCTTTTCAGCTCTGGTCTTTTCATTAAGGATGCTTGAAAGTCCTCTATTTCATTGAAAGACCACTTTTCCCCCTGAAGTATTATACTCAATTTGGTGGGTATGTGATTCTTGGTTTTAATCCTAATACCTTTGACTTCTAGAATATTATATTCCACACCCTTTGATCCTTTAATGTAAAAGTTGCTAGATCTTGTGTTATCCTGATTGTATTTCCACAATACTCAAATTATTTCTTTCTAGCTGCTTGTAGCTTCTCCTTGACTTGGTAACTGGAATTTGGCTACAAAGTTCCTAGGAGTTTCTCTTTTTGGATCTCTTTCAGGAGGTGATCAGTGGATTCTTTCAATATTTATTTTGCCCTCTGATTCTAGAATATCAGGGCAGTTTTCCTTGATAATTTCGTGAAGGATGATGTCTAGGCTCTTTTTTTGGTCATGGCTTTTAGGTAGTCCTATAATTTTTAAACTGTCTCTCCTGGATCTATTTTCTAGGTCAGTTGTTTTTCCAATGAAATATTTCACATTATCTTCCATTTTTTCATTCTTTTGGTTTTGTTTTGTGATTTCTTGGTTTCTCATAAAGTCATTAGCCTCCATGTGTTCCATTCTAATTTTTAAAGAACTATTTTCTTCAGTGAGCTTTTGAGCCTCCTTTTCCACTTGGCTAATTCTGCTTTTTAAAGCATTCTTCTCCTCGTCTTTTTGAACCTCTTTTGCTAATTGAACTAACCTATTTTTAAAGGTGTTATTTGCTTCAGCATTTTTTTTTTGGGTCTCCTTTAGCAAGTTGTTGACTTGTTTTTCATGATTTTTTTTTGCATCTCTCTGATTTCTCTTCCCAGTTTTTCCTCCACCTCTCTTACTTGATTTTCAGAATTCTTTTTGAGCTCTTCCATGGCCCAAGACCACTGAATATTTATTTTGTATGTTTGGGATATAGAGACCTTGATTTTTATGTCTTTCCCTGATGGTAAACATTGTTCTTCCTCATCTGAAAGGATGGGAGAAGATATCTGTTCACCAAGAAAGTAACCTTCTGTGGTCTTATTTTTTCCCTTTTTTGGGCATTTTCCCAACCAGTTACTTGACTTTTGGGTCCTTTATCAAGAGTGGGATATACTCTGGGGATCTCTAAGACCTCAGTTCCTCCAAGATGGCACAGTCAAGTGTGTACAGTGGTCTGGGAGCAACATGAAAGTTTTGTGCCCAGAATCTGTGAGTAGTAGTTTCCTCTCCACAACCACCTGGCCTCCAATTCCACCAAGCCAGCACTGGGGGCTGAGATTCAGATAAGCTGCTCAAATCCCCAAGGAGCATTAGGTGGGAGCAGGGCTGCCACACAGGGCTGAGATAAGAATCAGCTGCTCATCTCCCCAAGGGGTTTTGTGATCCAACAATGGATGCGAGCTGCTGTGGGAGCTGCTGCTGCCTGATGCAGCCTCTGCCACCATAGCCTGAGGCTGGAGCTACGGGAAGACCCCGCTCCCTTCTCAGCCAGCTAAAAAAACCCTCTCACTGACCTTTGGGGCCTGTGGGTTGAGGGATCTGCAAACCACTGCTACTGCTGCTGGGGATTCTGCCCCCAAGGCCTGCTCAGGTCCTCCTCCTGGTGCTGTGCCCCAAGGTCAAGGCTGAGCTGGGCTTCGCTCTGCTGGTGTGACAGATCTTTCCCATCAGCCTTTCAGGTCACCGTGGGCTGGAAATCTCCTCCACTCTGTGGTTCTGTGGCTTCTGCTACTCTAGAAACTGTTGAGTCTTTCTTTACAAGTATTTTATGGGCTGTGGGGGAAGAGCTAGTGTATGTTCATCTTTCTACTCTTCCATCTTGGCTTTGCCCCCAAGAGTCTTAGTTTTCTTAACTGCAAAGTGAGGATAGTAATGCTTTCCAAGGTTGTTGTGAAGATCAGATGAGACAGTTCTTTGAAAACTATTCAGTCTCCTATTAATGCCATTTATATTATTCTAATTCTGTTCTACATGTGAAAGGAGTTGTGTATATCATACAAGATTTAGACAGATATATACACAGATCTCCAACAATTCATTGAAGTGTAAGGACCAATCAATATCATCATCATCTTGACATCAATATTGTGTTGCCATCATCATCATCATCATCAAGAAAAAGAAACATTTATTAAACATTTATTATGCACTAGGCACCATGCTGAATGAAGGGATGAAAAAAAGCAAAAACTATGGTAGACTCTCCACTTTTGGCTCACTCTCCAGCCTGTGGCACTCACCACTGCATCATTCTGCTGTGCCTCCACGTTGGCTACATAGCCCCTCAAGATAAACCCACCCTGAGGTCAATGCAATGATTAGTGAGTTCCTGCCTAGAAAAGGCTCAGCCACGCTGTCCACTCACTACAGGATTTGGTCCTCTTCTCCTTTCTATCTCTGCTTTATGCTTTGTCTTCCTCTAATAGAATGTAAGGTCCTTGAGAGGAGGAAACACCTTGTTTTCTTGTTTTTTTCTTGTTTACCAGCACTTTGGTACAGAATAGAAACAATTAAATGCTCTCTCTCTCTCTCTCTCTCTCTCTCTCTCTCTCTCTCTCTCTCTCTCTCTCTCTCTCTCTCTCTCTGTCTCTGTCTCTGTCTCTCTCTCACTTTCTCTCCATGTCCTAAAGGAGTTCATATTCTGCTGGATATAAAATGAAGAGGCATGTTTACCCTGTGTGACTGTAAGTACAATAGAGAAAATCCTGAATGCTACAGACAGGATTCCCTGTTGATAGTAATTTTCTCCAAATGTTCCTATCCACAAAGGAAATTGTATTAATTGCATCCAACTTTGGAACATTGCCAAGTGTCCTCAGTGAAATCCACAGTTATTCATAAGATATCACTTTAAACATCCATACTGGAAAAAAAGTAGATGAAAATGTATAGTCTGTAGATTATGGCTTGTAGTTGAATAGGAAGCCTGTTGAGTTAGCCCACCATAACATACCTGTAAGGTGACATGATGTACTGGAGAGAGTGTGACTATCCAAGTGAGAAGAACTGGGTTTAATTCCTGGCTTTGGAACTATGTCATTCTGGGCAAACTACTTAACCTCTCTCTGCCTCAGTTTCTTTATCTGTGAAAGGGGTTAATGCTACTCACCTCACAGGATTGTTACGAGGAAAGCACTTTGTAAACCTTAAAGTCAATAAGAAGGTGGACTACTATCAGTAGCTTGGACAGGCTCTGGAGATGGTAAATTAGCTGGGCACAGAATTGAATTGGAACAGATGAAAAACCAAGTGTTGCACCACCATTAGTGAAATATTAAACGCACCAGAAGGAGACTTCCATTTTATCGAATGGATCCTCAGTGGAGAGGGTGTTGCTTAAAGGGACCTAAATGAATCTGGATGTATAGGGAACTCATCAATGAACTTAGAATTCTTTTTTTTTATTTATTTAACTTTTAACATTTATTTTCACACAATTTTGGGTTACAAATTTTCTCCCCTTTTATCCTCTCCCCCGCCCCAGATCCAAGCTTTCTAACTGCCCCTGTGACCTATCTGCTCTCTCCTCTATCCTCCCTCCCTGCCCTTGTCTCCTTCTTCTCTTTTGTCCTGTAGGGCCAGATAGCTTTCTTGACCCCTTAACCTGTATTTCTTGTTACCCAGTGGTAAGAACATTACATTTGGTCCTAACACTTTGAGTTCTAACTTCTTTAGCTCCCTCCCTCTCCACCCCTTCCCCTTGGAAGACAGGCAATTCAATATAGGCCATATCTGTTTAGTTTTGCAAATGATTTCCATACTAGTTGTGTTGTATAGGACTAATTATATTTCCCTCCATCCTATCCTGTCCCCTATTACTTCTATTTTCTTATGGTCCTTTCCCTCCCCATGAGTGTTGACCTCGTATTGCATTCTCCTCCCCATGCCCTCCCCTCTATCCTCCCCCCCACCCTGCTTGTGCCCCTGTCTCCCACTCTCCTGTATTATGAGATAGGTTTTCCTATCAAAATGAGTGTGCATTATATTCTTTCCTTTAGTGGATTGTGATGAGAGTAGATCTCATGTTTTTCTCTTGCCTCCCCTCTTTATCCAACCACTAATAAGTCTTTTGCTTGCCTCTTTTATGAGAGATAATTTGCCCCATATAACTTCTGCCTTTCTCCTTCCAATATTTCTCTCTCACTGCTTGATTTCATTTTTTTTTTTAAGATACGATCCCATCCTCTTCAATTCACTCTGTGCACTCTGTCTCTATGTATGTGTGCGTGTGTGCATGTGTGTGCGTGTGTGCATGTGTGTGTGTGTGTGTGCTCCCACCCAGTACCCAGATACTGAAATGTTTCAAGAGTTACAAATATTGTCTTTCCATGTAGGAATGTAAACAGTTCAACTTTAGTAAGTCCCTTATGACTTCTCTTTGCTGTTCACCTTTTCATGGTTCTCTTCATTCTTGTGTTAGAAAGTCAAATTTTCTTTCCAGCTCTGGTCTTTTCATCAGGAAAATTTGAAAGTCCTCTATTTCATTGAAAGACCATTTTTCCTCCTGAAGTATTATACTCAGTTTTGCTGGGTAGGTGATTCTTGGCTTCAGTCCTAGTTCCTTTGACTTCTGGAATATCCTATTCCATTCCCTTCTATCTCTCAATGTAGAGGGTGCCAGATCTTATGATATCCTGATTGTATTTCCACAATACTTGAATTGTTTCTTTCTAGCTGCTTGCAATATTTTCTCTTTCACCTGGGAATTCTGTAATTTGGCCACAATGCTCCTGGGAGTTTCTCTTTTTGGATCTCTTTCATGCGGTGTTCTGCGGATTCCTTGAATATTTATTTTGCCTTCTGGTTCTAGAATCTCAGGGCAGTTTTCCTTGATAATTTCATGGAAGATGATGTCTAGGCTTTTCTTTTGATCATGGTTTTCAGGTAGTCCCAGAATTTTTACATTGTCTCTCCTGATTCTATTTTCCAGGTCAGTTGTTTTTCCAATAAGATATTTCACATTATCTTCCATTTTTCGAATCTGCGCGGTATGTTCTGAGATATCTGTCTTTCTCATAAAGTCCTTAGCGTCCATCTGTACCATTCCAGTTTTGAAAGATCTATTTTCTTCAGTGAGCTTTTGAATCTCCTTTTCCATTTGGTTAATTCTGCTTTTGAAAGCATTCTTCTCCTCATTGGCCCCTTGCACCTCCCTTGCCAACTGAGTTAGGCTAGTTCTCAGGGTGCCAATTTCTTCAAGATTTTTTTGGTTCTCCTTTAGCAGGGAGCTGATCTGCTTTTCATGCTTCTCCCTCATCCCTCTCATTTCCCTTCCCAGTCTTTCCTCCACCTCTCTAACTTGATTTTCAAAATTCCTCTTGAGCTCTTCCATGGCCCGAGCCCATTGGGTGGGCTGGGACACAGAAACCTCGATTTCTGTGTCTTTGCCTGATGGCAAGCATTGTTACTCCCCATCAGAAAGGAAGGGAGGAAGTGTCTTTTCTCCGAGAAAATACCCTTCAATGGTTTTATTTCTTTTCCCTTTTCTTGGCATTCTCCCCAACCAGTGACCTGACCTCTGAATGTTCTCCTCACACCCACCTCGCCTCCTGGTCCTCCCAGCCAGCGTTTGGGAACTGAGATTCAAATGCTGCTTCCTGCCTTAGGGTTTTTGGCGGGGGCAGGGCTGCTATTCAGTGTGAGAATTGAGTCCAGGTGGTCAGGGGCAGGGCCGCCTCTCTGGCTCAGTTCCCTCAGGGGGTTTATGCACAGACCATCCACAATGGATCCAGGCTCCCGCCCGTTTGGGGAGCCCCTGTCTGTAGCCACCTCTTAGCTTCTATCTCCTGGGGGGGCCCGAGCCATGGGGGCACCCCACTCCCCTCTCGACCCGCCAAAGACACTCTCTCACCTATCCCCGTCAGTCACCTGTTGGTGGGGGGGGCTAGTGCCGCCGCTGGAGAACCCGTCTCTGGAGTCTTCTCGGATCTGTACCTCTCGGAGCCGCGGCCGCCGCAGGTCCGGGCTGGGCACCGCGTCTGCAGCGCGACGGACCTTTTGAGAGAGGTTTGCAGGTCCCTCTGTGGGTGGAGGGACCCGCGTGGCCGCTGGAGATCCTGTTCCCTTAGCCTTCTCAGATCTTTTCCTCACTGTGTCGTGGCCACGGCAGGGCTGCCCTCTGCTCCCCGTCCCGGCGCCCAGTCCAGGGCGCGAAGGACCCCCCGCGAGAGGTTTGCAGGTCTCTCCGGAACAGAAATCTCCCTTGCTCCAATATTCCGTGGTCTCTGGGTGCAGAATTCGCCCTGGGTTAGTCCCCTCTAGCCGTTCTGTGGTTTGTGGGTTCGGAGCTATGTGTATGTGCGTCTTTCTACTTCACCATCTTGGCTCCGCCCCCCTCTGAACTTAGAATTCTTAAAAATGTATGAAAGATGAAAGCAAGTCCAGGTAATAGAGGAGCAACTTAAAAGTGTGGTGAGGTCCTGAAAGCATAGTACCAAGGATTGTTAAAGTTTTTTTTTTTTTTTTAAAGCTCATACTGATGAGGAATGCTAAGAAATTTCTTTTAGCTATATTGTTGAAAATAGGAGGATTAATGGAATATTACTATGTTACTCCTTAGGGTGGATAGGACAATAATAATGGAGATAAGGCAGAGCTACATGCTGCTGCTGCTACTCACTGAGAGGAAGTGTGGCAGAATGGATAGAGATCTGACCTTGAATTCAGGAGTATTTGAGTTTAAACACTACCTTTGACAAAAATTCTGTGATCCAAGACAAGCCACTTAACCACTCAGTTCCTCATGAAATTCTCTAAGACCTCAGAGGACCTCTATTCCAATTCTCTCATTTTACAGATGGAGAAACTGAGGATCAGAGAAATAATGTGATTTGTCAAAAGTCACACAACTAGTAAGTGGCAGAGATAGAACTGAAAGCTGAAAGGAACTTCAGAGTCCTTCAATTCAACCCTTTCATTTTAAAGATGAGGAAGGACACCCAGAGAGATTGAGTCATTTGTCCAAAATAACACTAGTGTTAGCAGTAGGATTTGAACTCAGGTCCTTTGAATCTAAGTGATTGCAATTTCCATTGTAATGATGAATTCTAAAGCCTGATTGCACCACAAAAGAGGAGACCAGAGGGTGCAGTGAAGATGGAGAGAAGAAAAGGATAGAGACTAGGGAGGAACTGCTGCGTTTATTATGGTGGGGAGATGAGGAGGAAGAAAAGGGATAGTGATAGTTAGTGTCACCAGTACGTGCAAAGTAGTTTGTGGTGGGAGAGAGGGCTGGAGGGAAGCTGCCCTGTCTCTCAATGGTGCTAAGTTCTCTGAGGAGAGCAGTTGATTGGTCAAAAGACTAAGGCAATAGCACTGGGGTACCCAGAAGAGAAGTAATCACACTCCTTTCCAAGCTGATATGTGGGGCAGAACCTCAGTAGTTCTGAGAGAATTCTAACGCCTGACATCAAACAAACTGGTAAGTGTTTGTTACTGGGCCATTGCCAGGGATATTTGAAAGAACTTGGAAAACAGAAAAGATTGCAATAGAGGAGAGCTGTTGTGAGGATCCAGTGATGTGTATATGTAAAATGCTATGTCAATTTCAAGGAGTATGGCTATGATTATCCAGATGTCAGCAGAAAAATGCTTGTCAGACAAAAATGAAAATGATTTTGACTTGTCCACTTTGTTGGGGATCTTGGTGTTCACCTCACTCAGAACTGAGTTTGGTATTCCATTTTAAAGAAACATTCCTTCTGCTAGAGAAGTCTTATTTATATATAAGCATTTCAAAGAGTTTGTGATAAAAGGGAAAAATATCCATATTTCTATGTCCTACTGATTTAGTAGTTGTTTTGGTGTGTGATCACTGCAGAGATTCAGGCAGGTGTTGGGTGTATTCTAAAGACACAGAGAATGCTTTGTGAATACCTTATGAGCCATTCAAGAAAGATTGGTAGGATTTCAGTAACCAATTAATAGCAATTAGTTATCCTTGATAAGTTGGCATATGTAGCACAGCCTACTAAGAGATGGGCTTTAATAAAGATTCTCTTCTACCTACATCCATTTCAGGTCAGAAACAACTTATATGCTCCATCAGTTACATATGGACACACATGAGATCTCCCAAAAATCTTAGAGCAAATTTAAACTTTAATGGCTTAAAGTTTTAAGCTAAGCTTTAATAGCTTAAACTTGCTCTAAGACTTTTAGGATTCCCTGAATACATGCACGTGACATATATAAACAGTATATATGAAGAATTTTATATGCACATTTATATCTATAGGCAAATATATGTATTTGCAAAAGGTTAATCAGATTGTTTAGTCAAAGCCTTTTAGAGTGTGTAGACTCATTTCACTCTGGACATGAATACAGGTGACACCCACTTTGCTGATATCTATAATGTCCTGCTTCTTTATTATCAAAGATCATTTTGGAGTAGGGGATATACTCTTCTGCTGCAATGGGGAGGTAGCAAATATGAATCTTTATACATATGAATGTGTATATCTTGTATATGTATATATACATGCATAATACATATAAACAGTTAAATGAGTGTGTCCGTATGTACATATATGTGAATACACCGTACATATGGACATATTGGTGAATAATAAATGCTAAATGACTTGAATAGTTTTATATGTATGTGTCTGCTTATACACAATGCACATATGTATTTGGAAAAAACACATCAATTATGTTTATATACATATACCTATAAACATATATATGCATATGTATATGTGTGTTATATATATAATATATGCTTATATATCCTATTGGGCAGATGAGATATTCTCATTGTGCACACACACACACACACACACACACACACACATATAAAACTTCCTATATATAATCATATAGTCTGACTATACATTATAATGATATTTATATATAATATTGATCTTTTATATTAGGACTGGGTTTGAGGTATCATTATTGTTTTAATCGCTATTTTTAATCACCTCTAGCTGTCACTTCCTGCCATTAATATACTTCTTATAAATAGATACATTCATTTTAAAAAATGGTAATGAACTGCATTCATACTGTGGTTAAAAACCCAGAGATCGAGAAATCCAATTTCCTGTTTAGGGGAAAGGAATGAACAGAGCCCCAACTATTTCTCCCAGGCTGAGTCCCAGGTGCCAATTTTCACCTTGAATTAAAACTTTAAGTCAAAATTCAGCAACTGTGCCAGACCCCTCTGGGCTTCCTCTCTCCCAGCAGTTCTGCCTGCATTCTGTCTTCAGCAAGTTCACACATCGGCTATCCATCAGGAAGCCACTGTTGTTAGCACCCAGGTGAACAGTCTTTATTTAGCATAAAGGTTGCATTAAGAGTCATTTTTCCTGACTATCTGGGTTTGACCCTCCCCCCCACCTTTTTTTTTTGTTGTTGTTGGTCTTAAGGGAGGCCACAGATACCACCTGATTGGCATGGTTCCTTCTATGAGAATAGTCTAGATTCAGCTCAATTTAATCACGTCAGAAGCAAACTCACATACCAGAAAAAGGGCTGGAATTGGAGTCTGAGGATACAGGTTTATTTCTTACCTCTGCCACTTACAAGATGGGCGACATTGGAGCATTCATTGCACCTCTCTCTAGGTCTCAGACTCTTTGTCTATGAACTGAGCACATTGGACTAGATGACCTTGAGGATCACTCAGCTCTCCATCCTATGAATCCCAGCTCTGTGTGCCATGAACCCTATGGGATCCCCATTTCTGGATCTGTAAAACAAGGGAGTTGAGCTGCATAACCATTGTGTTTGGAGTATGAGGATCCAGGCTTGAATCCCAGATGTTACTTAGTAACTGTGTGACCATGAGCCCGTCATTTTACTTTGATGGGTCTGTTTCTTCATTTATAAAATCAGAGGGGTTGGATGCGTATTATGTGTGTTTACATATATATGTATGTATGTGTGTATATATGTATGTATGTATATTATGTATACTTAATTCAAGCCAAGTATCCTTCTCTTAGGCAGTTCAAGTTTGAAAATGCTATTTATTAAGCAATACCATGTGCTGAGATAAGTATCTCAGGGTGGGTATCTCTGGTTCTGAAGTCAGGAAGTAAAGGAAGATCTGCGTTCAAGACTGATCTCAGACACTTACTAGCTGTGTGACCCTGGGCAAGTCACTTAACTCTGTTTGCCTTAATCCAGTGAAGGAAATGGCAAACAGCTCCAGTATCTTTACCAAGAAAACTTCATGGACAATATTGGTTTGCTGCCGGGTCATGAAGAGCTGGATATGATTGAATGACTGAAAAGGAACAGTGTGCTTAGAAGGAGCAGCTTTAAATTCTCTGATTTTCCTGGGTATTAAGTCATTTTCTAAGATTGTTTCTGAACACTGGAAGAGAAGTAGAGATTTAAAGCAAAATTAGTCTTCTGTGTGAGTAGCCTAATAACTCTCAATTCTTTAATAAATGCTTGTTAGATGGCAGTGGACCTCGTTTTTCAAGGGTCGACATAGGCCAGAAATTCTCTTTGGTTGACATGTGCCAAGCTTCAGGGAAGCATCTAACCACAGTGATGTTTATTGCTCTGAAATCAGATTCTTCTTGAAGTGGCTGGCTTTCTGTTGGAGCAGTGGGGTATATGAGAAAGAGCATGGATTAGAGGACCTATAATTATCACTATAATTATCACACTTCCTGTGTGACCTTGGTTAAAACTCTCAATCTTAGTGGACTTCAGTTTCCTCATCTGTAAAATGGAAGATTGTACTAGATGACCGTCAAAGTCCCTTTTAGCTCCAAGTCTACTGATAATAGTTTGATGTTTGTATTCTATAGAAAGGGCAGCTAGGTGGCCCAGTAGATAGTCAGGAAGACTCACCTTCCTGAGTTCAACTCTGGTCTCAGACTCTTACTAGCTGTGTGACTCTGGGCAAGTTACTTAACCCTGTTTGCTTCAGTTTCCTCACCAGTAAAATGAGTTGGAGAAGGAAATGACAAACTACTCCAGTATCTTTGCCAAGAAAACCCCAATGGAGTCATGAAGCATTGGACATGATTGAGATGACTGACCAACAACAAACTCTATAGAAATTGAAAGGAGATGAATTTAGGTTTGGTCTCAAGGGGAAAACACTAATAATTAGAGTTGTCCAAAAGTGTGATGAACTACTTCAAGTCTATTACTAGAGAAATTTCAGAAGTGAAATGGTCACCAGTTGGGTATATTGTAGTGAGAATTCTTTTTCAGGTATGGGTTGGACCACCTGGTCATTGACAATCCAACTTTCAAATTCCGTGATTCCATAGAAAGTTACTTAACTTCCCTGTTTCTCAGTTTTCTCATCTGTAAAATGAGGAGATTAGTCTAGATTTATGATCTTATGACTAACAGATATAAGTGTTGTACACTGTGTTAGAGCATATAGAACACTGGACCTGGAAATCAGGAAGTCCTGAGTTTGAATCCTGCCTTATTTGCTATGTGATCCTGGGCAAGTCACTGAATCTCTCTTGGCCTGAATTTCTTCATCTATGAAATGGAGCTAATATTAGCACTCAGGATTTTTGTGAGGATCAAGTGAGACAAAAGAACTTTGCAAACCCTGAAGTGACACACACACACACACATTAGCCATTATCTGGTTCCTCTCAGCACATTATTATTCAGTCCTTCCATCATGTCCAATTCTTCGTGATCCTATGGACCATAGCAAACCAATATTGTCCATGGAGTTTTCTTGGCAAAGATTCTCGAGTGGCTTACCATTTCCTTCTCCATTGGATTAAGGCAAACAGAGCAATTGGAAGAATCACAAAAAGCCTCAATAAGTAGGTGGAATCTGAGTGGGTGCCTTGCAGGAAGCTGGGACTTGAAAGAATGAAGTGAGGGGGACAACTGATACAAAGGCTTAGATTTGGGGAAGGCAGAATCTTGTGTTTGGGGAACAACAGACGGTCTAGTTTGGCTAAAATGCAGCAGTTGTGAATGGGAGTAGTATTAAAATCAGCGTGGAGAGGGAGGGCTTTAAATGCCAAATGGAGAAGTCTATGTTTTGTCTTAGAGGTAACAGGGAACCAGTAAAGCCTCTTGGCAGAGGAGTGACAGGGTCACATCTGTGCTTTAGAAGTATCAATTTGGGAGCTGTGTGGAGAAGAGGGTGGGGGGAAAGGATCTGGCAAATTGCTCTTGGCAATGGTCTTGACTGAATTTAAGTAATAGTAAATATTAGGCATTAAAAAGTCATTGACTTCTTTAATCTCATTGTACAGACTAAGACATCTTTAGAAGAAAAAGAGTATTTCAGAAGCCCTCAGAGACAATTTGTGTGTTTCACCATCAGGACTGGGTGCTTCACAGATGTTGCTCGTTGATTCACAGAACCTCAGACTTGGGAGAGACCTTAGAAGCTATCTACTCTACCTCATTCTATTTTTTTAAATTTTAAAATATTTATTAATTTTGACCTTAACTACAAATGACAGAAAAATAGAACATTTCTGTGTGCATAGCCCGACTTAAAAAGAGAATTCAATATAAACTCATTAATTTCCATTTTACATTGTTTGTTTTCTTTTGAAAAACTGTGATAAATATTAGACATGATTTTCAAAGCTACCCTGCTTTTCTGTGCTTCCTTCTAAGTTTTCTTTTGTTCTATGCTGTGCACTTTTTATTTTTTCTCCCCCCCAGGCTAACACTGCACATTAGTATGTATATATATGTAAAGTATACTATATATACTTTTATTTGTCACTTCTTTCTTTGCATATCAATAGCATCTTCTTTCATAGGTCCTTTGTAGTTGATTTGAATCTATAATACTTAAAATGACTTAGTTGTTCAAAGTTGTTCTGAGACAAATGATTATTAATAACCAACAAATTGGGGAGATTCAGATTTCCTCCTTTTTCTTTTATCTTCATTTCAAAACTTCAGTCTATGAAGGTTGAGCTAGCTCTCTCCTCTATCTGACCTCACCCAACCTTACAAGGTGAATTTCATTCAATCAAGCTTGGGTGGAGGTAGATCCTCTTGTCTATATTGTCCAAGGCTAGGGGTGGCCTGGGGAGACAGATAGTCTTTAAGAGTGACATGATGTCACTCTCAGCCCCTTGTTGGAGTGAGCTCACTTAGTTTTGTAAAATCCACCTCTCATTAATTGTTAACCAATCAGAGTTGATTGCTACCCTCAGGAACACTCCTATTTCAAAAGAGCGTATTTCTGTGAGCCCTCCACCATGATTGTCTGTGGTCTAAGAGAGAGGGAAATGGCCAAAAGACCATCCTTTTATTAATAAACATGCTGGCATTATTAATAAAATGATTAAATTACCCCCAAATTGTCTTTTGAACCTTTTTAAATGTCACAGGTCTTAGAACAATATTTCTGTTATACTGTAAAATCTTCTCTTGATTCTGCATATTTTGTTTTACTCATTTTATGTGTCTTTTCATGTTTTTCTAAAATCAACCAACTCATCATTTTTTATAGCACAGTAGTCTTCCATCACCTTGAATAAATATCACGTCTTTAGCATATCCAACGAGGAATCACCAAATCTCTGCTTCCAGACTTTCAGAGAAGAGGAACAGCTGTTTGTTCTGTTTGGGGATAGCTCAGTCTTTTTAGGAAGGTCGTCCTTACGTTCAGCCTAAAGTGACCTGCTTGTGACTTCTCATTGATCCTAGTTCTGTCTTCTGGGGCTATCATGGCAGCCCTGTAGGACTTGTAGATACCTCTTGCATTCATTACCCATTCCTGAGCCTTCTCCCCCTTTTGGACTCACATAAAATAGTATCCACCTGGGAAAACAAACATAGTTATGAAATGTGGATGGAGAAGCCCATCTGAACATGATGGTCAAGACTTCGTCTCTCACTGGGGTCTATATTTCCTATGATCTAAGATCTAGTAGTTGATTTCCATTATGTACTGCTAGCAGATGCCTGCCCTTCAGATCATTCCTGATTTATTAAAAATATTTAAAAAATAAGATCATTGCTGCTTTCACTGCTATCACCATTGTTGCTGCCATCGCTCTTGTTGTCACTCCAACTGCTGGCCTTGAAAGAGGATGTCCAAACTGACTTTCCTATCCCTGTTTCCAGTAAAGGAGAAGTGAAGAGTATTATTGAATAGAAACACTTTATCATGTTTTCTTGCAGAGGTACTATGATGGAGTTTCAATTAAATCTTGGGGATGGGGCCATGTGGGGGGATCTCTCTCTGTACTTTGTATCTCATTGAAAATTATTAGGCACTTACTTTGTGCAAAGAATTATGCTAGCCACTGAGACAAGATGCAAAGAAATGGAACTATTTCTACTGCTCACACGCTTACAGTCTAGTGTCTATATGTGTGTGTGTGCTCGCACATGCACATGCTTCAGATACTAGGTGTGTGGCCATGGGTAAGTAAAAATCTCAGTTAGTCTTAGTTTCTTTCATTTGTAAATGGATATAATGATATCTCTTATCTTATAGGGTTGTTGTAAGGATAACATAAAGTCATGTATTTACATATGTATATATACATATATTCATACATATATACATACATGTATATTTAATTATTTCCATTTTTATTCTACATATAAGTTATCTACACACAGTTGTTTTCATATTGTCTCCTGCATTAGATAGTGAGGTCCTTGAGAGCAGGAACTGTCTTTTGCCTTTCTTTGTATCTACAGTGCTTAGCACAATACCTGCCATATAGTGGGTACTTCATAGATGCTCATCATTAAGTTCACCATTATTATTATTACACTTGTAGTCAGGTGTTCAATTCCTGGCTCAGTGGTCTACCCTATGTTAAGTGAGGCAAGTTACTTAACCTCTTTCCTCATCTGTAAAATGGGAGTGGGATGGGTGGGATTTGGACTAGATGACCTTCTAATCTGTCTTTTAGCTTTATATCTCTGATGAGGTAAATCTGCCTATAACTTAATAGATGAGTGCTAGGAAGTTGCCTAATCTACAAGAAAATTCTATGACTTGCAAAGAACCATACGACTAGGTAGTTTCAGGAAGAGTATGAGCCTTCTTGACTCCCAAAGCTGGTCCATTATTGACTGTGCCTTGCTGTCCCTGAAATAGCAGAAGCCAAAGGGGGGGAGAGAGGACAAAGGACCTCTTCAGGAGATTTCAAAGAGATGAGCCGGTTGAATATGGAGGAAAGACTAAAAATGCCCATTGGGGTGATGAATGAGCCAAATGTCAACAGTGTGTGGTTCTGTACTGCAAGGAGTGAGTAGATTTATGAAGTCTCTCTAAAGAGAAGTCTCTCTCCTTCTGAGCCCCTAGATGAAACTGCTTCAGAAAAATGGAGACCAATATATGAAAAGAGATGTGAGAGAAGCCTCATTGTTATATTAGACAAAGTTATTTTATTTATGTTTTCGTTTCCTATTGAGTTTGTCCTTAATTTATCAAAGAGTATTTAGCAGAGCTGAGAAGATAGACACGTTTCTCTGTTCTCTAATTCTTTGTTTATGAACCAGTGTAATCAAACATGAATGTACGCAGCTCAGGGAGTAGTAAACAACCCTAGCTTTGTTATCGTGCTTTATGATATTACTTGAATTCCTCAAGAGATTTGCTGCACAGTTTGGTACAGACTATTTTTTTCCTATTAATTAAGAAACAAACTCAGTTTTAGAGTCTCAGTAAACACATTTTTAATTATTTCTGAGACACTTTCTTTTACTGAAATGAATTAAAAAAATATAGCATAACCTTCTGCTCTCCTCTTCTCCACGAACTCATTAAAAAAAAGCCCTCAAATAGTTTTCTAGTCATTAATCTGGAATATATTTTTGGCCTGCAGCTTCCACAGCGGCCCTGCTCTCATTCACCAATGGAGCTCTGACCAGTAGAACTTTTAGTGGAAAAAGTTCACATGTCCAATCCTTTCTCCCCTACAACCCAATGAAAAGATCATGGAAACACTTGGTTCCAGCTATGGTTTTCTGAAAGAACTTAGCAGAGATGTTTAATCTATGTTGGTGGCTTTTACTCTATCTTTCCCTATTTCCTCATTATTGTTTTTATTTTATTTTTATTTTATTATTTTCTCTCTCTCTCTCTCTCTCTCTCTCTCTCTCTCTCTCTCTTTCATCTCCCAGGTTGGAAACTGTGGACTTGACCATGATCTTTCCTCTTCTTTACCTTCCGTATCAAATCAGTCGACAATTCTTGTCCATTTAACCTTCACAATTCTTGCGTCCAGTTCTTTCTCTCACTCCCAGGTCCCCTAGCTTGTTTAGGATATTATGCTATCTCTCACTTGGTTTATTTCAATATAGCCTCAAGTGGGGTGTTGCTGTTTTTAGACTGTCTCCACTTCAACCTCCTTCACACAGCCACCAAACTGATATCCCTAAATCACGTCTGACCATACCCTTCCACTACTCAAGAAGTTCCAGTGGCTCTAGGACAAATGTAGACATCTCTATTGAACATTTAAAAGCTGCTCACAAGCTGCTCACAATCTGCCCTGAGACTACTTTTCTAGGCTAAAATGCACTTGGCACTTCAGTCACACTGCGTTACCTGCTATTCCCCAACCACAATACTCTATCTCCCACTTCTATGCCTTTGTAAAGGTTGTTTCCTATGCCTGAAAGGCTCTTCCTCCTTCCTTCTAATCCCCAGGTTCCTTCATGGAATAGCTCAGATGCCCCTTCCTGCCTTATCTCTTCAAATGTTAGTTCTCCAACACCTCATTCCCCTACACTTTGTGTGCATATCTATATACTCTATTTGTTTCTCTGTGCACGTCAGCTGCATTCAAAGGTTGTGCCCAGCCTGGGTAACGTGCTGGGAATCATATGGAGCTTACACTTCCAATCATCTGTATGCATGAGTTTATTGATACTTCTGCAGAGTGCTGCTGTTCCTTGAGGCACAGAATAATACTATACAATGAGGAAAAGAAATGAGAAAATAGCTCCTCTTTGGCCAAATGTAAGTTCCTTGAGGTTAGAAAGTATTTCTTTCTTCCTTTTTTTTTCTTTTTTGTATTCCCTGGACCTAGAGTAGTAGTAAGTGATTAGTAAATGCTTGTTACATTGAATTGCACTGACTACAGATGGCCATTATGATGTGTAGGGTAGGTTTCCTTTAGCTGAGTGGTCATATTGTATACAGAGTATTTGTGCCTAATCTGTGGTAGAGCGTTCTGAGCTCATATTGGTCTGATCAACCACAGTTAGATACACTGAAACTCAGCTCTAGCATAGTGATGTCATTTTGGTCCTCTTTGTGAATGAAGGACAACAACCAACCAACCACATGACTCAAAACAGGGGAACTCACAGGGGCTCTGAGATTCACGTTTCTAGGAATCCATGGAATGATCTAGAAAAAATTCCTTCCCACTCCATCTCCCAGCTGCCAAATTGATCATCCTAAAACACAAATCTGACACTGTCACTCCCCTGGTCAGGAAGGTCCAGGGGTTCCCTCATGCCTCCATCTTTATTACAATGATTTTTGTCAACTACAGTATTCTTTTGGTGATGCTTCATGCCTAAAAAACTAAAAATCATGAAATACCTTAGTTTCTTAAGAACAATAATAGTAAATAATGATAGCTGACATGTATATATCACTTATTATGTACCAGGCATTGTGCCAAGTATTTTGTAATTATTATCTCATTTGATTTTCACTACAATTCTATGAGGTAGGTGCTATGTGTTATTCCCATTTTACAGATGACGAAACCCAGGCAAACAGATGTTAAGTGACTTGCCCATGGTCACAAAACTAGGAAGTGTCTGAGGCCAGATTTGATCTCAGATCTTTCTCACTTTAGGTCCAATACCCCATCCACTGTGCCACCTAGTTGCCCTGGATTTAATGATTAAGATTAGACTGCTAAAGGCAACTGAGTGTATGTGAGTAGATTGTAGAAGGGTCCCTATGAAGAATTGTGCTGGGGAAGTTACTTATAGGTTGTCATATAGGACCAGAGAAAGAGGTGGCCTGCTTTTATAGCATGAACAAGGAACAATCTGCCAAATAGATATCAAAGTCATGGAAGTCATATAAGATCAAGAGAACCAGAGGAGGGCCCTCAGCAAGTTGGGCAGACCCTTTGTAGGGGATTTATGGAGAACACAAACAAGCACTGCAGAGGAAGAGAAGACATGGATGTATTGTCTTCCATGCCTTTGGTACGGGTGGCCTGTATCAGTGATGATCATTGATCTATCCAAGTACTGAAGTCCTACTCTAATATTTTATTATGTTGTGGTCATGAGCTGGATCTTCTAAAAGCCATGTCAGTGGAGTATGAGAGCTTGAAAGTGCTCATAAGCTGGAAAAGCTTTGAATGTTGGTTATCACATTAGAGCTTTATAGGATTATAGGTTAGAACTCAAGTGGCCCTCAGAAGCCATCTGCTCCAACCATGGCACTGAATACATGATGTCTAAGAGGTCTCCATCATGAGACTGACCACAGAACAAGATTTTACATTCATACTGATTTATTGGGATCTGACCCTAATCTACCTTTCCGGTTTCACAGCACGTGACTCTCTTGACCTTACTCTAACTGATCCCATCAAATGGATTTTCTTCTTGCTCTTTATAGCTACCACTCTCATCTCCAAGGTCTTGCAATGCCCGTCCCCCATGCCTGACACACCTTTCTTTCTGAACTCCATAACTTAGAATTCTGTATTTCCTTTAAGCTTAAACATTTTTTCTTCCTGAAGCCTTGATGGGGTAACATATCACTCTAGAGTACAGTCTTTGATGCTGTTTGTTCATTCAGAAGTATGTACCCCACAAGAAGCTGCTTCACTGCTTACTGCTTGTCCATATCAACTCATCAAGGGAATTTTCAGAAGGCCTAGAGCTGCTAACATATGTGTCAGCAGAGGAAGTAGCCATATTGTCAAAATTAGAGATCTTTGAAGTATTGATGTATACTTAAGACATTATCTTTCAAAGTAGCTTCTAAATATAAAACACAACATTTTAATTTACATTTTTACAAAGGCTCAGAATGGAGCTATGCACAAGTGTGTTTTTAATTGATTTGATCCTATAACCTTCAAGCTATGTAAAGGGCTGTTTAGGGCATCTCATGGTAGGTCTATGAAGTTTGAGGGGGAACAAGGAAGGCTGGGGAATTTGTTTCCCCTATATGAGCGATTCGGAGGAATTCCAATGGTCACATTTAACTCTTTAAGGGATCCACAGATCACAAAGTAACTAACTACCTTTTTTGGCTCTTTCAATTCAAGAATTTCAGTTTTTTTTTAACCTGTGTTTTCATCCTCTGAAAAGAGTTCTCTATTTCAAAATTCACTCACATGCTAAATGCTGTCTTCTTGGGACTGCAGACCTGTCTGAGTTGCTATTTGTACTTCCTTGATTGCCATTTCTGTTGGAACTGAAATGATGGAAAATTGTTGTTCCTGGTAGGTTTTATTTACTTGTTTTTATCTCAATAGTTGATGAGTGCAATGGGAAAATAGAAATGGGATATTGACTAAAATTCCCAAATCACAGAATCATAGAATCTGAGTTGGAAGGGACCAATCTATTGACCTGAATAAGAAATCTGTCTATAAACTGAAGTGGTTGGACTAACTAATCTCTAAGGTCCTTTCCAGTTCTCAATCAAGGATGCTTCAGGATCCCCCTACCAAATATTAGAGAACTGGTAGTCTAGTCTCTGCACAAAGCCCTTAAATGAGGGAAAATTCACTACTAATACTAACACTTATATAGCTCTTACTATGTGCCAGGCATTGTGCTAAGCATTTTACAGTTATTATCTCATTCAATCCTTATAACAGTCCAGGGAAGGAGATGTTTTATTACTCCCATTTTATAGATGGGGGAAATTGAGGCAGACAGAGGTTAAATGACTTGCCCAGGATCACATGTCTAGGAAGTGTCTGAGGCCAGATTTGAATTCAAGCCTTCCTGGTCCCAGGTCCAATATTCTATCCATTGTACCACCTCTCTCTCCTACCTTTTTAGGTACAATTTTTAAAAACCTTATTATGACTCCAAATTTTAGGGATTTTTCTCCTGACATAATTCCAAATCTACCTCTTTGCATCTTCTACCCACTGCTCTTGGCTCTGTGTTCTGTAGATAAACAGAGCAAGCCTCCTGTTCCATACAACAGTCCTTCAGGCATAACTATCATATATACCTGAAATCTTCTCTTCTCTAAGATAATAGCCCAACTTCCTCTGAGATTGTTCTGTGTTGGATTATGGTCTTAGTCAAAAAAGTGATGTTTTCTCTCTATACATAAAATAGTTATTTTGGTGTTTTTCATAAATGTCATGTTTACTTCTTTGAGCAGTCACTTTAACATAATGCTCCTGGATGACGTTGAGGGGAATATCTTTCATGCCTGTGGCTATGATCCTTACACTTTCAAAGCAAACCTGGAATCCTAAGATGCTCATATAAAACAAACCATTTTAAAAGATGGGATGAGCTGACTGAATGACTTCATTTTTTTTTGGAAGGGGAGGAGATGTAGCTTTTCCTTAGAAATGACTTCTGAAGATGGTGTCTCCCATTAAAGAAGAAGAGATGTTTTGTTTTAAAGCTAGTAAATCTTTAGTGTCCTAAATAGGACACTAAAGTTTGAGTAATTCAATATTCAATAAAGCAATTAGGACCTGAGCCAACATAATGAGCAAGTAGATGCCTGGATAGGTCCCTACAAGGGGGTAAACTGATAGGAACTGAGGGATAGTTATTGGCAAATAAAAATGTAAGCAATTCGGCTGGAAGACTTCTGGATTGGGGCCCAGTGTTTCCAACAAGGGCAACATTCTCAAAATGCCCTTGTATGAATTAAATTAAATATTTTTCAAGTTGGAAGGCACTTTAGAGGTCATATAGGTTAACCACTACCCAAAGAGCAACTTGCTTTATGACATTCTTTATAAGAGGTCAGTCATCTTCTGTTTGAATGCCTCAGGTGAAAGGGAACTCATTTCTTCTTAAGGCAGCCCACTCTAAACTAATTCTTATGACATTCTTCAGCTTAAATATTCCTCCCTGAAACTTCTATGAATTGCTCCTGGTTCTGTTCATGGTTCCATGTAGAATGTTTTTGGTTTTCCTCATGACCCAAACCTAAAATTTCATCAATGTGAGGACCATCTCAGATAGAAACTTACTTTATGGACAGAGATTACCACATTCTTTGCAGTTTATAGTTCTGTATCTTACCTGGGGTCACAGAGCTGATACGTGTCAGAGAGAGGACTTGGACCCTGATCGCCTGACTTCAGCACTTAGTAAACATCTGAGGTAGAATTCAATCCAAACAAGTCCAGTGTTCCTTCCACTACCCAACATTTCTTTTTTTTTTTATAGTGAGATCATTATAATGAATGAAATGACAAAAGCATTTAAGTCCTTACTGACTGCCAAACACTGTGCTAACTCTTCCACTGTGTTGGGACATAACAGCTCTAGGAAAATATGCTACTTGTCTTTAGAGCTGTCATTTTTAAACAAAGCCCTAACTTGGATGCCTCATTGTGACATCAAGTTGTCCTTGAGTTCTTGGAGGCTATGTCAACAGAGCATAAGCTCTGAGAGGTTCTACCATGCTGGAAAGGCTTTGTGTATTGTCTCAGCAATAGGCTGAGTCTTTTTTGTGAAGGAATAATCTAGTTAATTGTGGAGAGGCACAAGACTAGCAGGCTGGCTTGACAGTGATATATTTTTTTTTCTCACTGCAGCCCATGAAACAAAGAAAAAAAAATAGTCCTCTGCCCCTTTTTGTTTTCCGCAGCTATGGTAATATGCTAACAATCAGTGCTTAAAATATAAATTAACTTTAATTTGACTTGCTACTTGATGGGAAATTCTTGTCCAATGACTAACTAGCAAACATTGAAGGAGGAACGGAATCACATCAATCTTGACATGAAACTAGTAGAAAGAAGAAAGTTGGAGGTAAATGGAAGGATAGATTCCTGGAAAGGCAAAGCAGTGAGTCAGCAGAATGACTTTTATTGTATGCACAAAGACAACAAGAAGAAATAATGAAAATGGGGAAAAGGTACCATGCAGAAGTGAAACAATTCAACTCTGAACTAAGATAAAATAAGAAATGGCAACAGAAATGATACTAACAATCCTTTACTATTAGAGGCAGAATTAACCAATGTACATTAATTATGACAAAAAGGAGAACAAAAGGATCCAGGAAGCAATTTAGCAGATATCAGACTTACTTGCCAAAGGTTTCAGTATCCTATAATGTAAACTCATTTGTAAACTGTTAGGAAGAATGATGTGCAGTGATTGGCAGTGCAGACTCATAAATCCAAAAGAAACAGTAGAGCGTAAAACCATTTCAAGGAAAGCTTGGCAAGATATCTACCTCAACAAAGTCATGCCAAGGGCAATGATGGATGAAGATAGGACAACAAGCAGAAGATAAATAGAAAAGATTTGCAAAAAAATTATAACAAACTGCTTTTACTGTCAATTACAGTGAAACTGTAACTTTCACCCCCAGATTTGCCTATAGAGGAAAGCAGAAATGATGCACAAGAAAACAAAGATGGATGAAGCACCAAAATCCAACCAAATCTACCTCGAGACAGGACCTGTGCTGGAGTGAATGAAATTGTGAGGATGTTGACTGAAGGACTGATATGTTAAGTATCTGGAGGAGGAGAAGATACAAAAAGAAAAAAAAAACACAACTCCTTATTAATGCCTCCCAAAGGGTACAGAATATAATCATAATTATAAGCCTATATGGTTACTCTGTAGAATATATATAATTGATAATATATATAACATGATGATAATCTACATATGAATCTATAGTAACCTACATATGAACCAAGGGCATTCTTAATGAGGATGCTAGGAGCGAGTAGGTTTTTTTAAAGGCAGTACTTTGCAATTGATCATATCTTTGTCATCTTACAATTAACTAAAAATTGTAGAAAATACAAGATAGCGTTGTTTTTGTTGTCATTTTTGAATTTAAAAAATGGTTTGGTACACTTTCTTACTGACTTTTATGACAAGAAATCTCTCATCCATCTATCAAAAACATTCAGGATTCCTTGGAATCTATAGCAACAGAAATAACTATGTTAAATGATGATGATGATGATAGATATCAGGAAAGGAACAAAAGAGGGAAATGTATGTTCACCAGAGATTTTTCACCACTGTGGAGAAAATCCAGCTCAGAGTCCTATTCAAGGAAGGATTTCTTATGAATAGTGAGGTATTCCAGTCATCTGTATGTAGGTGACATTGGGCTAATTGAATTGAGCCCTGGAACACTGCAGAGCATTTTGGAAGAGATCTGTAATCACTCAAAGGATTGGCCCCTGTATTTACATGGAAAGACCAAGTGTATGAAGACTGTCTATTGCGCAGATTTCAACATGCATTTTATGGGCTCCCTATAGAGCTTGTCCATCAATATGTATATCTGGGACAGATAGTACAGATGGACAGTAAGTGGGGTCCAGGATTGAGCAGCAGGAGCGCAGTAGGCTGTATATAGAGCCTTCAGAAAACTGCAAAGCTAATTTACCGTCCACAAGCTTCCCATAAAAACAAAGGTCTGTCCTTTTCAGCATTATCATATGACCATTGTTAACATAGGGCAGAGTGGCATGGTATATAACTACTTTTGAAGAACTAAGATGAAAATCACATGGAAGGCCATAGGGAGGTGTATGGTGGGTGTGAACAGACTGAAGCATATAAACAATGAGTAGCTCTAAAGGTGAAGACAAAAAAAACATCGTCATAGCAATGTAATATAGGAAAAGTATACCAGCTGGTCATGTGGCCACAACAAGGGATGACAGGTTGACAGCCATTGGGTCTCAATGGTTCCCTCATGTTGTCCAGAGAAATCAAAGAATGTGCTAATATGTGGTGAGGTTTGAATTCAGCTCATAGGATCATAGATTTAGAGCTAGAAGAAACCTTAGAGGCCTCAAGTCTAATCTCATTTTATCGATGGGGAAACCAAGTCTGAGAGAGATTAAATGACTTGCCCAGGGTCACTTAGCCAGAGACTCAGCACTCTATGTACCATGTCACCTAACTGCCTCTAGGTCTTCTTGACTCCTAAGCCAGTTAAACCCTTCTGCCTCTCTGTACTACCATTATTGCCAAGAAAATATTTTCTGAGAGGTCCCCAAAGTTTTTTGAGTATAATTTTATCTTGGTTTCTAAATTTAATTTTTTTGATTAACAAATTTTTTTTCTTGCCCTCTCAATCTCCCCTCCTTGTAGAAAAAGAAAAACAAAACTTTTGGAACAAGTATATATAGTCAAGAAAAACAAATTGTCACATTGGCCATGTGCAAAAAGCATGCTTCAGTCTGCAATTGAATCCTTCACCTCTTTGTCAGAAGGTGGCTTAACATGCTTTTTTATCGGTTCTCCAGAATTGTGCCTGCTCATTGAATTGTTCAGAGTTATTAAGGCTTTCAAAGTCGTTTATCTTTACCATGTTATAAATTGTATAAATTGTTCTCCTGGGATGGTAATCTTTAAACTGAGGGATGAAGGCCAATTTCATCTTGTGAGTATAACTGAACAATTTCTGGAGGGCTGTATATTTT
This sequence comes from Notamacropus eugenii, assembly GCF_028372415.1. Taxonomy (NCBI): domain Eukaryota; kingdom Metazoa; phylum Chordata; class Mammalia; order Diprotodontia; family Macropodidae; genus Notamacropus; species Notamacropus eugenii. Next base: position 485,973,657 of record NC_092873.1, read on the forward strand.
AGTAAAAAAGAAATTACTCATAGTATCCTTTGAGTAATGATGCCTTCCTCCTCTGGCTTTTTTTGTTACTCTGTGTTTCACTGATTCCTGGCTTCTTTCCTTGTTTAGGTGTCTCCATGTTGCTCTGAAAACCGGACTTTTCTTTTGGTCTTCCTCCTGGATTCACCTTTGTACTACTTTGCATGGTACTTTGTACGGCACTATCTTTTGCAAAGTGCTGAGACAATTCTTTGCTTTGATCAGGCTTTCCTGAGGAACTTGTCTTTTCCCTTTAAAGCATTAAGGCTCCATACAATGACTAGTTTTCTCTTCCTGAGCTATGATGAATGGTGTTATTGGGGCAGGCAAGGGAAAGATCATTCTGTATAGAAGAGAAGGAAGGCATTATGCTTAGGGGCGAGAAAGGACAGTTGTGCTGGATGACACCCAACATTTACAAATGAAAAGAATAAAAGTCTGATGCTTTCTTTCTTATGAAACCAGGTGGGCAAAGGGTTCTAATGGCACATGCAAAAAAAATTAGCCTTATGCACAGAAAATGAAACCTCAGCAGAATATAAATTGCTGGGGAAAACTTGTTACTGGACCAGCTATGGATTTGGTGAAGCTACGCTTATGGAGTTAAAGATTACTGCTTTAGGTCCTTTTTTGACCCCTGGATGAAGTCATTTGGCTTGGAACAGTCTTTTTTTTCATGTTAGGGCTACAGTGACTGTACTAGACTTTCGTCATATCACATGTGAATGATTACATTTAGGTCTTTAGGTAATATTTTTCGAAGGGAAGCTAACAAGCTGCAAAGTATCTCTAGAGGAAGGTAACCATAATGGAGAGGAGAATAAAAATCAGGTGAAAATGACCAGAATTAATCGAGAGAACTGAGAATGTTTGTTTATGGAAAAGAATTATTCAGGATGTCAAGATCATTGTCATCAATTTAGACCCCAAAAGGAACACTAGGACCAGTGGGTTGAAGTTACAATATAGGAAACGGGATTCAAGTTGATTCAAGGAAGAACTTTTAAAAATAATTAAAGCTATCCCCAAAGGAACAATAGCGAGCATCTCATCGTTGAAGATGTTGGATGAAGAGGTAGGATGACCATCATCTGGGATATTGTAGAAAGGATCCATGTTTAAGATGGATATCATCCCAGATGACCTCAAGGCCGCACAATTGATAGACCAGTGAACCTCAAGTCAGAAAGACCTGAGTTCAAATCCTGTCTCAGAAACTTGCTAGTTGTACAACCTTAAACAAATCACTTAACCTCTGTCTGATTCACTTTCCTCATTTCTAAAATGGGAATGATAATAGCAGGTACCTCTCAGGGTTATTGTAATGATCAACGGAGATAATATAAACAATTTGCAAACTTTAAAGTGCTATTAACTATTGTCATTATGTTATTGCTTTCAACTGGGAGAACCTGTAAGTCTATGATAAAAAGCTAACTAATGAATGAAAGTTTTCTTAAATCCTTAGAGTTTGGAAGACAACTACTCCATGAGTTAGAGGTGTTTGCCCATAATTTTACTTCTATTTCCTCTGCCAGGTAGAATTACCCTTTGGGCTGAAAAGGACCCAACAAAAAAGGTTAATGGGAAAGTGTTACCCAGGAGGAGTAAAATGATCACTGAAGAGCACCTAGCTGTTCTTGACAAGTTCAAGGCCCCAGGCTCATATTATTTACAGCTCCAGGGCTTACAAGACCTGATAGATGTGCTGTCTGAGCTGATGACAGGGATCTGGAAAAAACTGTGGAGATCAGGAGGAGAATTTCAGCACCGAAGAAGGACAAATGTCCCAGTTTTCAAGAAGGAGAAGAGAATAGAGTCTGAAAACTGTATGTCAGTGAGTTTGATTTTGATTCCTGTCAAAATTCAAGCTGGTATTGTTAAATGGTTTATTACTAAATGGCCAATGAAGAAAGTAGTGATTCTCAAGACTCAGCATGGCTTTTTTGGGAAAGTGTCCAACTAGGCTGCTTTCATTTTCTTTTTTTGGGAAGGGTTACTGGGTAAAGATTAGGAGAAGGCAGTAGATATTGCTTATCTAGATTCCCAGATACCCTAGATTTGCTAGATACCTGGCAAGGTTTGTGAAAATCCCTAATGTTTTCTCACAAAAAAAGTGAGAGAAGACTCAATGATTGAATGATAAGTTGGATTCAGGGTTTGTTGAATGGCCAGAATCAAGTAGTAATTAATTAATTACTTTCATATTGGAAAGAGGTCTCCAGTATAGTGTTTCTGGGATCTATTGGTTGGTCTGGTGTTGGATATTTTTATCAATGAATTATGGCCCACTGATTATTTTTTCAGAGGATCTGAAGCTGGAAGGGAAAGCTAATGTACTGAATGAAAGAATCAGGATTCCAAAACATCTTGACAAGTTAGAAAACTGGTTTGAATTGAATAAAATGAAGTGTATGGTCTTAGCTGTGGGTTTGGAAATTTGACTTTATAAGTCCAAGATAGGGGAGACGTAGCTTGATAAGTACATTATCTGGTGTTTTAAGAAGACTGAAAGCTCAATATGAGTCAACAAAATCAACAATTTGATATGGCAGCCAGGAAAGCTAATGAAATCTTGGGCTGCACTGAGAGTGACAGTGTTCAAGAATAGGATACTAATGGTCTCATTATAGTCTGTCTTAGATCATATCTAGAAGAGTATCATGATCATTTTGGGGCAAAAACACCTTTATAAATGACTTCAATAAGCTAGAGAGTATCCAGAGGAAGGCAGTGATGATGGTGAAGGGTTTTGAGTCCATGCCACATGGGGACCAGTTGAGGAAAATGGGAACATACAACATAGAGAAGACTAATGACTAACATGATAGTTTTCTTCAAGTGTTTCAAGAGTTTTCATGTGGAAGAGGGATTATACTTGTTTTAATTCGGTCCCAGAGGGCAGAACTAGATAAAATATGTGAAGGTTGTAAAGAGAAAATTTAGGCATGATATCATTAGAGATGTTCAATAGTAGAATGGGTTGCCTCCAGAAATAGTAACTTCCTCCTCATTAGAGATTTTCAATCAATGACTCTGACCACTTGCAGGGTATGTGACAAGGGAAATTTATATTAAACTATGAACTTCAAGTAATGGTTGAACTATTTGACTTTTGAAGTCAACACTGAGATTCTGTGATAATTTGAGGGAATTATTGCAGTGAGTAAAGAGTTGTAATTGATGACTTCCAACGTCCTTCCAACACTAAGATTCTACGATTTCAAAGGTGGGAAATATATGACTAATAAGGCAGTAAGATAGGGAAGCCAAGTTGTTCGTGAAGGCAAGTGATATAGGAAGCATGAACATTTTTTGTATGTCTAAAGACAGGGTGGGCCAAGAAGGTCACATCACCTTTGCTTTGTAGTTCACATACAAAATGACTGGCTTCCACAGGGAAGGCTGTCTTACTAAAGTCTACACACTTGTCAATATGTCTTTGGAAATTTCTAAATTTAATAGGAGGAATCAAGAGCATGGTTTGAAGTAAATCACAGTCTATTCAATTAGCAATCAAACAAAAATACTTGAATAATAAAGGAAAATATAGAACACATTCCCATATGAAATTTTCTCATCTGACTAAGTTTCACCAGCTGGAATAATTTTGAAGTAGCATCTTCTTAGATGTTTTCAAGTAGAGAATTTGACTTTTCCTAGAAAATCTGTATTTCATTGTAAAGATGGAATGTAATATCCTGGACTTGGTTATCCTTCAAAGCTGAAGGCTCTAGTCAGTTTCATATATGAAAGAAGTCACATGCTTTGAATCTGGGAAGCACAGCTAAAACTAGAGGACCTAAAAAAAAAAGACCCCCATCTCACTTGGACCTCCAAATGAACCCTTTGACTTTTTTTCAGAAAAAAATTAAAAATAATTTAATGGAATTTTTAGCAGTGACTGTTACTCTCTCTGGCTGTGCCTCTATGACAGTAGAAGAAAAATTTGCTCAAAGATAAGTTAATTTGCCTGGTGATCTTTGTTTGAAAATTCTCTTATCTGCTCTCAATTTAAATAAACAAACATGTCTTAAGCACTTATTATATGTAAGGTACCATGCTGGATGACGATCAACCCCTTAATTGTCAGTGTTCTTGCCTGGTTTTATCTCCATGCATTTGGAGACTTCAGTCTATCTCTTTTTGGGAAGAAGTTACTGGCCTGAACAAATAGGATTTGTACTGATCCTTAAGTATTCAAAAACATAATGAACTGATTTTAAGAGAACACTGCCAGCTAAGAATAAAACAAAGATAAGGAAAAAAGTGTTAATTCAAGTTCCCAAATAAAAGTTTAGAAATGGTTTTTTTTTTGGGGGGGGGGATTTAAAGATTAAAAAAAGAAATATCTACTCAAGGATCAAAGAATCATAGATTTCAATAGAAAGATAGTGATTACCAGATCTACCTCTCTCATTTTATAGATGACAAACCTGAGGCCAGGGGAGGTGAATTGATTTTGGGGAAATTGAGGCCAAGGGAGATGAAATGACTTGCCCAAAGTCACATGAGTGGCAAAACTGAGATTCAAATCCGGGTCCTTATTTGCCAAAGCATAACTTCAGATAATGGAAAAAGAGATCTAATACGTGCGTACTTGGTTGAAACAACCAGATATAGTTGGGTCATCATGGCTAGTTTTTTTTAAATCATCTAGGTGCCTTTAAAAAAAAAAATCTCTAACTGCCAAAATGACTTTTTCTTCAAGCCACCAGCATGTAGTCAAAACCCCATCAACTATAAAGAAAAGCCAACAAGATCAACTGTCACCAACCAAACTTAAGAAACTTTTTTTGTAATGAATGTTCCCATTGACTGATTGCTGTAACAGGATGAAAGGATACAACCTTAACAGCAGTATTTCTACAGATACTGAACTGGGATTTAACGTACTTAAGGGTTACAAGGTGGCACAGTGCTGGACTTAGAGTCAGGAAGACCTGAGTTAGAATCCTTTCTCAGATGCTGGCTATGTGACCCAAGGCAAGTCTTTTAACTCTGTGCCTCAGTTTCCTCAACAGGTTTTGTGTTGTTGTGAGGTAATATTTGTGAAGCACTTGACAAACCTAAAAGTGCTATATAAACGCTGGTATTTATTATTTTTGTTATAGTAGCTTTCTCATGTGGCACATGAAATACACTCTTATTCTTAAAGTGTATGAGAACCAGACTCAGAAGTAAAATTCATTATTGTTATGGTTATTGTCTGCTCTTGTGGCATATGAAATACACCTTCATTATTAAAGTATATGAAAACCAGTCAGAAATAAATTTGCTGAGTAACCCACACTAACCCCAAGTGAGGATTTGTCATTTATCCTCTTAATATGAACAGTTATCAATGGCCAACTTGCATTTTATAGGTCAAAGATATTCACCCTTAGATGAGAACCTCTCTTTGGAGTTATCCACGTTAAAAAAAAAATTAACTAGATTATCTCCACATCTCTGTTCCCTCCTATACTTTGTTGGCATGGCTTTGGACCAAGGAGAAACAAGATGATAAAATAACTCATGTGTGGTTATGAAGGACAGCTGGGGTGTCTCACTGAAGGTCATCTGAATACTTTGCTGATGCAAATGGGCCCTGGGGCACCTCTGCTGTGTTGAGTAACTATGAAATTGACTATTAGTAGTAGGCAATCTGAGCAGTTAAGTGGCATAGTGGGTAGAGCAATGGGTCTGGAGTCAGGAAGACTCATCTTTCTGAGTTCAGATTTGGACTTAGTTACTAGTTGTGTGACCCTGGGCAAGGCACTTAACTGTGTTTGCCTCAGTTTCCTCATCTCCAAAATGAGCTGGAGAAGGAAATGGTGAACCACTCCAGTGTCTTTGCCAAGCAAACCCCAAATGAGATTACTAAGAGTCAGATATAATGGAAATGACTGAAAAAAATTAAAAATAAGGAACCCTGCAGACTGCATATTAATTTAGAAAACCATATATTAATATTGCTTATATTTTTATTGTATTTTTATTTTACTCTTGTTCCCAAGCACTCAGGAGTATTGCCAGCTGGCTGCTGTTTGATACCTCTGGTCTAGACTTAAGAAAGTGTTAATAGTGCAGATCAAACTTAAAAGTGTGTCACGGGTAAATATCTCTCCCACTCCTCACAATTAACTGTTAAACACTTACCAGCACATCCTTGGCCCAAACTGGTCATCATTCACTCTCAGGACTCGTGCTCCTTTTGGTACCTTCTTCTTCTCCCCTCTTCTCAGTGGCCTTTTATGTTTTATTTCCCCTCATTAGAATGTAAACTCCTTAAGAATATAACCTCTTTCTTTTTGCTTGTAAATTACATGTTAAGCGTAAAATTTAACTAGGTGCTGTACTCAGCCCAATGTCTGATATGGAATAATTGTTTAGTAAATACTTGACTTGACTTGATGGGAAAACTCCCTCTACCAGTGAATGTATATCTGCATTTTTCTGGAGTTTTATAGTCTTGAAGACTTTCCTGGGACAGAGGCTAAGTGACTTACCCAGGATAAGGTATGTCAGAAGCAACACTGGAACTCACATCTTCCTGACTCTGAGATCGACTCTCTCTAAGGGCACCTGAGATTCAGGAATTGCTTTTTGAAGTTTGTGTGAGATTTACCTCAAATGTTGGTGAATTAATAAGCACTGACCTCCCAAATGAACTAGAACAACAAAAAATAATCACAGCTAAACTCTGTGTAGCAGCTTTATCTTTTCAAAATGTTTCACACTGATTGATCAACAAGCATTTATAATAATAATATATTTACTATATTGATGAATAATAATATAATAGTAATAGCTAGCATTTATATTGCAATTTAAGGTTTGCCAAGCATGTTACAAATATTATCCTCAGGGTAGGTGCTATCATTATCCCCACTTTACAGATAAGGAAAATGAGGCAATCAGAAGTTATGTGACTTGACAGAGTAACACAGCTACTAAGTGATTATGGCTGGATGCAGGCTCAACTCTGTCTGTCTCCTGGTCCAGCACTTGATCCATTTCATCATCTATCTGCTTTTAATTTATTAAGCACCCATTATAGTCTAGACATTATGCTAAGTGTTGGGGAATATTACCAGGCCTAGAGGCCTGAGGGCTACCCGAGTCTTACCTTACCTGTCCCAGGTCTTCGGTTGGCCAAACCGGATAAACGTATGAGAGAAGAGACTTTCTGGAGTCGAACAAGGGTTAGGCTTTATTCAGGGTCCTGGTTACATGTGCAGGGGAAACTCTTCCTTAGGAGGGAGAGAGAAGTCTCCCAAGGAGGCAAAGATCTTACAGTAAGAGATTGGAAGCAGAAGTGGAAGTGGGGAGAGAGGGGGAAGGGAGAGCGAAGAGAGGAAAAGGGAAGAGGCGCCTTCTGTCCTGTAAGGGCCCCTCCCACGCTAAGAGCGCCTTCAGGCTTTTCTGACCCTAATTAAGCTCTCCGGCCATGTAGTTTGCACCTGAATACCGTGCCTGTTAGATAACAATAGGTGTGCCCAGATCCGGGTCAGTCTCGAGGGCGGGGATGCTCCTCCCATCACGTTTCTCACGGGAAGAGGCGGAAATACACGAGATAGCTCGGTCTCACTCCTTGATTCCCTGCTGTTTTCTGGGGGGTCTCATGAGAACTCTAAGATTTAGAAGTTCCCACCTTTACCCGCCCGAGACTGTCCACATGGAATTGAGCTTCCACCCCCAACAGAATATAAATACAAGAATGAGAAAGTCCCTGACCTCAAGGAATTTATGCTCTATGTGGGCAGGCCATACAGTATATAAGGTATATTAAAAATAAATGCCTGGTGATTTTGTTCTCTATGTGGGGTACATAGAGAATTGGGAATTGGGAAAACTGGGAAAATTGGAATTGGGAAAATCACAAAAGGACTCTTGAAAGGGATACTTAGGCTGAATTTTGGAGGTACCTATGGGTTCTAAGAAGGGCAGCAAGGTGGTACAGTCGATAGAGCACTGAGCCTAGAGTCAGGAAGACCTGAGTTCAAATTTGGCCTCAGACACTTATTAGCTATGTGACTCTGGGCAGGTCACTTAACCCCTATTTGCCTCAGTTCCTCATCTGTAAAATGGGGACACACTGGAGAAGGAAATGACAAATGACTTTGGTATCTTTGCTAAGAAAACCCCACAGATAAGTCCATGACATCATGTATAATTGGACACAGCTGAACAACAATGAGGGGGTCCCCAGAGGTTGAGCTGAGAAAGGGGAGTGTTCTTTTCAGAGGAGTGGGGCAGCCTGTTCAAAGAAATGGAGGTAAGGGCTGGACTGTCATATCCAGGAAGCAGAAAGTAGTAAATTTGACTGCAGCTTTGAGTACACAATGAACTTGAGGGTTTTATGCACCTTTTCTCATTTGAGTCTCATAATAACCCTGTGGCATTTTTAATTCCCATTTTACAGTTAGGAAACTGAGGCACAGAGAGATTTAAGTGACTTGCCAAGGTTCACATAGCTAGTAAATGTTGAATGCAGAATTCAAGCCTAGGTCTTCCTGATTCCAAGTCAAGTGTTTCCCTGAATATTCTATACTACTTCTTAGAACCACGAGGATGCTGCTGAAGAGGACCCTCTCCAGGGGAATGTGGGTAGAGCTGGGTAGGAGGGAAGTTCACCTTGGGTATGTCTGTCAGGTGGAGAAAACATCCATAAGGTTTTAGCTAATCATATTTACATCTCTGTTAAACTGAGTTGTTTCTATATTACTGAAATAGGTTAATGCCACACAATTTAAAACTATATAGTGTTTAAAAGACATGAGTTTAAATTTTTTCTCCCTCTGAATTTTGGTGCTCTGAGGAAAAAAAACCCTCTAGTCACTTCTTCCTAGTTAAAGTATAGAATTTGAACAAGATTTAGAGAATGATGTTTGCATTGCTTTTAATCAGTGTTAGAAGGAATTTTAGTAAATTTTTGTTGCTTATACATGTGCAAGAAGTACATTCTAGGATAACAGAACAAATAGACCTGGAAAAGAGGAGAAGAGAGAGGGACAGAGGTGAAAGTTCAATTAACAGGGTCTTCTTGTAAATTGAACAGAAGAAGGTTTAGAGATAAGTCACAGGAGTTGGATAGAGGATAGTTGAAGACTGAAGAACAGAGACCTTCCAATTACCTAGCTATTCACCTAGGAAATATGACTGGGTACCTGATACCATCAGTCCTTGACTTATTCTAAAGCAGATTTAAATTTCACATAATTAAATGTCATTTTTTATGTGGTTTCTTTAATGTCTGCGATACTCATTCGATGGCCCACTATTGGCATGGAACATGGACTCATAAAGATCACAGATTTAGAGCCAGAAGGGGTCTCAGAGGTTATTATCTACTCCAAATTCTCATTTTACAGATGAGGAAACTGAGGCCAAGGAAGGCTGAGGTGGGATTCCAAACCCAGTGTTCTTGGCCCTCTGCTTATAAAAACGGTCTGGATTACTCCGAAGAGGATGAGAGTGATGGGGTTGACATCATCCTTTCTCCTACTGAGTGATACTAACATTTAATTTGTGGTAATTTCTCATTTTCCAATCTATCTAAATAATTGCTTGTTCTTTTTGCCAGGATTGTCTCCAACACAATTGCATCGCTCCATCACCCATTATCATAGAACATTTCTGTACTCTGCACCTTCTACTTTTGATTTTCCTAGACCATAAAGACTCCCAACTTCTTCCTGTCTCATCTGAATGTAGATACCTCAGAGGTATTATGACTTAATTACCATCTACACTAGCAGGTGCTTAGGTAAAATATGCCTTCCTTCCAGCATACTCAATACCCTGCCTCCTAGATCAACTTGTGGGTGGACTAGGGGCACCATTCTAGTGTGGGCTGAATGGCTGTATGGTGATGGGTGAGTACTTCCTTCTCCCTTCAATTTTGATCATACAGAGGGAATTCCATAAGATGAGCAGGCATAGGTCAGTTATTATTTGTACCACAGATCTTATTCCATTTTTCTTCTCCTTGAAACCCCCCTTCCAGTTTTCCAAGTTCTTAACCTCTTGGTATCGTCTTCAACTTCTCACTTCCCCTTACCACACACATTCAATCAGTTGTTAAGTCATGTTAACTTGACCTCCACAATGTGTCTTTCCTTTGTTCCCTTCCTTTCATTCATACACCATTTTAGACCCTCATCAACTTTATCCAGGGTTATTACATTAGCTTTCTAATTGGTTACCTTTTCTTAAGCCCTATGGTATCCATCTCTTTTTTCATAAAGCTGCCCAAGTGAACATCCTTGTCACTCCCCTACTCAATAAACAACAGAAGTTCCTTACTGACTTTAGGGACAAATAAATAAAGTCATCTTTACCTCCTTCTTTTGAAATTTTCATTTTATAAAGTTTTATAATAGGTATAATTATCTGTAGAGTAAAACGTGTATAATTTACAAATATATATGCATATATTGCAGACATATCCTTAAATCACAGCATATGTATAAACATGAGTCTGTGTTTTCTATCAATGAATCTTCTCTAAAATTTATAGTCTTTGGGAGTTGCTTGGGTGGGAGAGAGGACTGAGAGGTTTAGTGATTGTGATTAGAAGCACTGGGCTAGTACTTGTCAAAGGTGAGAACTGAACCCAGCCTGACTCTAGACTTGGCGCTCTGTGGTGAAAAAAAGTGTTTTATTCAAATGCACATTGCCATCCCTGTTCCCCTTTTTTTCACAAACACTTCCCATTCTGATGTGACACTGAGTGGCTCTTTTCATCAGTTAATGACTATGCTGAGGTCAACAAGTGAGCTCACCTTAGCAGATGATGGATCTTCCGTTTTGCTTGTAACTGTATAGGGCTCAACATTACAGGGGAAATTTAAGGATAACCCATAAGTTGCTTTAAAGTAAGAGACTTCCTCTATTCATCTTGCTGAATATGCTTAACACCAAACTTCTCACTTTTCAAATTGATTCACATCTATATTCTTTGTGACATGGGATGTAAAATCTGTCAGTTGTGAACTGTGTTATCAGAAGACTTTGTGTATCATTCACTCATTCAGCTATTTGACATTCACTGGGTGCCTACTGCACACAGGGTGCTAGTTGGGTTAGTCTACCTTGTGAGTACTTTTTTTTCAGGATTGGTTATTTTTTTTTCTAGTTCACAATTTCCAAATATGTAAAATAGGACTAAAAATACACATTAACTTGAGTCCCCATTTCTAAAAGAGAGTTAAGAAGATCCTACAACCCAGAATATAATGGATTCAGTAATGGTGCTAGCCAAATCATGCCTCCCTATGTGTCTGAAGAATATCTCTCTAGCTTCAGCTATGAACTTCTTTCTTATAGTGGGCCTTTAACATATGTGTATGTGTGTGTGTGTGTGTGTGTGTGTGTGTGTGTGTATTCTGGGATAAATGAATATTCTCGATGCAAAGATGCCCTTTTCTTCTTCCAATTCAATGCCTAACCCAGCTCTTTCCTCAATCCTGACTCCAAGCAAGCCTACTTTTCTCAGGGATGTGCTTAATAATGAATGAGCAGGAGCTGTGAATACAGAAAATAGGCAGATACAGGAGAATGGGGGAGGGGATGAAAGGAGGATATTTTAGATACTTGCGAGCTGTATAATGCTGAGGCCATTTCTGTGCCTCAGTTTCCTCCTATGGAAATTGAGGAGATTGGTCTCAATGACCGTTAGGTTCCCTTCTGACTATGTATAACCGTAAGATTTTTTTTTTTTGGTGCCCAGTACTGACTCTGGTTCTCAGTGGACTGCAGATACATGGGGTTAGGTTTCATGAAAGTGAAACTTTTCAAGTGAGTTATTAACTGAAGTAATTTTGATAAGTGTTTGTATAAAATAAGGATAATTTTCCACCCCTTTCCTTCTCTGTAAAGTGATGACATGGGACTTGTTGAAAAAGATCATGATGTTGGGAAAGGTCAAGAGCAGAAGGAAAAAGGGTCGGTAGAGGAAGAGATGGATAGAGAACATCATGGACACAATGAACATGGACCTGGGCATACTTTGAGAGATGGTGGAGGTTAGAAGGGCCAGGTGTACTGTGGACTGTGTGGTCACAAAGAGTCAGGCATGACTGAATAACAACCACAAAATGATAAGGGTTGGTCTAGATGACCTCTCAGATTTCTGTCACCTCTAACTCTATGATCTAATGCCTTGCTATGTGAATAGAAAGAGGATTAATTGATGAACATGTTAACAAACATGTATAGTATTTGTATTTACACATGTTTTGGTTTGTAGATCCTAAATTTAGTGTTGGAAAGGGCCCCCTCACTTTACAAGTGAGGAAAATAAAGCTTGGATAGGAAAACCAAAGCCAGCCAGCTAGAGTGAAAGAAGAACCAGGAATCACACCCAGGTCTTCTGGCTCTAGATTTAAGGCCACATCCACTATACCCCTATTCACCAAAGCAAACAACCACCTCCCTCCCACAAAACCTCCCCCCTCCCCCACAAAAAAAACCCACCAAAACCCAACCTAAATCAATTCTCTTATTGGTCAAAATTCCAATAGTCCTTCCACTTCTCAGGCTTTTGGGAAGCAAATTAAAATTTTCCACTTCTCATTTGATTGGATTTCTCCCTAGCAGACCCACTCACGAAGTCTTTTCAAGGACCTCCTAGGAATGAGAAAAACTTCACAGAAATGACAAAGTTTCCACTTTCTGTGAAGTTCCCTGCTCCATGTACAGCTCACCATTGCATGTTATGTTTAATAGTTTGGCAAATACTGTGGGCTTTATTTTCTTTAAAAGTTTTCTATTAAAGAGAAAAAGAAGATTGTTGGATACGTACATGACAGCATTCCATGCAGAGTGCACTGAGCAGAACATTCAAGGATAAATCCTAACAAGTCGAGGGGATAAAAGACTAAAAAAAAATCAACTTGCATTTCAGATGGTTCATCTGGGCAAAAAAGAGAATAGAAATGGCTTTTATTTTCTCCATTCAATAATTTAAATGACTGCAGAACGACAGTCATCTAGTTCCCAGGCAGAAAGCTCTCTTATTTATTTTTTAATAATTTTGTATGCCAATGGTCTACTTCTCCCACCTAATGAAAGTCGACGATCGATTCCTCCCCGTCGAGTGCAGAAAGCTGGCAAAATGTAGCTGCCTCACAGGTGACACATGTCAGTGTCTGTGGAATTATACAGCAGAGTAAAAATGGGCAGCCATTGACAACTCTGGCATTTTAACAAAAAAAAAAATACTGGTACAAAGACTGCCTAAAGCTATGGCATGAAAGAATGTGCACTCCTTATGATCTCCACCCTGGGTAGAAAATGAGAGATATTTCTCATCGATGTATAGGAGTGTCCCCCACCCCCAAGTTGGAAATCTGGGCATTCACAATGTTGAATGTAAGTATAAAAATGTTGACTTTTAATGTATTCCCATTTTTAGTGTGTATGTGCGTGTGCGCCATGCATGAGCATGTGTGTGTGTGTGTGTGTGTGTGTGTGTGTGTGTGTGTGTGTGTGTGTGTGTGTGAGTATGTGTTAAAAGAACAGTATATTCCATGGCATCTGCCCACATTTATGCTTTAATCATAACAGCCTCGTTTTCCCAAGGTTTATTTACATAAGTGTATTCTCTGCAAATGTTACATTTAAAAGAGGACTTTTTAAGTGGACGTCTGCTGGCGAAATGAATGCAGAAGACCAAAGCAATGTGCCAAGAGAGGTTTGAAAATGTAAGCGAGGCTTAATGCTGTTTATGAAATTCATTTTAACTTTGATGCCTGATTACATTGCAACACGTTCTCTCGTTTCCATCTGGCATTATAAGTGCAGCGGGTAATTTGCACTGAAAGGGACCTGGGGGAGTGGTAAGTGTGTTGCCTCATGGGGATGTTGGTTGAACGTGTTCAGGCTGGGGTACTTTGGCTGATTAAAATCTTGTGATCTGGGCTTTCTGTTTTCCTTGTTAGCATGGTTCAGTTGGGCCTCATTCCTCTCTCCCTTTTCTGGAAGCTTGTGAAAGCACAGCCAATTGCTCATGGGCTTGAGATAGCTTTAGCAGCAAGATCAATGACCAAAAAGGAAGGAGACAGGGAGACTCCAACAGCCTTTCTTGAGGGCCTCATAACACCCAGTAATGAGCCAGACTTTTTCTCCTAATTGATACTCTTTTGGGTCATTGTTTGGATTAGTTTTAATGACTTTTCAATGTCCATTGTCAACCTAGGTTGCCACACTTCAGCCCTTCTTGGAAGGAAGGAAACAAACATTTATTAAGCACCTACTATGTGTGTCAGGTACTGTGCTAAGCACTTTACAAACATTATCTCATTTGATACTCACAACAACCAAACAAAACAGAGGGTCTTACAATTTGGTGATGATATGGCACTACTAGTACAACCAATCCAGATGATGGAAATTAATGGACTTTTAAAAAAAGTTGATTTATATATATAGTAGTTTCAACCTTCCCCTTATACACAGTAGACTTGTTATCTCATCAGTGATGATGTCTCCAGTGGGGCAGATCACAACCCATCCATGTGTGTCAGTTAGTCAAACAACAAGCACTCATTAAGTACTAGTCATGTGCTAGAGGTTGTACTAAGTGCCAGGGATACAAAAAGTCAAAAACAGTCTTTGTCTTCCAGGATGTCCCATTCTAATGGAGGAGAAAATATGTAAATAATTGAGTACATACAAGATATTAACAAGGTAGAAGGAGGTAACACTAGTGGAGTGGGAGGGATGAGGAAAGCTCCTGTAAAAGGGCAGATTTGAGTTGAATCTTGAAAGGAGCCAGGGATGCCAGGAGTCAGAGGTGAGGAGGGAGGGCATTTGAGCATAAGGAAGAACTGTCAGGAAAGCAGAGATGAGAAATGGAGCATTTAAAGAACAGTGAGCAGGTCACTATGGCTGGATGGTACAGTACGTGGAAAGGAGTAAATTTTTAAAAAGACACTTGAAAAATAAGAAGGGGCCAGGCTGTGAAGGCTTTACATACCACATAGAAGATTTAGTATTTGATTCCAGAGATATTAAGGAGCCACTAGGGTTTATCGAGTAGGAGGATGATCAAATCTGTGCTTTAGGAATAACGTTAGTAGTGCTAGGCACAGCTGCTGGAGATACCAGACCAATGAAAGAAACAATCCCTCCTCCTAAGGTGCTTATGGTATCACTGAGAGTCTATCAGTTTATTGAGAGAAAGGTGAGGTTATTGAAATTCCAATCAATGAGCATTCATTAAGCATCGCTACCTGACAGACATTATATTAAACACTGGAAATACAAGCAAAAAGCAAGATAGTCCATGACCTCAAGGAGCTTATATTCTAGTTGAGAAAGAAAATACATAAAAGAATTTTTCAATTTCCTAATGGGAATCTAGGCCCCACATTTTGTCCTGTTTAATTCTGGGTCCAACTTGTCCATTTCTAATGTCTGCCTGGGCTATATAGTGAATGCACTCTATAGGTTGTCTAACTACCTATATGAATCTGTGATGCTAGATGTTCTTTGTCCCTTTGGTTTTTCCTGCATGGGTGGTGAGGCCAAACTCTTTTGAATGATTATAGACATCATCCAGAAGGTTCTGAAATACTATGGGACTTAACACTGCCAACACAATGTTATTTACTAACAGGAGTATCTGGATAACTTTCATCATCTTGAGGGAATCACCTTGAACTTGGACTTTGCACTGTATCCTCTCTGTGTCAGTGGCAAATATCTTGGGTGAGCAAACATCTCCATGTTTTATTTCTTACCTGATATCTATGATCATACTGGGCAGCTAGGTGGCAAAGTAGATGGGGTACTGGACCTGAAGTCAGGAAGACCTGGATTAAAATATTGACTCATCAGACACTTACTAGCTGTGCTACCCTGGACAAGTCACTTAACTCTGTTTGCCTTAGTTTCTTCATCTGTAAAATGAAGGAAATGGCAAACCATTACAGTGTGTTTGCCAAGAATACCCCAAATGGGTATTGGACCTGACTGAAACAACTGCAAAATTTATGATCAGTGCCATTGAACAAGTTTATTTTTGTTGTCATGTCTTTTAAAGAATCTTAAATAACTTGGTAGACACGCTTTATTCAAAGAGAGTGTATAAGGTGGTGTTTCACCTTATGAAACTGAATTAAATGCATTTTTTCTGCTCAACAAATTGATGTGCACATTCGGATCTTTTAGTTAATTGTATGAAGGTCAAATAAAATAGAATAGTACCATATATGGTGGAAATGTAGTACTACTAGTACAATCAATCCAGATGATGGAAATTAATGGACATTTAAAAAAATGTTGATTTATGTATATAGTAGTTTCAACCTTCTCCTTATATATAACAGACTTGTTATCTCATCAATGATGGTGTCTCCAGTGGGGCAGATCACAACTCATTCATGTGTGTTGGTCAGTCAATCAACAAGCATTCATCAAGCACTTCTTACACGCCTGGTGCTGTCAAAAATAATCAAAATAGTCTTTTTCCTCAAGGATTTCCCATTCTAATGGGGGAGACATCATGTAAATGTGATGGTCAAGATGTGATTTACTATGGAGTACCTCTTGCAAAGATCTGACTTTTTCTTACTAATTATATTTCATAAGATGCTCTCAATATCTGTGTACATAATTCTCATAGAATTTTATGTAGACGGAAAAAGTATTTATTTACATTGGTAATTGTGTATATTCTTTCAGTTGTTTTTTGTTTCGTTATTAATAACATTCAAGATCTTCTCCCTCACCATACTTTTGTTATATTCTCCTTTATCTGCTACTATTGCCTCAACGCCCTGACAATTGTATTCTTTCTACTGTGGCTCTCCTCTATGCATGTTTGTCTAATCTGATTATATTTCCCAGGGCAGCTAGGTGGTGCTGTGGATAGAGCACCACTGCAGGAGTCAGGAGGATCTGAGTTCAAATCTCACCTCAGACATTTGACACTCACTAGTTGTGTGACCTGGGGCAAGTCACAGCATCCCGATGAATATCTGGTCACTGGATTCAGATGGCTCTGGAGGAGAGTGACCAGCACAGCCTTCCCTCACTCAAAACAAAGTCAGGTGCAAGTCGTGTCATCGTTTCTCTGATGGCATGGTCTTCTTTGGCAATGAAGGACAAAGACACACACCTCTAGAACTATTTATCATATTAGGGTACAAGTTTACTGATTTCCTACTTCTGTCTCAAGTGCTGCATATTGATCAGTGTAGCTAAATTCAACAAATAATTCTTCAAGGCCTATCTGCTATGGCAATCAGTATGGTATAGTGGATAAAGGGGTGGCTACTAAGCAAGGAATGCCTGTGTTCTAGTCCTGCTTCTGAAAAGTGTTGGTGGTGTGACTATGGCCAAGTCATTTGTCTTCCCAGTGATCCAGGTAGCTTTTGAAGACTGTAGGATGTAGATACTGAGTTGGCCTTCATTGGCAGAGAGAGCTGCCTCTTCAGGGAGCTCCCTATATCAATCAAATCCCAGAGCTAGTCCCATACTCTAGCCTATGCTAGGCATTGGGGATTTTTTTCAGATCTGTGATTTCATTAGTGTAAAGAATTCTTTGTAAGATAATACCCTCTCTGATTCAAATCAACACTGCTTGACAATTTATCCTCTTTGAATAATAATAGCAATATTAATGATAATAGCTGACATTCATATTGTGCTTAATATGTGACAGAGACTGTGCCAAGCACTCAGACTTGCCCAGGGTCACACAGTCAAAATGTATCAGAAATGGGACTTGATCCTCAGTCTTCTTGACTGGGAGCACAAAGACAAAAAAAGCCCAAACAAACAAAATAAGTGAACAAAATAATAAAGTACCTGCTCTTGATGAGTGGGGACTTTGGGATGATTCAGAGTGTTCACAGATAAATAAATATTGTCAGGTCAAAGATAAATACAAAGATGCTTTAAGTAATTTCAAGGTGAAAAAGTGCATTACCAGTTTGGGGAGAGAGGATTAACAAAGGCTATACTGTTGTGATGGCAATCAAAATAGCATCTTTTACAGTTTTTGCTTTAGTATAATCAAGTACCTCTGATTGAATCTTGCCTTTGTCAATCAAGAATCTTTACAAGGAGTAAAGTATAGAAACAAGAGTTGCTTTATCTAGAAACACTGCATGTATTTGCATCTTAATTATTTTAATGTGATTGAAGATCTTTCCCACCCATTGATGGGCCTGCCCATTGTGGGAAGCTTGATTAGGGAAGTTGTTTTGTAGGAGGGCCCCAAGTACCTTTTGTTTTTTATATTGAGGCACTGAGTCAAAGGGTTGTGATGCTCTCTGACTCTAAAAAAGATGTAAATACTCTGAGTTGAGGTTTTACTTTGGGGCTTAGTTTTTGCAAGAAGGTTTGAGTGTCAGATGAGGACTTTGGGAAACCCTTAAGGAGCCCCCGGCTTTGACAACCCAGATGTCATGTTTCCCTCTCTGGTAATGATTTTCAGACAGCTGTACCTGTCTGTTGAATTATGGTCAGGCAGAGGAAGCCATGTCTGTTGACTTTTTGATTTCTCTGTTTTTTCTTTGAAGTTCAGGGTGCTGACTCCCCTGAATTAGGTGAATGATGCATGTGCTTGGTTAAAGGAATGACACGTGCTTAATTAAAGTGATTGTTAACCCTTCAAAGGTTACCTTTCCTTTTAGGAATGTAGATCCAAGAATCTGTGATAGCAGGCCCCCGTGTATGTTGGGGTGCTTACTTATACAACTGTGAAGTTTTATAATTCCTCCAAAGTTACAGTAAAATCTTATAAACATGTATGGATCTGTTCAGAATGTGTTAAACAAGATGTTACTGACAGTATCCCAGGCCAAGCAGAAGCTTGTTGGGTAAACTCTCTGTTGTGGATTTATGGGAGAATATGGAGGACAGTTGCTCAGAGTCTGTGGGAATGGCTGGTTTGTGATCTCCATCATCAGAAGAAATGCTCATATTGTTGAGATCATAGATCCACAGAAATATCAAAGCATGGAAAATGCTTTGAGAAGTTTAAAGAGAGTTTTTAATGCCAACTGTTAGTATTATTATTTGAAAATTCAATGAGAAGAGAGTATGGTAAAGAAAAGAAGGAACTGGACTGAGAGTTTGAGGCTTTGACTGGATTGTAAGTTCCTTGAAAGCCGGGATGATTTCATTTTATCTTAGTATCCACAACGCTTAGTACAGGTCTTTGCACAAAATAAATATGAAATGAACTACTAGTAACATGAATTGAATTGAGTCTGACTCTTTTCTTGATTTATGATCCTGGGCAAGTCACTGGACTCCTGAGTATTGGTTACTTACTTATCTATAAAGAGAGGAGGTTAAAATCAATTAGTTCTAATGTCCCTTCCACCTCTAACATTCTGTTAGTCTCTAACTAATATGAAGGGATGAAATTGACTAGCTGTTTTGATTTTGTGCAAACTCACCCTTTGTAATCATAAATTGTATGGACTCAATAATTGAGGAATGAGTAGATTTTGTTTTAAATTTATCTCATTCTAATATTTGTTCCCATTTGAATTTTACTGACACCATTTCTTTACTTCCTTCCTCCCTTCCTTCCTTCTTTCCTTCCTTCCTTCCTCCCTTTCTTCCTTCCTTCCTTCCTTCCTTCCTTCCTTCCTTCCTTCCTTCCTTCCTTCCTTCTTTTTTCTTCCTTCCTTCTTACTTTCCTCCATCTTTTCTTTCATTTCTTTTTCATCTCTCTTTCACACACAAATATTCAGATTGGATTAATCTTCTTTTGCTTGACATTTAGTCAAGATCCCTTTTCCCAAGGTCCACACTGTTTCAGTCAGACTATTTTATGAATAGCAATCAATAAGGGCAAATCAAACTGAATTATAGAGAGAAGTTTCCTACATAGTGCAGCAGGAGTAGATGAAAATGTGACTTGTAATTACCATGTTCCTTTTCAAAGAAAGGGTTGGTAGGCAATGGCGGTGGTGGTGGGAGATTGCCGTGTGGTCCTTATTAACATCAATAGGACTTATGTGAGTATGGCATTCTAAAAATGTTACCCCTTGCAAATGCCTAAGGAAGCTGGAATCAGGCATATGGGGTCAAGAAAATATAGGGACATTTAAAAAAATGGAAACCTCAGAAATACATATTTAAGAATAAGCTGGAATTTCAGCTTGTGTTAAATCACTCAGTATTTTTGGCAGTATTTTGGAAGCATAAAAAGTTATACTCTAGAGAAGGCATGACTAATTTCTTTACCTGCTGTTCCCTTGGTTTCTATAATATTTGTTAGTATTTTCTTTTCTCAGCTGTGCTGAATGAAACCTCCCCTGTTGGGTAAGATGGATGAGGAGTTCAGTTCTATACTGTGCAATGTGGTCTAAATTCTCATCAGCATGCAGACCTCCCTTTGAAATCAACAGAGGCTCAGCATGCCACAAAGGAAGGTGTACAGTGAATTAGAACCAGATCCTGAGAAAATAAGAGACTCTGTTTCATCTGTTTAAAATCTATTTAAAAGTCAAATGTAAAAACATGACAGATCATATCAGGTATCATCTTGCCTCCCCCCAGGTCAAAATTCAAACATAAAGATATGTATAATCATAAGATCATTTATGTTCACCACAAGACAAATCTGCATCTGTTTAGAATGGAAACTACTCAACTTAATTCTTTAATATTTAATCATCAAACTGTAGTGTTGGAAGGAGACCTAGAAGTCGACTGGTACAACTTGTCTAAACATCTAATCTACGAAAGGATTAGCTCTAAGAGATGTTGGAAAGGTTATCCAGCCTCTGCCTGCATACCTCCAGTGAAAGGAAGTTCACTATCTCACGAGGCAGCACACTTCTTTCCTTCTTTTTTTGGATGACTCTATTTATTAAGAATAATTATTACTATTATTATAGTGACAGCTAGAATTTACATAGTGATTTAAGGTTTGTAAAGCACTTTATAAATATTATCTTATTTTATCCTCAAAACAATCCTGAGGATAGGTGGTATTATTATCTTAATGTTTTTTTAAACATGAAAAAACTGAGCAATGACTTGCCCAGGGTCACACAACTAGTAAGTGTCTGAAAGTTGATTTGAATTAAAACTTCCTGATTTCAGGATAAGCATGAAATATATGGCAATACCTACCTGTCATATCTCTTCGTTAGCCTGAGTCAAAATATTTCTCCCTAGGAAATATATAGTTTCAACCTACTGGAATCAGTTTTGCTGTCCGGTACTGCCCAGAAGAAGTTTCATCCTTTTTTTTTAAGTAGCAGTCCTTCAAGTATTTGAAGACAACTACTAAAATCTGTCTTGTTTCTTTGTAAATATTTATGGTTTTTTTTAGCTGAACCTTGTGTAGCAAAGTTTTAGCTCCCTTCATATTGGTCACTCTCCTACCAATTTGACCAGGTTTGTCGATAGTTCTTTTCATGAGTAGGTATTCACTTCCAGAGTTTCAGGTCAACAATAGGGAGTCTTCTTAGCAAAGATACTAGAATGGTTGGCTATTTCCTTTTCCAGCTCATTTTACAGATGAGGAACTGAGGCAAACAGAGTTAAGTGACTTGTCCAGGGTCACACAACTGATAAGTGTCTGAAGCTGAATTTGAACTCAGATCCTCCTAATTTTAGGACTGTTGCTCTATCCACTGTCCTTTTTAGCTGTCTCCCCAGAGTCAGGGGGACCTGAATTTGAACCTGGCTTTAGAAACTTACTATGTGTATTAGAAAGTGAGATATGGGTTGCGTGTCATTATCTTTGATACCTCTGATCTAGTCCAATTCTCCTCAATCATAAGAGCTCACTTTTATATAGTGATTTTTAAAAGGTTTAAAAAGAACTCTCTCTATATTTTCCCTTTTTTTGGGTAATTGAAACAGTGACTAGGTTGTTAGCACCAACAAATATATCAAGATATTCCTGACCCTCTTGGGTTTGTTTTTTATTTGCCTCAACTACTACTTCTACGGACAACTCCTTACAGTAGTGTGCGTGGACACACACACATACATGTGTAGCATGCTATCCCTACCAATAGAGCTGCATTGCCCTGTGGTATTGGAAGGAACTTAGGTGTGGTCCTTGGTTTGGGAGAAGGCAAAGTAACTGCAGAGGACAGGGAAAAAAAGGGTAAATGATGGTACCTGGAGGGAGCTTTTGTTGCCCAATGACAGTATCCATCCCCAGTGCATCTAAATTGCCACCTGGAGTGAATGTTTAGAAAGTCCAATAAAATAAAGTGCTTGTCCAAATAACTTCACATAGAGAGATAAATGGGGTTTATCAGAAGAGACTGCCTTCCAGAAGTGATGAGATGAAAAGATGCCAATAAAAACAGCACACCTGAAATATGGATGATGCCAAAGAGAAAAATGCTGGCTCTTTACCATTTTTATGAAGTCATTGATGCCATTTATCGCATAGGAATCACTGCTGAATAGATCTTTTATTTAGAAGTATAGTCAGTATTTGTGGAATATACCAGGCTACATCCTGTAGCCAAAGGGCGAAGGACGTATTTTACTGAAAGCTCAAAACTGGCCATTCTGCTTTGCAAAATCAAGACCAAATAGGAAGAAGTAATTTACCTAGAGTCAGCGAGGTGGCATGGTAGATAGAGTGCTAAACTTGCAATCAGGAAGTCTTGAGTTCATATGTGGCCATAGATAAATCATGTAATGATAGTTTAGGTAAGTCACTGAATAATAATAATAACATTTTATATAGAACTGTATATGTAACACTTTGTATAGTACTTTGCACAGTGAACTATTAGGTCATTTGGTCTCAACAACTCTGGCAGGTAAATGCTATTATTATCCTCACTTCAGATAAGGAAACTGAGTTTACCTCTTCCAGCCTCAGTTTCCTCATCTGTAAAATGAAGCCAATAATAGCTCCTAACTCCCAGGACCAAAGGAGATAATACATGTAAAGCATTTTGCCAACCTTACTCTAGAAATGCTAGCAATTATCTCCCCAGATTTCAGCTTTGTTTCCGAGGAAGTTTGCCTTTCATGTAGAAATGACGCCTGATGAAAATGTGCTTCCTGCCTCATTTATTGAGTCATATTTAAGGGTAAATCCTGCCATCAGAAAATCTAGAGAGGACCAAAAGCTTGCAGCTCAGCACAAGCTTAGTTAGTTTTAAAACCTCCAAGTTCAGTTTGGGTCAATTGACTAATTGCAGACTATGATGGATGCAGCATGAAATGAGAAATGCTAGAAATCCCACATATAAAACTAATGCCATTAAACCATCACAGACAGAACACTCTGCATATTTGTCCCATTAATGGGCAAAATTACAACCCCCTTGTTCATTGCCTGCAATTATCATTTTTTTGTAGTCATGCCAGCTAGATCATTTACATCTCTTCAGAATCTCTAAAGTTGACTCTTGAGTTACATTAATAAGATATCAGTCAATGGCAGGTGACAAAGGGGATGAGGTTATGAAACAAATGAGCTCTCTATTGCATCAGTTTGGGAAAACTGAGGTAGGTGTCATCCAGGAGGAGGCCAGATGGTGAAGTGTTTTATCGGATGCTGAATTATATGGAGATGCTTTCATAAAGTCAGTTAGACCTAGTCTAACACTATAAATGAGGTGGACATAAAATGCCCACACCTCAGAGATGCTTCCACATTTGGGCTTCATGCCTTTTAATATTTATGTCTCCTTCTTTGCTGTTCTTTCCCTTCTTTTCTCATTCTGGTTTAATTTCATAGGGACATGCTGAAAGTCTTTGAGTTCTGAAATGAGCTTTGTGGAGTTGTTCTGTCAGGGTTCACAGTAGAGGGCAAGTTTGCTGGTTTGAAATTTTGTAATTGCAAAATTGTTCTGCACTGAGATAGTGTGGCAGATGTGAGATTATACTTCCTGGGATGACTGAATCCCCTTGGATGTTTCCCTCTGGAAAGAGCTCTATTCAATGTTGTTCAACTCCTTCCATTCCTGTGGGAACAACTCTATACAATGTTTACCCAAAGTTTAAGCAGCTGAGGAGACACATGGTGAGCCCTATGCTGGAAACCCCCAACTAGTTTCCCTGGGAGTCCGTTCCAGAAATGTGTAGTTGAAGGAGTCATACAGAGTTATTCAGGATCAAGGCAAAGGAATGAATTGAATGAATGAACAAAGCTATTCCCCATGTGTGCTAACTACAGAGCACAAGCTTTCAGATGGGCACAGGTGATGGTAGACTAGACTTGAATAAATGGTCAAGGACATAAACTCTAGCTTGGCTGCAGCCCTTAATCCTTTACTTCCTCACTGGCTCAGCTCCTTCCTACTCTCACCTACCTTAGTCCCTAAGTCCATTTCTGAAAAACTCAGCTGAACAAAGGAGTATGTCACTTCATGTGCTATTACTCTTTTGATTTTGTCTTATGTGTGCACTGCCTGGTGCACTGGCACATAGAAGGAACCTAAGAAATGCTTGTTGATGACTGATTCATTCTTCCCTGTAGTATTTGTTTGTATTTTTAAAGGCCTTAAGGCAATGATTAACTTCATGGCATTATTTAAGAGATTGTGTGAACAGTAGAAAAAGTACTGGATTCGGAGGGAGAGGACTCTGGTTTGAATCCCAGCTTTATTACCTGTGTGGCCTTAGGAAAGACATTTCATCTCTCTAGGCCTCAGTTTCTTAATATGTAAAATGGAATTATTGAAACTAGATAATCTCAGAAATCCCTTCTGTCTCTAAAATATGAATTACTACCAGTAGAAGAATCCTAGGTATCAAGGGGGGAGGGGCGGAGATATTCTGACTGGGAAGAACATTCCTCTGTGTGCGCGTGTGTGTGTGTGTGTGTGTGTGTGTGTATGTGTTTCATTCCTACAAGGATATAGTCAGAGATTCTACCTTTGACTACATTTGTCCTTGATATTATGTTTGTTGAGGTGGGGCAATGCATGGAGCATTGGGCAAGTTGTTGCTGATTCCTTTCAGTTGCATCCAACTCTCCATAATCCCATTTGGGGTTTTCTTGGCAAAGAGACTGGAATGGTTTGCCATTTCCTTCTCCAGCTCATTTTACAGATGAGGAAACTGAGGCAGAGTGAAGTGACTTGTCCAGGGTCACACAGTTAGTAAGTGTCTGAGGTCCAATTTGAACTCAGGTCTTCCTGACTCCAGGGCTGGCATTCTACCCACTGTGCCTTCTAGCTGTCCTCCCCAGAGTCAGAGGGACCTGAATTTGAATCTGACTGCAGAAACTTCCTAGTTGCGTGATTTGGGGCAAATCGCTTCACCTCTGTCTGCTTCAGTTTCCTCAGGTGGAAAAAGGGCATAATAATAGAATCAACATCTCTGGCTTGTTGTAAAGATAATAACTGCAAACTGCTTAACATGGGGTCTGCCATGTAGTAAGAGCTATATCAGTGCTAGCTATTACGTTTGTAGCTTTAAAAATCTTATTGAATATGATCAAATATAGCTGAGGTTATTAAGTAAACATTTATTAAGTGCCTACTATGTAGAGTTGTGTGAGGCTCTGAGGAAAATACTTGTATTTTGATGGCTGCCTCCTTTGGAGAAGTGAGAAACCATTCAATGTTTTTCTTTCTTGTGCCCTTTTTGTTTATATTTTCTCATTATTGTTCCACAGGGGATTTACCCAGAACCCTCAAAGCCATTTTTTCCATATTATTATAACTTCAAATAGAATGAATTTCAATATATGCAACCACTTCACAGGATTGGTTGTTTGTACTTAATAGGCACCTACATATACATAGATTTATATAATGCTTGTTGTATGTACATGTATATACATATTTGCACATAGAAACATATATATGTAGATAAAAATATAACTGGATATCTATATCCATCTCATACTCCATATCCATTTCTATTTCTCTCTCTCTTTCTACCTCTCTTTCCATCTCTATATCTATCTTTATCTCTCTCCATTATCTCTATGTCCCTATAGAGAATACTTCAGTGGACTGCCTGTCTATTTGCATGTACATTCTAGTCTGAGCAATATGTTTCTTTCATCCACTTTGTTTTGCCTTCATGTTGCTGTGGATGTCACTGGGCAGTAGTGTGGCAGAGCTCCATGTGATTAGTAAAACGTGCATTTGGAAAGCTTTACCATCAACATAGATTGTTTTATCTTGAGTTTACCCAGAGCATCCTCTATGATAGTGGTCAACAACATTCATGAACATTTGTTTCCTATTTTATAATGAAAAGAATCAGAGAACTTGGTTTCAAATCCTGCCTCTGATACTGACTGTTGAACATTTGACAAGTCCTATTTTAACTTCCCTAGATCTCAGTTTCCTCATCTATAAAATGAGAAAGTTGCCCTAGATGATCTCTAATATTCATTCCAGCTTTGGATCTATAATTCTATGAACCTATGATCTCCCAGAAGTCCAACCTCTTCATTTTATAGATGATGCCAATATACCATTGACCGCTGACTCCAGAGTCATATTTTAGT
The DNA here is from genome assembly GCF_028372415.1 of Notamacropus eugenii. Lineage (NCBI taxonomy): Eukaryota > Metazoa > Chordata > Mammalia > Diprotodontia > Macropodidae > Notamacropus > Notamacropus eugenii. Next base: position 486,000,088 of record NC_092873.1, read on the forward strand.
GTACATGTGGAATATATGTTTGAGGAAAGTCTTCAAAATTTCATTTTGTTTTATTGAGTCAAATGATTAAAAAATCAGTGAATTATCAATACAACAATAGGGAGTAATTACAAATTAAGTATGACATTGGTATATAAAACTCCTGTAGATCATACTCCATTAACAATTATACTATGTAGTAGACACTTGAGTTGCCATACCATACTTTTTGAATTGTCACTCCCCCAGTTTTCTGAATTACCGCTTCACCATCCTCTCTGGGTTTCTATAGAATCAGCAACTCATTTTTTCCTTTCTTCTCAACCACAATAATGCCTGCTTCTCATATTGAGTTTCATGCAATATGACCTCATACAATCAAATTGGGATATACTAACTGTGCTAAGAAATCTTTTACCCTTAGCCTTTTGCCTAATTTACTGTCTGTGTCTTATCCTTACAGCCTTGTTTTCTCCATCTAGAAAATGAGGATGATGTAATCCACCTTACTTATCTACATAAAAAAGGGCTTATCCAGCTCTCAGAGGATTCTTTTTGGATAAATGTTCTATCATTACAAAGTGTATCTGAAGGTCTTGTACAAGCAGTACACTTTGCTCCTTAGTGCTGTCCCATCTGATGGAAGACCCTGGTTGTTTCCTATTGTCTGACTTGAAACACAGGGATTTTCTATCTGTTTGTGTCAATTGTCCTACCTTCATTAACACCAAATATTTTCACATAACAAAGAGAAAGTATTTACCATTGAGGGTAGATGGATGGTAGAATACACTGACCAAGTGAAGTGAATCATTGGAACTGTCTGGGAAGAAATGACTCTAACATACAGTCTAATTGAAGGACATGTCTCATATACTAGAATTCTGAAGGAATATAGAAGGAATAGCAATTGTTTGCAAACTCTATTTAGAAGGTCTTATAATGGCAGTTATCTTTATTTGGGTGTAATCAATGAACACTTTTTTTTTCAGACTCAAAATACATCACCAAATTCAGATTTGGAAGGAATCTCAGAGGCCATCTTGTTTTCCACACAACTGGAACAATAATTCACAGGATCATAGCACTTTAATTGAGGCCATGGAGACACAATTCTAGATGGAAAAGCTCTAGGAAGTGAGGTCATTTAATCTAATCCTTTTATATGAGGATTCTAAGGCACCTTGTGGAGCAGTGGATAGAAATCCAATCTTAGACACTTACTAGCTGAGGGATCCAGGACAAAGTTTTTTGTCTGCCTCACTTTCCTCAACTATGAATGATAAGAGCACAACCTCCTGTGGTTGTTGTGAGGATTAAATGAGATCTATTTGAAAATCATTTGACGTTGTTCCTGAAATATAGTAAGCTCTTAATAAATACTTGTGTGTGGGTTTTTTAAAGTGACTTTTTCAAGGTCACACATAGAGTAAGCAATAGGAGGATTTGAACTTGGGTCCTCTCTCTCTAGAATCAATTCACTTTCCTCTGCATACTAAGTGCCCTTTGTCTTCCAGCCAAACTATTTTATTTGATATTATACAAACTCAGCTTTCTATCTCCCATTTCTGTTTTTTCATAGGAGATATATTCCCTTTGCCTGGAATGCTCTCTGTTTTCACCCCTACATTCTATCATCTCCTTCTTCCAAAACTCAACCCATTCGTGCCTTATCTCTTATGGGAAGTTTTCGTTGATAGCTTGAGGGGTTCCACCTCTCTCTCTCCTTAAAATGTCATGTACGTGATTGTATGTTTGTGTGTTGCATATCTCCAGTGGAATGCAAGCTCCTTGAGGGTTTAGACAGTTTTTCCTTTTTGTCTTTCCATCCTTAGAGCTTATGCAGTGTCTTGAATAGAGTAGGCATTTAGTAAGTCCTTGTGGATTGGGGATGTATTGTATTGCAGAATTGGTCATTGAGCCTACAGCTGAAGACATTTAGTGAAGGGGAACCTGTTACAACACTGGGCCACAAATTCCATTTTTGGACAATGCCTACTATTTTAGTTTTTCCTACACGGAACTGAAATTTGCCCCTGCAACTTCAATCCATGGCTCTAAATCCTTCTCTGTGGTATTAAGTAGAAAATAGTTCTTTTCCTTCAAATTATAGACATTATTGAATGCATCCATCAGAGGGACTATCTGACCCTGACACCAGTGTTTGGAGCAGATTTGGACCAGTTGGAACCATCTTGTGGTTTCTCTGGAAACTCCCTGTTGCTGCACCTGGAGCTTGCTGTTCTGACCAGATGTCACCACTCTCAGAGCCTCCCCAGGCTTCTCTATGAACTTTATAGGCTATTTTGCAAAATAACTTATGTAACAGTTTCAAGAAGTCATACTTTCCATGACACTCCTTCTCTACTGAAGTGTATTTAAACCCTGCCCCTTCTGGGCAGTCCAGTACTCCAGTGCTGAGTGGTCTCCTGAATTGCAATTTCGTTGACTTAATTAAAGTGCTGCTTTGGCAATCTCCTTTATTATTGATTGACAACCATCATTCCACTCCCTCCCTCTTCTCTTCTTCAGTCACTGATGCTAACTTTCAAAGTGAACTTCTCTTGCTACATTTTCCTTTAACTAACAGCTGTCACCTGGTTTGAAACTTCAGCATTTTGAAATGGAGAAAGCACTGGCCCTGGAGTCAGAGAGCAAGGGGCCAGTTTCTTCCTCAAAATTGTTTCAGTTTGTATTTTTCTAATTGAAAATAACATGAATTAGTGGAATCAGGAAGATCTGACTTCAAATCCCACTTCAGATTCTTACTAGTTATATGAACCCAGGGGTAAGTCATTTATCCTCTCTATGCCTCAGTTTCCTCTTCTGTAAAACAAAAGGGTTAAATTCAACAGCATCTAAATTCCCTTCCACTTCTAAGTCTTTGATTCTGTGATGTCTACTACATTTATCACCTTGGGAAAGTCACTTCCTCTCCTCAGGCCTTAATTTCCTCATCTGGAAAATGAAGGGGTAGGACTACATGGCCTCCAAGGTTCCTTCCAGTCCTTCCTAGATTTAGGATGCTATAATTTTTTATTTATTTTTACTGAAATGATTCATTCCAAATTCAGAGCATGGAGTAGTAGCCAGTATAAGCACCTACTCTCTGCCATGAATGTGTCTGTATAGTTTAGGAAAAGATGTCCGTGGCTTCCTGAGAATTTTTCTGAAAGCAGAGAGGAAACAAATTTGTATTACTTTAAAGAAATGTGTTTCCATAGGTTGGTAAAATCTTAGCCTTTCAGGTTACTATGGTTTCCTGTGTTTGTTTCTCCATCAAGTTTCCAAAAGACCTTAGAGATTGAGTTGACGTGTGATATCAATTTGCAACACTTCATATTGTTCCTGGAAAATGTGAACTATCATATATCTCCTCTTTAATTTTGCAAAATGTTTTGCAGGGTAATTTGAGTATGAATCACAATGAGACTGGTAGCCCAGCTTGGCCCTTTAATGGGGAGTACTAAACACATTCCCCTAGCTCTTCGTCAATCTTTTTTGACTGACCTGCAAAATGTCAACTCCCACAAGATTCTGTGAAGATGGATGATTATGGCAGGTGATTGATGCCATAGACAAACACTCTCCGAGCAGGGGATGAGAAGCACGAGATGCTTTTCACATAAGTTAGATTTTAACCCTGGTCTCCTGAGTATTGGGTTTGCAATGTTAAGCCAGTGAATCATCTAGTTGCCAAGAGATATCCCATAAAAATAGCGGCGTTCACTAGTTTGTTGCATTTTTTTAGTCTCAACATGTAAAGCAACAGCTCACCCCATAAACCATGGCCTACCACTCTTCTTTCCAAAGCTCTTATTTTTACACACAGGTTTCTATTAAGGCATTAGCGGGAAAGGGAAATGAGCTTGAGAATGACTTAGACATATCTGCTTTTTTGCTGAGGGAGAAAGTGCCTCTCACCTTCAGTGCATTATAAAAAGTACAAAAGTTCTTAGCACACATTGGTGATTGTGTTTCTGCAACCAGGCTCTCCTGGTGTCTCTGATGGACCTCGCCTGTAGATCATGTGTTCTTGTGGTTGCTCTGGCATGTTCTTGATTTATTTTTTATTGAAGTGAAGATTAAATAGTGATGTAAAGCCCATGAAATCAAGTGACGGAGGCTAATATAGACTTAGACTGCACATGCTAGTTTGGTGTTTTGGAAGGGTTTCAATGACCTCTCTTTTCCATCAATTTCCCAGAATTTAGCCTTAAGTATGGACTATTTTCAAAAGTCACTTTCCTTACTTTAGAATCAAATACTCTAAAATTTTCTTTTGAGAACTAATTAATATATATTGGCTGAGGTAATATATCACCCCTTCTATTATTTGGGTAATTTACACAAAAAAATTTTACCCAAATGGACACTCATGTAAATGCCCCCATTGATGAATGTCTCTGCAAGTGTGGTTTATTGGGTGGTAATCCATAGGGAGTAAATGATCAATCAATCAACTAGCATTTATTTAGTGTCATTTATGTTCCAGGCTCTGTGATGGCTGCTTGGGATACAAACTTGTGATTGAGTTGTTTCAGTCGTAACTGATTCTTCATGATCCCATTTGGGTTTTGTTTTTTTTTTTTGAAAAAGATGCTAGAATGGTTTGTCATTTTCCTCTCCAATTCATTTAACGGATGAGGACACTGAGGCAAACAAGGTTAAGTGACTTGCCAGGGTTACCCAGATAGTAGGTATCTAAGACTAGATCTGCATTCAGGAAGATGAGTCTTCCAAGATTTCCAACCCAGTGCACTATCCACTGCACCACCAAGCTGCCACCTATTTGGGATCCAAATACAAAGAATGAATTTGGCTTTGCCTCTTGGCACATACATTCTATTGGAAGATATCAGAAAAATCATTGTTATCGGGCTGGCTAACATGGATCTTTGTATGTGTATGTATATATATATATATATATATATATATATATATATATATATATATATATATATATATATATATATATATCTTAGTCACATGACACCTATGTACTTTATTTGAACATTGCCAATCAATCCCAAGAACACAACTGAAATACATTTTATTTTGGAGCCTGGAGGAGGTGGCTCCAGACCTATGGTTTCTTAAGGAATTTCCAGTGTAGAAACTCCCTCCATAATACAGATGGGCCTCTCATAAATGAATGAAAAAACACAGCACTTATGAAATACTGAGCATTATGCTAAGCACTTAGAATAAAAATATAAAAGAGAAACAGTCTTTGACCTAAGGACAAGGGGAGATTTTATATATATATAATATATATCTATATCTATATCTATATCTATATATATATTTACATATAAAGGAGGGATGATTAGGGAAGAGGGAAGTTACAGGGATAGTGATTGAAGTCATAGGCCAATTGATTGTTGACATACATTCTTGGGAAGCGATGGAAGTCTTGATCTGATTGGAACTTTCCCAGCTTAAAAGGAGAAACTAGGTGGGTAAATAGGTGCAGGTGGAGAGGTACATGTCTACAGCATGACAGGAAAATGTCATGGTCTCCTAACTGAAGCTAGATGTGACAAATGCTCAACAATCAACATATTCCCAGGCCAGAAGCTGATGTTTTTAAAATCTTAAGAGTTGACTGGGGGCAAAGGGAGGTTAAATAACTTATCTAAAGTTACTTAGCTCATATGAATCAAGGGCGCAATTTGAACCCAGGTCTTTGTCACTTCAAGGAAGGACGATAAGCAACATAGTAAATTTAATACTAATTATAGTAAATTTAATATAGTAGTAAATTTAATAATAATGATAATAGCTAATATTTATCTAATGCTTCAAACATTGATAATAATACTAAAAAATATCATCAGATCAGCTTTGTCATGAAATAAATGCAACACCTCCCCTCTCCTCTCCTGTTCTGGGATTCTGATCTTTGGCTTACCTTGACTTAAATGCCTTGCCCCTGGAGCCAAGGCAGACACCTGTAGGTTTAGCAGCTGGTTCAATATTTCCCCAGCCTTGCTGTTGTTGTCCAGTTGTTTCTGACTTGCCTTGACCCCATTTTGGGGTTTTGTTGACAAAGATACTGGGGTGGTTTGCCATTTCCTTCTCCAGCTTATTTTACAGATGAGGAAACTGAGGCAAACAGAGCTAAGTGACTTGCCCTGGATCACACAATTAGTAAGTGTTTGATGAAGCTAGATTTGAACTCATGAAGATAAGTCTTTCTGCTTCTAAGTCCATTGCTCTATTTGCTGTGTTGCCTAGCATTAGGAATATCTGTAAGGCATCATCAGCAGCAGCAGCAACAAAAACAGCTAGCATTTACATAGCACTATATGGTTTGCAAAGCACTTTACAAATATCTTATTTAATCCTCACAACAACCCTAGAGATAGGGGCTATCATTATCCCCATTTTATACATGAGGAAACTGAGGCAGACCAAGGTTAAGTGACTTGCCTAGAGACACATAGCTAGTAAGTGTCTGAGGTTGGATTTGAACTCAGGTCTTTCTCAATCCAGGTCCAGTACTTTATGCACAATGGTACCACCTAGCTATGGATAAAGAAATGGTTCTTGAGTTAGAGGACCTCAGGTCGAATCCTACCTCTGATATTACCTTCAGAACATCATGCAAATCACTTAACCTACTTGGGCCTCATTTATACAGTGAAGGAGTGAGGCCACTTGACCTTTGAGTTCCCTTTTAGCTCTAAATTTATTATGCTAGGATCTAGAAGGAGCATTGACTTTGCAGTCTAAGGGTCTAAGTTCAAATTCTATTTCTGATGATTCCATCCTGGGTGACCTTGAGTTATCAATTAAGAAACATTTAAGTGCCTACTATGTGCTAGGCAAGTCACTAGATGGCGTTAGGGATCCCTTCCATTTCTACCTTTATCATTTCATGCCTATGCTTCTATGACTAGATGCCAAGTCTCCTACCTGCTCTAAATCTACAGTGATAAAGCTTCTTGAAGTTCCCCCTTTGAAGTATTGTGCCATTGTGCCAATGAGTGGTTATTTTATTTGATCAGTAGATGGTATCCTTAGCAGAACCTGCTGATACATCAAAGGGATGGATATAGCAAAGGGGTGATTATTGATGAACTTGATACAGACTCATTGTCTTTGCTCCTACCCTAACTCTGGTCTTCCCAATTACTGTCGAGAGCAACGCTATCCTCCCAGTCTCCCAGGCTCTCAATCTAGTTACTGTTCTCCAGTCTTCAGTATCTCCTCTCCCTCCTTACCCCTCTCCCATCACCTCCCATACAATCTATTGTCAAGGTCTATTAGAAATTAGGCTTTGTAACATCTCTCTAATGCATTCCCTTCTCTCCTCTGATGCTGCTACTACCCTGGTGCAGACCCTTGTCATCTCATTCTTGGATTTTTTTTTAATTTAAATTTTTTATTTAGTATTTTATTTTTTTCCAAGTTATGTGTCATTTTTGGACTATTGCAATAGGTGATTTGTGGGTCTTCCTGCCTGAAGTCTCTCCCCATTCTGATCCATCTTCCATTCAGCTGCCCATGTGATTTTCCTAAAGCACCAGTCCAATCCTGTCTTTTCTCTTCTCCCCCTCAACAAGCTCCAGTGGTTCCCTATTGCCTCCAGGATCAAATACAAAATCCTCCACTGCATTTGGCTTTCAAAACCCTTCATAACTTAGCCCCTCTCCTATCTTTCCTTCTTCCAATTCACTCCCCACCTTCTATTCTTCAATCCAGTGACACTAGCCACTCTGCTCTTTCTTGAATAAGAGAGCCCATCCGTTTCTCAGCTCTGGACATCTTCTCTGGCAGTCCGCCATGCCTGGAATGCTCTCTCTTCTCAAATCTGCCTATTAGCTTGCATGATTTTCTTCAAGTCTCAATGAAAATCCCATTATTTTTTTTCCCAACTGCTCTTGATTCTAGAGGTTTCCTTCTCTTAATTACATCTTCTTTCTATATTTCATTCAAATTTAATTATATTCTGTTTTCCTGAAATTCCTTTGTGTATGTATTTATTTGCTTGCTGTCTCCCTCTTTAGACTATGAGCTCCCTGAGGTCAGGAACTATCTTTTGCCTCTTATGTATCCCCAGCACTTAGCACAGCTTCTCGTATAGAGTAGGAGCTTAATAAATGTTTCTTGATCATTTACTTGCCCTACTTGACAGTGCCTGATACATAGTAGGTATTTAATAAATGTTTAATAATTAAAAAAAAAGAACTCAACTCGAGCGTCGCCTTCAGCCTTTCCCGATTCCATTGCTGCAAATGCCTTCCCTTCCATTTTAGTTGGTATTCATTTTATATCTATCTATCATCTATCTATCTATCTATCTATCTATCTATCTATCTATCTATCTATCTATCTATACATTCTGAATATATTTCAGTTATGTATATGTTGTCACTTTCATTCTGATGCAATTAACTTGAGGTTGTTTTCCTTTGCATTTCAGAGTCTAGCACGGTGCATAACACATAGAAGACATTTGATAACTCCTTGTTGATTGATCAATTATTGTCCCAGAACAATGCTCTGGATGCCTGAAAGCAGGGACAGATTTCTAATTCAGCAAAAAGCAGGAATAGTTGGGATGTAGCAGCGCTATTAATCTCACTTGGGCTGACCCATTTTAAAACAACAACAAAGGCAACATTATGGACAAAAGTAACAGTAACAACTACCAATAATACTTTTAGGTTGACACCAAACCCTTTCCCTCACAGCAATCCTTTGAAACAGGTGCTGAGATAGCCTAGCAGTGGTAGGATGTCATCAACAAGAACTGGGGACAATAGTGGGTAGGGTTGGAGTCACCTGGGAAACTGCCCAGATGCTAAACTCTGTTGACTTTATAGCTAAGGCAGCTGTTGTTAAAATCATCAGAACTCTAAGGCCAGAGCTCTGAGAAAAGAAACACATAGTAAAAAACAAAGGTCAGGGATCATCATTCCAAAGTTTTCTATATAATAATAGTTAACTCTGCTAAGAGCTTTATTTGATCCTCACAACAATCCTGGAAGGTAATTGCTGTTACTCTTCCCTTTGACAGATGAGTAAACTGAAGCAAACTGGTGAAGTGACTTACCCAGGGTCAAATAGCTAGTATCTATTAACTAATTCCAAGATGTCTCTCATAGGGAGGGATATTGATCTTCTCCCTAGAGCCTTCATTTGGGAGCAGGTCAAGCTGGCTACTTGCAGTCTGTGATCTTTCACCAAAGCCTTGTCCAAAGCTGCCATTTGTTTTCTTGTCCTCCCTCCAACAGTTTCCAATAAAGCTGGAGAAAGAACTATTTCATCTTGGGGAGGGACATCAGTATTGAGGAACACATGAAGAGCTATTTCTTGAACCAGTGAACAGAGAGAAAAACTTGAACAACCTCTCTGTTTTTAATGTTTTTATTATTGCATTTTTATGAATGACTTCCAACACCTCCCGTATGGGCTGGGTTCTGGTTAAATACAGAGCATTCTTAGCATATGGTTCACATAAAAACTGATAGCCTCATTACTCTTACTGAGGTGTAAACTTTGCATTTTAGCAAGTGAAAATAGAGGTAAAATGAATACCCTGACAGTGTCTGATACATTGAAACTCTACATATGCTGTTCAATTCAATCAGACACATTTGTACTAAATGCCTACTCCATACAAGATATTGAGCTAGGCTCTGGAGATAAGGACAGAAAGGAAAAAAAATAAGTGCATATTAAGTACCTACTATGTGCCTGGCACTATGCTAAGAGCTTTAGAAATATGATTTCATTTAATCTTCACAACATCCTTGTAAGATAGTTGCTCTTATTATCCCCATGTTATCACTGAGGAAACTGAGGAAGACAAAACTTAAGTGACTAGCCCAGTGTCACACAGCTAGTAAGTGTTTGAAGTGAGATTTGAACTCAAGTCTTCCTGACTCCAGGGTAGGATCTGCATCTAGCTGTCTAATAGGGACTAGACCCGTGATCACCTTCATTAGACAACTCCCAAATGAGTAAACTCCTTTTACGAAATCAGGCTGTCACCTTCTCTGCGACTAAAAAGCTTAGAAAGTTGTCTAGAGAAGATAGATATCAAATACACTCCTGGGTGCAGTCTGACTGATCAAAATGTAATTGGGAAATATTTAATAAAAATACAATATAACATAATAGAACATAGATGTTAATGTAGTTTTCTAAGTTAATAGGTAGTTTTTTAAGTTAATATGCTTCCAGAAAAGATCCCTCTGTTTGGTTTAGTGACCCTTTATTATTTGAATTTGATACCACTGGGATCTACAAATCACTCAGAGGTTAAATGACTTGCCCAGGATCACAGGGTTGGCATAAAACTGAGGTTTTGCAGATACAAAGACAAAAGCATAACAAAAAGCAAATCCTTGCCCTCAGTGAGCTTATATTCTACTGGGAGGGATAGAATGGTATGAAGCAACCTACCTCCCACGGTTGTTGTGAGGACCAAATGAAATAATGGACAGAGTTTTGTAAACTTTAAAGCTCCAAAAATCTTAGCGAGTGGTAGGAGGAGTTTAACATCTTCAAGAGTCAAGCTTCTATCCTTATCATTCCACTGCACCAGCCTTCTTCAAAGTTACCAATGATCTCTTAATTGGTCTTTTCTAATCTTTATGCTTCTTGATCTCCTAAGCCTTTGACATTGCTGATCGTACTCTTCTTAACATTCTTTTCAACTCACAGCCCAGTGGATAGAGCATTGGGCCTGGAATTAGGAAGACCTGAGTTCAAATGTGGCTTCAGATACTTACTAACTCTGCCTCAGTTTCCTCATCTTTAAAAGGAGATAATAATAGGACCTACCTCCCAGGGATGTTGTGAGGATCTAATGAGTTTGTAAAGTGCTTATTAAGCACCTACTATGTGCCTGGTACATAGAGGTTCTATATAAATGGAAGAAGCTCCCTTTTCTCTAGGTTTTCATAACGTTATTCTTTCCTTTGTCTCCTCATATCTGACTGCTCTTTCAAAACTTTCTTTGCTGGATCTTTATCCAGGTTTTGCTTCCTAACTGTGGTTCTTCTTCTCCTTCAATATTATTTCAGTTGGTGGTCTCACCACCTCCCATAAATTCGGTTATCATCTCCATGTTGAGGATTCTCAGATTTACTTATCCAGCTGTAACCTCTTGGCTGACCTCCAGTCATGCATCTTCACATTGAACTTGATGTCTCGTAAGCATCTTAAACTCAACATGTCTGGAAATGATCCTATGATCTTTTCCCCATGCTCTTTCCCCTTTTGAACTTCCCAGTTACTGCTGAGAGTAGCACAATTCTAGTAATCACCCAGGCTCCCATAGGTGTTATCCTAGACTCTTCATTCTCACCCTCACTTCCCCTGTATCCAGTCTGTGACCAAGGCCAGTTGATTTTACCTTATTAACAACTCCCATATACTTTCCCTTCTTTCTTCCAACACTATTATCACCCTGGTGCAGGCTCTTGTCATTTCACATCTGGACTATTGCAATAGCTTGCTGGTTGGTCTCCCTCCCACAAATCTCTCCCACTCCAATACATCCTCTGCTCAGATACCAAAGTGATCTTTTTCACACTTAAGTCTGAGTAGTTTAAGCTTCTCTCTTTTCTTACTCCCTACTCAATAAACTCCAGAGGCTCCTTATCACCTCTAGGATGAAAAATAAAATCCTTTGGCATCCATAGCCTTTTAATAACCTCTATTTCTCTCTCCTCCCTCAACTTTTCTGGCCTTCTTACAGTTTACACTCCATCCCATACTCTGTATCCTGTGACACTGGCTTCCTGTTTCTCAAAAAAGACATTCCATCTCCAAACTCTGGGTACTTTCATTGGCTATCCTCCATGCCCAGAATCCTCTTCCTCCTTATCTCCACTGTCAGATTTTCTCATGTAGTAGGTGCTTTTAATAAATGTTGGTTGACTTACTAGTATAGGATATAAAAGATAAATTTGAGATGAGAGAAGGGTGATCACTGGTAGTATCAAGAAAGACTTCCTAAAGAAGGTGAGCCTTGAAGGAAGCTACGCAGGGCCAAGAGGCAGAAGTGAGGCCCAAACGCATTCCAGGAAGGGGAGGGTCTGGGGATGAAACCCTTGTAGGAAGGCAAGGAGGCATTGTTCAAGGAATAAAGAATACCCCTGTCAGTTGCCTGGAATGCAGAATGTAGGAAGGGAGAATTGCAAAGCAAATCCATAAGGAAAAACTGGATCCTGGTCATGAAGGGCTTTAAACATAAAGGTGAATTTATATTTCTCCCAGAGTCAGATAGGTACTTGGCAAACTTGCCCATTTGATCAATAATCTTATTTGTAAGACAGTAGTTCTCATACAATGTGAAACCTCTCACTCTCTTTTATTTTGAAATTACTATTAGTTCTTGAAATACGCTTGGACTTTCATCTTAACTGACAAGAAGTTCATATTCTGAAAGAGAATAATTCATTGTATATGACTTTGGATACCAATTTTCTTATTTGGAGGCTGACTTTTTTCAATAAAATGCTTGTTCAAAAAAGTTCGTTCCAAATCAATGTTTCATGACATTGAGGAGAATTTTCTACACAGAAACCAGTCAATTGACTGTTAACAGCCTGTATCTAGCTAGACTATCAGGCAAATTTTGGCTTCATTATTTCTTCTATTCTATATCCATAAATATTATGGATAGGAAAGAAAATCCCTTGGGAACAATCTATTCACGATAATTAGAAAATACTGAGCTTAGGAATTAGCATTGTAAACTTGTACTCAAAATTTAATGGCATAAACACATATCTGACATCATTTATGTGGTTATTTCCTCATCACAACCCACCCATTCCTACCCATTTTGTACATATATCTCTTTGTACATATGCCATGTACATATGTACATGTTCTCCCACAAATCCTCCCCCATCCAATGGTCCTTCTTTACTTTATCTTGATATCACAAAGATGCTAGTGGAACAAATAGATCATCTACCCCTCATTTCCCCCAGCAGTATGTCTTCCATTTCCTTGATGAAAGAGACAGTATATTATGGTGGATAGAGAGCTGGTTTTTGAGCCAAGAAGCCTTGGGTTCAAATCCCATCTCTTACACATACTGGCTCTGTGATAGGACATTTGCTTAATATCTCAGTACCTTATGTAACTGTCTAGGGCTTCATGCTGTTGAAAAGATGCCAAATTGCAGTGGTAAAAGGAGCGTTCTCATCTAGGAGTTCCTTATACAAAATAATATCACAAGATCTAATTCCTCCCTGTCTGTTTCTCTGATGACACACTTTAGATCTTCTTAGTTCCTTATTTGTAAAGTGTTACAGCCTGCTTACATATGTCATGGGACTCTCTATTGCTCTCTGAATGAAATTTGTGTTTAATTCTTTGGAGATCAGTGTTCCATGACTCACAAGCATATAGCATGCATATGTAATCCACATAAATTTATGCCCTCCAGAAAAATATACAAACATATGTGTTGTGTTGAATTCAAATGCAATAAACATTCATCTCACACTCACTATAATGATGACCTACACTCAAGATAAGCAGAAAAATGATGTGGCCTGATTATGTGGTATGAGTGAGGGATAAGAGATGGTTAGCCTGTATACTACCTGTATATCTCAGGATGTCAAGACCTAGATGAAGTTCTCCCATCCTATTGGATAAATCATCAATAAACTTCACACAAGATGACTTGGCATGGATGGATGGGTTGCAATCTATACCAGTGGAGTGACTCCTCACATTTAAGAGCTCACAGAATCATTGAATTATTGACCTATGTGATATGCTTGTCATGAGTATACAGAGATGAAATCATTTACAGACTTTGCCCTCAAGGAGCTTATAAATAAGTAAGTGCTAGGACAATGAGGCATTACTTCCAGCAGCTTTGTACCTTTGTTACTTTGGAGAAGAAGCATGGTGGTGTTGTGGTTAGGGGGTCAGCCTTGAGAGCCAGGAAGGCCTGGGTTCAGCTTATTACTTTTACATGGTGTTTGACCATGGATAAATCACCCTGGGACTATCTTTAAGTCTGTGTTATGGACCAATTATTGATCTGCATTGATGGAAGGAATTGCAAGAGTTCTCAGCAACATGGACATCATAACTTGAAACCAAAAATTATTATTAATTGATTCATTTATTAATTCAGAGAGAGAGAGAGAGAGAGAGAGAAAGAAAGAAAGAGAAGGGAGAGAGAGAAAGGAAGAAGAAAAGAGAGAGATAGAGAGAGAGAGAAAATATTACTTAAGATATAAATGGCCTGATAATAATGCTGATAAAGGTACATCTTAGGTGTGGGGTGAGCCATGAAAGCAAGTTGTTGGTTACACATTGGAAAATCCAATCTAGATCATCAGAAGATTCCAGACTGTGTTTAAAAATAGACAACAGCTGAATCAGTCTTAGCCTTACTGCTGGGCTGAGAGGACTGGCAGCTGCAAACCCACTTGGCAAAGCAAAAAAGGCTTCTTAGCTTTCCTGCAAGAGTCTTTGGGTCTCCCTTCCCTCTTTGCTCAGGTCATTTCCCATTACCAGGTCAGCTGTTAAATTACAGGGGTGTTGAAAAGTAACCTGGAGCTTCCTGTGCTCAAGAGGAAGCTACTTCTCAGGAAACACTTATA